>NC_135896.1:69364524-69691832 GCF_964194155.1 Cetorhinus maximus
TGACACCAAGCAATGAGGAGATATTAGGGCATATGACCAAAAGCTTGGTCAATGTGTTAGGTTTTAAGAAGTGTGTGAAAGGAGAAAAGAAAGGTAGAAACAAGGAGATATTTAATTCCAAGCTTAGGACCTTGGCAGCTGTAGCACTGTTACCAATGGTAGATAATTAAAATTGAGGAGGCGTAAGAGGCCAGAATTGATGGAATGCAGAGATCTTTTGGGGCTGTAAGGCTAGTGGAAATCACAGAGATAGGGTGGAGTGAGGTTATGGAAGGATATGAAAACAAAGATGAGAATTTTAAAATCAAAGTGTTGCTTAATTGGGAGCCAATTAACCAGTAACCACAAGAGAGATGAGCGAACAGGACTTGCAGTGAGTTGGGACATGGGCAGCAGAGTTTTGAATGACCTCAAGTTTGCAGAGGTATAACAAGGAATGCCATACACAGAAAGAGAGAGAGAGAGAGAGAGAGCGACAAAGGGTATGTATTCAGCAGAGGTGTCCTTTCGGTGGGCTGCCAAGCAGAACGCGGGAGGGTACATTATCTCTGGTTGGAGTGATGTATTCTCTGGTTGGAGTGACGTTTCCTGTAGAAATTTAATGAATTCAGAAGATTTGTCCTGGCGTGGCCGGGTGGCTTGTGGGGCAGATGAGTGCGGGGGGAGGGGGAGAGAAGAGTCGCTGGAATAGCCCTTACTGCTGGTAATCATTTTGGGACTTCTCCTGAAACTGAGAGAACCGTCTTTTGATGGTCACTCGACGTATGACTTGGCGTAATGGGGAGACGTGAACCTGTTGAAAGTTGATGGTGACGTTGGACTGGTTCCTGTGAAAACTGAAACTTTGTGGATAGTGGGCTGTGAAGTTGTGTTAAAAATTAAATGGGGAATTTATTTTCTGTAGTTTACAGCATAAGTTGCCTAAGAATAGTATTTAGTCAATGCTGCTTTTAGATGGCTTGTCAGAGTAAGAGTTTTAAAACTTGAAATCTTGTAAGTGGTCCTTTTGGTCGGTCACTGGAAGTTCAAATATCTTTTTAAAAGTTCTTGGTCTCTACAGCAATTGTAACAAACTGAATAAAATCAGCTAACATAGGTACAAGGATGGGATGTTGGGTGGTCAGCAGTTTAGTAGGAATAGGGTCAAGAGAATAAGATGTGGGTCTCACTGACTAGATGAGCTCAGAGAGGGCATGAGGCAACATAGGAGAGAAACTAGTGAAAGATGCAAATTCAGAATTAGGGCAGTGAGGAGCCTTAAAGGAAGTTTGGACATACACGAGGCAGCCAAATGGATGGTCTCCATTTTTACAACAAAAAAATCCATGAGCTCCTCACATTTATTGTTGGAGATGAGGGTGGAGGAAGAAGGGGAAGGTGGTTTAGGAAGATGGCTCATGGAGGAGAAGAGAAGCTGGATGTTATCTTTGCCTTCCCGGATAATCTTAGAATAATAGGCAGTTTTAGCAATGGAAGTTGGACATGATGAGGCTTATGTGATCCATCCAGATCTGGCAATGGATGGTCAAACTAGTTAATCACCATGGAAGTTTACATCTCCACCCCTTAGGCTTAAGGGAGCGAAGATGCAACGCCATTAGCAGCAAGATCTTATGTCCAAAGATATTTGGCTAAACTATACCTGACTAATTTAATCATTAAGGTATGAGCTATAAAAGAAGCTGTGCAATGTTAAATTATGTCCCAACAGTAATTACTACAGCATCCTTGTGTCCTCCCAATGTATTTGTTTGCCTTGGCTGTTGCCGGTAATCAGGCATCTTACTCAAATGGGTATTCTTTAGGTATGACAATAGGCAGGAAATGCCTGCAGACAATTCAGCCACGGAGGCCAAGCCACTTCCTGCTTGCACCCATATACATGCACTTTCTAATGGGATTTGTCCTCTCCCAAACACAGAGATGTTAAGGTCGATGACAGAATTTTAAATATTCTCCTAGCAGAGGCTTCTAACTGATCAGCTAATCAGCAGAAATGCTATTCTTATTGGAGATTCCATAGTCAGGGGGACAGACAGGCATTTCTGTAACTGGCATCGTGAGTTGCACATAGTGTTACCACTCTGGTGCCAGGGTAAAGGACATCATGGAGAGGGTGCAAGGGGAAGGGAGTGAGCCAGAAGTTGTGGTGCACATTGGTACCAACAACATAGGCCTAAATTTTATGGTCCTGCCCACTATGGGTGGGACAGAAAATTTAATGGACCAGTAAAAGGTTCGTTGGAAATTTCTGGTCCTGCTGCGGGCGGGACCGGAAAATCCCACCCATAGAGTGGGTAGGTGTTGGGGTCAGATTTTCAGAAGCTAGGGAGGAAGTTAAAAAGACTTTAAAGGTAGCAATCTCTGGATTACCCCAGTGCTAGCTAGAGTAGAAATAGAAAGGTAGGGAGGATCATCAATGCGTGGCTTCAGGCATGATGCAGGAGGGAGGATTTCAGATTCTTGGAGCATTGGAGCCAGTTCTTGGGCAGGAGGCATCTATTCAAACTGGATGGGTTGAGTCTCAATAGAACTGGAAGGAATGTGCTCATGGCGAGGTTTTCACTAGTATGATTGGAGAGGTTTTAAACTAAATTGGCAGGGGGATGGGCATCAGCATATAGAAGTAGATAAGAGGAATAAGGTGCATAAAGTGAGTGTTGAGCAGTACTAGAGAAGGGAGGAGTTCCATATTAGATAGGAGTAGGGGAAAAGGCAGATTACAATGCATATAAACACGCATTGTAGCTAGTTAGGTTGGTGAGCTACAAGCACAAATATCCGTGTGGGAATATGACTTATAGTGGCAATAACGAAATCGTGGTTTAAAAATGGTGACAACTGTTTGCTTAATACACAAGGGTACATAGTGTTCAGAAATGATAGAGAAGGAAAAAAGTGAGCTGGGCTGGCAGTATTGATTACGGAAGGCGTAGTATTGTTGGAAAGAGGGAATGTCCTAGAGGAGGCAAGGACAGAATTAGTTGGAGTTGAGAAGCAAACGTACTGGGGCATTCTATTGGTCTCCAAATAGTGAGAACACGGTAGAGGAGCAAATCTGCAGGGAAGTCACAGAGATGTGCAAGAACTATATAGAATGGTGACATTGGGGACTTCATCCCGATCAATTTTTGGGTTAATTAATGTTAGAGTAAAGGTTAACGAGAGGGAAGAATTTCTGAAAAGCGTTCAGGAGAACTCCCTTGATCAGTATGCTCTCAGGCCAACTAGAAAGGAGGCATTGCTGGATCTGACGCTGGAAAATGAGATGGGCCAAGTAAACCAAGCATCTATGGGGGAATATTGGGGTAAGAGTGATCATCAGGTTTAGATTAGGAATGGAGAAAGGAAAGGAACAATGTAAAGCAGAGTGTCAAGATTTGAAGAGGACTAATTCCAATATAATATGATGGGATCTAGCCAGAGTAAAGTGGAACCAAAGACTGATAGGAAGAACTATAACAGAATAATGGGTGATCTTTAAGAAGTGCTTCAAGTGAAAGCTAGGTACATTCCCACAAAGGGGAAAGGTAAGGGAACCAAAAACAGAGCTTCTTGCATGACGAAGGAGATAGACATTATGATAAAACAAAAAGAGTATAATGCATGTCAGGTTAATTCTTCAAATGAGAACTAGGTCAGATACAACAGGTTGAGATGGGAGGTGAAGAGAAAAATAAGACTGGCAAGGTAACATGGAAGATGAATTTGTAGAGTGCATCAGGGATTGTTTCTGAGAGCAATGCCCTGCAGAACCTACCCAGGAACAGGCTATTTTGAACTAGTAATGCGTAATGAGGTAGGATTAATAAGAGGTCTTGTAGTTAAGGATCCTCTAGGGGGGAAGTGATTACAACATGGTGTAATTTCAAATTCAGTTTGAGGGCAAGCAATTCGGGTCTCAAACCAGTGTCTTCAACTTAAGTAAGGACAATTACAGTGTATGAAGAAAGAATTGTCTAAAGGGGGCTGGAAAAATAGACTAAGGGGAAGATCAGTGGATGAGCAGTGGCAGATATTTAAGCAGGTATTTCATAAAACTCAGCAAAAATTTATCCCGGTCAAAAAGAAGGACTCGATGAGAAGGATGAACCACCCGTGGTTAACAAAGGTGGTCAAGGAGAGTAACCAAACAAAAACTAAGGCATACAAAGCAGCGAAAACTAATGGTAGGCCAGAGGGTTGGGAATTTTTTAGGAATGAGCAGTGGATGACTAAAAAGTTAATAAAGAGGGAGAAAATTGATTATGAAAGTAAATTGGCAAGAAATATAAAAACCAACAGCAAGAGCTTCTACGGGTATATAAAAAGAGAGTGGCTAAGGTGAGTGTGGGACCTTTGGAGGATATGGCTGGAGAATTGACAACGGGGAACAGGGAAATGCCAGATAACTTAAACCAATATTTTGCATCGGTCTTAACGGTGGAGGACACTATAAACATCCCAAAGGTATCAGATAAGCAAGGAGCTAATGGGGGGAAAGATCTTGTAACAGTCTCTGTCACAAGGGACAAAGTATTTGACAGACTAATGGGGCTAAAGGCAGACAAATCGCCAGGACCTGATGGCCTGCATCCAAGGGTTTCAAAGGAAGTGGCTGCAGAGATAGTGGAGGCATTGGTCAAAACATTGCAGAACTCACTGGATTCCAGGAGGGCCCCAGCAGATTAGAAAACCGCTAATGTGACACTCCTGTTCAAGAAGGGAGGGAGACAAAAAGCAGGAAACTATATGCCAGTCAGCCTAACATTTGTCATTGGGAAAATGCAAGAATCCATTATTAAGGAAGAAATAGCAGGACATTTCGAAAAATTTAACGCAATTAAACAGAGCCAACATAGTTTTGTGAAAGGGAAATCATGTTTGATAAATTTGCTAGAGTTGTTTGAGGATATAACAAGCAGAGTTGATAAAGGGGAACTGGTAGATGTAGTGTTTTTGGATTTCCAGAAGGCATTCAATAATGTGCTACATAAAAGGTTATTGCACAAGATAGGAGCTCACAGTATTGGGAGTAATGCATTAGCATGGATTGAGGTTGGTTAACACACAGAAAACAGAGAGTCGGGATTAATGGGTCTTTTTCCGATTGGAAAGACATAACTAGTGGACTGCCACAAGGATCAGTCTGAGGGCTTCAATTATTTACTATCTATATTAACGATTTGGAGGAGGGGGCAGAGTGTAATGTATCCAAGTTTGCTGACGATACAAAAATAGGTTGGAAGGCATGTTGTGATGAGGACATAAGGAGTCTGCAAGGGGATATAGATAGGTTGAGTGAGTGGGCAAAAACTCGGCAGATGGAGTTTAATGTAGGAAAGTGCGAGGTCATGCATTTTGGTAAGAAGAATCAAAAGGCAGACTATTATTTAAATAGAGGGAGGCTCCAAAAAGTGCAGCACAGAGGGATCTGGGTATTCTTGCACATGAAACACAAAAAGTTAGCATGCAGGTGCAACAAGAAGACAAATGGAGTTTTGGCCTGTATTTAAAAATAGGGAAGTCTTGTTACAACTGTACAGGGTGTTGGCACCCAGAGTACTGTGTATTGTTTTGGTCTCCATATTCAAGAAAAGATATACTGGCAATGGAGGCAGTTCACTAGGCTGATTCCTGGGATGAAGGCTGACTTATCAAGAACGGCTAAACAGGTTAGGCCTTTATTCATTTGAGTTTAGAAGAATGAGGGGTGATCTATTGAAATGTACAAGGTTCTGAGGGGGCTTGACAGGGTAGATGTTGAGAAGATGTTTCCGCTAGTGGGGGAATCTCAAATTAGGGGACATAGTTACAGAATAAGGGGACACTCATTTAAAACTGAGATGCGAAGGAATTTCTTCAAGAAGGTAATGAATGTCTGGAATTCTCTACTCCAGAGAGTTGTGGAGGCTAGATCACTGAAAGCATTTAATGTGGAGGTAGATAGATTTTTGAAATATCGGGGAGTTGAGGGCTATGAGGAGCTGGCACGAAAGAGGAGTTGAGGCCTGGGGCAGATCAGCCATGATATTATTGAATGGCAAGACAGGCTTGAGAGGCCAAATGGCCTACTCCTGCTCTTATTTCTTATGTTCTTAAGGAGAGAATATGAGAATAGAATGGTGGTGAACATAAAAGGGAAACAAAAAACCTTCTATCGGAATGTAAATAGGGAGAGGGTGGTAAGAGGTGGAGAGGGCCATATTAGGGAGAAAGAAGGTGATCTTAGAGGCGCAAGATGACGTTAGAACACTTAATGAATACTTTGTAATGGTGTTGATGAAGGAGGAGGAGTCTGACAAAATATTGGTATGAGTGGAAATACTAGAAGCAATGGATAGGTTAAGAGAGAGAAGGTAAGACCATAAGACATAGGAGCAGAAATTAGGCCATTCGGCCCATCGAATCTGCTCTGCCATTCAATCATGGCTGATAAGTTTCTCAACCCCATTCTCCCGCCTTCTCCCCGTAACCTTTGATCACCTTAACAATCAAGAACCTATCAATCTCGGTCTTAAATACATTCAATGACCTGGCCTCCACAGCCTTCTGTGGCAATGAATTCCATAGATTCACCACTCTCTCGCTAAAGAAGTTTCTCCTCACCTCTGTTCTAAAAGGTCTTCCCTTTACTCTGAGGCTGTGCCCTTGGGTCCTAGTCTCTCCTACTAATGGAAACATCTTCTCCACGTGCACTCTATCCAGGCCTTTCAGTATTCTGTAAGTTTCAATCAGATCCCCCCTCATCCTTCTAAACTCCATCGAGTATAGACCCAGAGTCCTCAAACATTCCTCGTAAAGGTACTGGACAGGCTGGCTATACTTGTGGTAGATAAGCTTCCTGGTCCAGGTTGCTGAAGGAAATGGGGGTAGAGACAGCTTGCTATAATCTTCTAATCTTCCCATGATATGGAGAGGTGCCAGAGGATTGGAGAGTGGCAGATGCGATACCCTTGTTCAAGAAATAATGCAAGGACAATCCTAGCAACTACATGCCAGTGGGTAAACATCAATAAATATCAGGAAAGGGTCAAGTTTTGAAACAATAACTAGGGAAAAAAAAACAGGCACTTGGGAGAGGTTTGAGTTAATTAGGGTTAGCCAGCATGGATTTGTAAAAGGCAGATTGTGTTTGAGTAGTCTAACTGAATTTTTTGATGAAGTAACTGAGAAGGTTTGATGAAGGGAATGTGGTGAATGCTGTCCTTATGGATTTTAAGAAAGTGTTCAACAAAGTACCATATAAAAGACTGGTTAACAAAACTGAGGCTCATGGAATAGGAGGGTCAGTGTCCAATTGGTTAAAAAACTGGTTTAAGGACAAGGAAAATAGCAAGTTAAGTTGGTTATTTTTCAGACAGGAGGATGATAAACAGTGGTGCTGCCCAAGGGTCAGTGCTTTGTATGCTATACATAAATGACTTGGATCTTGGAATACAGAATAGAATTTCAAAATTTGCCACTGATACCAAACTAGGCAGAATGAGGATGATACAAACCATCTGCAATGTGACATAGATAGGCAAGCAGAATGGGCTGGCAAGTGGCAGATGGAATTTAATACAGAGAAGTGTGAGGTGATGCATTTTGGCAGGAGGGATGGGGAGTGGCAATAAAGGCTTCAGGGGACAGTTATAAAGAGTGTGCAGGAACTGAGGGACCTTGGTGTGCATGTGCGTCAATGTTACACTTGAAGACGCAGGACATATTGAGAGTGTGGTTAGCAAAGTATTAGGGAACTTGGGCTTCATAAATAGAGGCATTTATTACAAAAGGAGGGAAGTTAAGCTGAACTTTTATAAAGCTCTGCTTAGGCCCCAGCTAGAGTTTAGCAGTTCTGGTCACCACAATTTAGGAAGGATGTGAAGGTCCTTGAGGGGGTAACAACTGTAAGAGATTCACCAGAATGGTCCCAGGAATGGGGAGTTTAGTTACAAGTTAAATTGGAAAAGCTGGGGTTGTTCTCCTTGGAATAAAGAATATTGAGGGGAGGTTTGATAGAAGTGTACAAGATTATGATAGAGTTGGATAAGGTAAACAAACAGAAAAAACAGTTCCCATTAGATGGTAGGACAAGGACTTGAGGACACAAATTTAAGATTTTGTGCAAGAGATGCACAGGGAATATGAGGAAGGACATTTTTTTTTTTACATGGTATGTGTTAATGGCTGGGAACAATTATTTCAAAAGAAAAGAGGATGGATAGTTAAAGGAAATAAACCTGCAGGCCGAGGGGGTTTGTGGAAGAGTGAGACTGACTGGATTACTCTGCGGGGAGCTGGCATGGACTCGATAAGCTGAATGGCCTCTTTCTGTGCATTATATGACTCAGCACAAACTGAGATTTGAATCTGGAAGCTTCTGATCTGTCTGACTTAGTGTTCTGTCAAACTATGCCTTCAGGTCATTGGGAAGTTTTGATGTCAACTTGAATGATTAAAATTTTTTTGATAAAATGATAGAACCACATTTTTAAAAAAAAGTTTTTTTTTACTTTGAACTTTGTTTTGTTTTACTGTTGTATTGAGACTACAAGGGAAGTCAGAGAAAACATCACTCTCAAATTACTCTGCACTCAGATTAAATCAAGTTAATTCTACTGGAAATGAATTTAGAAAACACATTTAATCTCAGTTTGAACCAGTAATCTCAGATCAGGGACAATGCATGTTAGGGACTACTCAGCAAACAACTTTATCTGCCAGACTGTGAGATGCTCCTTAAAGGATTTTTGCTCAAACCTACAGCAAATGCTTCATTTTAGTTCATTTGAAACAAGCTACAAAGCAGACTTCCAGAAAAAAATTAAACACAATTATACTTCATATTTCTGATTTTGAAGAGCTAAAACAAAAGCTTTCTCATGCTGACAACCAAAGCTGCAGCATTGTATTTTTACAGTTGTTATTAGAATTTCTGGATCTTAATTTCTTGGTGTTATAACTACAATTGAAAAACATTAGTTAAGTTTGGGTTACAAGACAAAAATATATAACTATAACCTACGCTCATTTATTTTATTAGGAAATAAAAAAGGACGAGCAAACAATTTTAGAAGCTTGTAATAATCAATTCTAAGATTACTAGGCAGACCAAAACCAAGGCACCAGCCAAGTGCTTAAACAAAGATCAGATATGTTCAGAAAGTTATTTATTTACAACATTTTAGCCCATTCCACAAGTAGCAAGAAGGGGCCTGGGTCAAAGTGGTCACAGTGAGAGCAGAACTGGAATAAAGTAGTGAGAGTGGGCATTGGGATAAAGAGGCGGGAGTGGGACTGGGATAAAGCGGCGGGAGTAGAGCAGGGAGAAAATGCAGGAGCGGGTGCTGGAATAAAGTGGTGAGTGTGGGTGTTGGGATGAAGCAGCAAATGCAAACACTGGGATAAAGAGCAAGTGCAGACACTGGGATAAAGCAGCAAGTGCAGACACTGGGATAAAGCGGCAAGTGCAGACACTGGGATAAAGCGGCAAGTGCAGACACTGGGATAAAGCGGCAAGTGCAGACACTGGGATAAAGCGGCAAGTGCAGACACTGGGATAAAGCGGCAAGTGCAGACACTGGGATAAAGCGGCAAGTGCAGACACTGGGATAAAGCGGCAAGTGCAGACACTGGGATAAAGCAGCAAATGCAGACACTGGGATAAAGCAGCAAGTGCAGACACTGGGATAAAGCGGCAAGTGCAGACACTGGGATAAAGCGGCAAGTGCAGACACTGGGATAAAGCGGCAAGTGCAGACACTGGGATAAAGCGGCAAGTGCAGACACTGGGATAAAGCAGCAAATGCCGACACTGGAATAAAGCAGCAAATGCAGACACTGGGATAAAGCGGCAAGTGCAGACACTGGGATAAAGCGGCAAGTGCAGACACTGGGATAAAGCGGCAAGTGCAGACACTGGGATAAAGCGGCAAGTGCAGACACTGGGATAAAGCGGAGAATGCAAGTGGTGGGCAATAGAGTCATAGAGGTCTACAGCACAGAAAAAGGCCCTTTGGCCCATTAAGTCTGCGCTGGTGAAACAAGCGCCTAACTATTCTAATCCCATTTTCCAGGGCTAGGCCCATAGCCTTGTATGCCGTGGCATTGCATGTGCACATCCAAATACTCCTTACATGTTATGAGGGTTTCTGCCTCTACCACCCTTTCAGGCAGAGAGTTCCAGATTCCCACCACCCTCTGGGTGAAAAAATTATTCCTCACATCCCCTCCACCAAGGGGAAAAGTTCCTTACTGCCTACCCTATCTATGCCCCTCATAGTTTTATACACCTCAATCATGTCCCCCCTCAATCTCCTCTGCTCCAGGGAAAATAACCCCAGTCTATCCAATCTCTCCTCATAACTAAAACTCTCCAGCCCTGGCAACATCCTGGTAAATCTCCTCTGCACTCTCTCTAGTGCAATCACATCCTTCCTATAATGTGGATACCAGAACTGCACGCAATACTGTAGCTGTGGCCTAACTAGCGTTTTATACAGTTCCGGCATAACCTCCCTGCTCTTATATTCTATGCCTCAGCCAATGAAGGCAAATATCCCATATTCCTTCTTAACCACCTTATCTACCTGTCCCGCTACCTTAAGGGACCGGTGGACATGCACACCAAGGTCCCTCTGATCCTCGGTACTTCCCAGGGTCCTACCATTCATCATGTATTCCTGTGCCTTGTTTATCCTGCCCAAGTGCATCACCTCACACTTATCCGGATTGAATTCCATTTGCCACTGATGAGCCCTCTATATCCTCCTGTAATCTAAGGCTATCCTCCTCACTATATACCACCCCACCAATTTTCGTGTCATCCACGAACTTACTGATCAACACTCCTACTTTCAAGTCTAAATTGTTTATATATACCACAAACAGCAAGGGACCCAACACCAATCCCTGTGGAAACCCTCGACCATTACCCTCTGCTTCCTGCCACTCAGCCAATTCTGGATCCAATTTGTCAAATTGCCTTAGATCCCATGGGCTCTTACCCTCGTTATCAGTCCTCCATGCGGGACCTTATCAAAAGCCTTGCTGAAGTCCAAGTAGACTATGTCAAATGCATTTCCCTCATCTACACACCTGGTCATCTCTTTGAAAAATTCAATCAAATTGGTCAGGCATGACGTCCCCTTAACAAAACCACGCTGACTGTCCTTGATCAATCCCTGCCTCTCCAAGCGTAGATTAAATCTGTCCCTCAGGATTGCTTCCAATAGTTTCCCCACCACTGAGGTTAGACTGACTGGCCTGTAGTTCCCTGGTTTATCCCTTCCTCCCTTCTTGAATAACGGTGCCACATTGGCTGTCCTCCAGTTCTGTGGCACCTCTCCTGTGGCCAGAGAGGTAGTGAAAATTATTGCCAGCACCCCTGCTATCTCCTCCCTTGCCTCACTCAACAGCCTGGGATACACTTCATCCAGGCCTGGAGATTTATCTACTTTTAAGCCTGCCGGACCACTGAGAGCCTCCTCCCTTTCTATGCTAATTTCTTTAATTATATCACAGTCCTTCTGCCTGATTTCCATACCCATGTCGTTCCTCTCATTTCTGAGCACCGACACAAAGTTTTCATTTAGAACCCTACCTATGTCTTCCGGCTCCACACACGTATTACCACTATGGTCCTTAATGGGCCCTACTCTTTCCCTAGTTATCCTCTTACTTGTAAAATAACTTTGGATTTTCCTTTATTTTACATGTCTTTTGAAATGTTTTTTCATGCCCCCTTTTTACTCTCCTAATTTCCTTTTTAAGTTCCCCCCTACACACTCTATACTCCTCTAGGGCTTCTGCTGTTTTGAACTCTCAGTATCTGCCATGAGCCTCCCTTTTACTCTTTATCCAGTCCTGTATATCCCTCGACATCCAGGGTTCCCTGGATTTGTTGGTCCCACCCTGTACCTTTACTGGAATATGTTGGCCCTGTAATCTCCCTATTTCCTTCTTGAACGGGTCCCACTGCTCTGACGTAGATTTACCTAAAAGTAGCTACTCCCAGTCCACTCTGGCTAAATCATATCTGATCTTATTAAAATCGGCCTTCCCCCGATTTAGAACTCTGATTTCTGGCCCATCCTTGTCTTTTTCCATAACAACCTTGAATCTAACAGAGTTATGATCACTATCTGCAAAGCGTTCCCCCACTGATACCTTTACCACTTGCCCGGCTTCATTCCCTAAATTAAGTCCAGGACTCTCTTGTAGGACCTTCTAGTACTGGCTTAAAAAGTTCTCTTGAATGCATTTCAAGAATTCCGCTCCCTCTAAACCTATCACACTATGACTAACCCAGTTAATGTTGGGGAAGTTGAAATCCCCCACTATTACTACCCTATTATTTTTACACTTCTCTGAAATTTGCCTACATATCTGCTCTTCTATTTCTCGCTGACTGTTTGGGGGCCTATTGTACACTCCCAGCAATGTGATTGCTCCTTTTTTATTTTTCAGTTCTACCCATATGGTTTCTTTTGAGGGGCCTTCTAAGATGTCACCCCTCCTTACTGCTGTAATTGATTCCTTGATCAATATTGCAATACCCCCTCCTCTTTTACCTCCTTCCCTGTCTTGCCTGAAGACCCTATATCCTGGAACATTGAGCTACCAATCCTACCCCTCTCTCAACCATGTCTCTGTGACAGCAATGACATCATACTTCCATGTGTTAATTTGTGCCCTCAACTCATCTGCCTCATTCGTCAGACTCCTTGAATTAAAATAAATACCATCTAACCTTGCCAAACTCCCTTGTGCCTTAACTGGCCTATAATTTCTGTGCCTTCCAGACTCACTTGCTCTCTCTTCTAATTTTGGCTGTGCATCTCCCCCTGCTGAACCTCCTCTCAGGATCCCACCCCCCTGCCAAGTTAGTTTAAAACCTCCCCAACAGCACTAGCAAACCTCCCCGCAAGGATGTTGGTCCCATTCCAGTTCAGGTGCAACCAGTCTGCCTCGTAAAGGTCCCACCGCCCCCAGAAATGGTCCCAATGTCCCAGAAACCTAAAGCCCTCCCTCCTGCACCATCTCTCCAGCCATGCATTCACCTGGACTAACCTCCTGAAGTAATCCAGAGATTACTACCTTTGAGGTCCTGTTTTTTAATCTGGTTCCTAGCTCCCTAAACTCTGCTTGCAGGGCCTCATCCGTATTTCTACCTATGTCGTTGGTACCAATATATATCATGATCTCTGTCTGTTTGCCCTCCCTCATTAGAATGTCCTGCAGTCATTCAGTGACATCCTTGACCCTGGTACCAGGAATGCAACATATCATCCTGGAGTCACGTCTACAGCCGCAGAAACACCTGTCTGTTCCCCATACTATCGAGTCTCCTACCACTATTGCTCTTCCCCTCTTTTTCCTCTCCCCCTATGCAGCTGAGCCACTCACAGCGCCATGAGTGTGGCTGCAATCCCCAGAGAAACCGTCACTCTCACCGTTTTCCAACACAAAAAAAATCAGTTCTTGAGTGAGATGCACCCTGGGGATTTTCTGACTACCTGCCTGACACCTTTCATCTGACTGATGGTCACCTATTCCCTTTCTGTCTGCACTTTCGTAAGCTGTGGGATGACGATGTCTAAAAACGTGCCATCCACGCAACACTCAGCCTCGCGGATGCACCTCGGTGCCTCCAGCTGCCGCTCAAGCTCCGAAACTCAGAGCTCAAGTAGCTGCGGCTGGTGGCACTTCCTGTACACGTGGTCGGTCAAAGCGCAAGGAGCCTCTAGGGCTTCCCACATGTTGCAGGTCGTACATAACATGGGACTGAGCTGCCCTGACATGCATCTAGTTGAAAAAAAACCCCATACTTTAAATTAAACACAGTAAAAAAACGTTAAATTATTTATGTACTTTAAATAAAAAACTAGAACTCTTACCTTTCCTTAACTTAATCTATTTTAAACTGGAGAAAAACACTTACCCACTGCTCACCAATCAGCTCTCACTTTTGTATGGTTAAATATTCAATGTTCAATTCAAATATTCAATGTTAAATATCCAATGTTCGCTCTAATTTTTTCCTGCCATGTATGGAATGAATTTGGTTATGTGCACCAATATATGGATGTGTGCCAACAGTGGAAACAGAAATAAACCTATCTACAATATATATTTAATTTTTTTTTTAGGAAGTTACCATAGGTATGGAAGACGGCGACAGAATACTATCCCCAGCTACTGACATGGTAACATGCTTGTTCACAAATGACCAGACCACTACCATACATGAGAGGGGCATTTGTTAGTTTTTATATTGTAGCTTGCATTTTGTCATTTGACAGAAGAAAAGTTAATTCGCAAGATAGGGTTCCCTTCCTAACAACAGTGTGGGTGTACCTAAGCTACATGGACTACAAAGATTCAAGAAGGCAGCTCATCACAACCTTCTCAAGGGCAATTAGGGATGGTATAAATATTTCAATCTCTGTATTTAGGCTCTTCACGTCCTGAGGGATTTGCTGCATCTTCCACCGCGGCCTAGTCAGGGATGTCCACATCCTGTGAAAGAATTAATTAAAAAGAAACTTTTGTTTCTATTCGATAGACTCAAAATAGGAAGAGCTAAGGGGGCTTGCGTTTTGAATTGATAGAAAATGTGGAAAAGACAACTTATGTTTTTTCAGCTTATTTACTAAAAGCTGCTGTGAATAGTGAGGAAATTTCTTCACATCAACAAACATAATCAGGCAGATGTAAAGTGTCTCTGAATTTGAAAAGAGGTTGGCTTTTGTGAATTGGAAGGTTGAGGTCAGAGAGTCACAGTGTCCCTGTACATTGAGTGAATATTGAAGGGAGAAATTACATCTCGGATCTGGAGAAGAGAGCATTGTGAAAAGAGAAAGAAATCCCAGGAGGGAGAATGATTGTTGAGGTAGTTTTTCGAGAGCTAGAGGTATTTATTCCATCTACAGTTTTGTTTGATTAAAAATTTATAAACGGCGCAGTAATAAACCGGTTCATGACTTTTAAAGTAAATTGGCTCTCCCAATGCATACAAGGTGAATTGGTAGTATTTGAAAGTATGCAGAGTTTAAAATGTTCCATGACATAAGCTCACAAGAACCTTTGCATTATTATTTGGAGATCTGGGCTAGGAATCCAAAACTTTCCACAAACTCCCTAGAAATATTCCCTTTTAATGTGTCAAACATCTTTGGGTTCAATCTTCCTTCAATGGTTCCTCTTTCGGCTTTTCCCACAAGTTCACCACAATACTGGTTGGTTGTTTTACAGCTAGATGCCCTTCCTGCCACTAACTCTCCCCATTTATCCAGGCTGGGGACCGGCACCGATACATGCTGACTTGCCTGCACCAGTGGCTGGATTCTTTCATAGCCAACAAGTCCTGGAGTGAGATTGATCACGGGGCTTTCCAGTTTAGAGGCAGGAGAGCTACTCACTGAGCCACACCAGCTTCCCTGAATATCAATCTTCCTTTAATAATTCTACAAAATCACCTGAAGTAGAATGACTAGATCAGTATTAACTGGCCCAGAAATCCTCTTAATAACTTACTAATTCTTCATGTACGAACTTTTTCAATTAATTCTAGCCACTTACTGTCTCCAGCTCGCTGCCTCTCCTGCTCGCCATCCCCTTCCAGCTCATTGCCTCTCCTGCGCACTGCCACCCATCCTCTCCTGAACTCTCACTGTGAATGAGGGCTTGGGAGAGGGGCAATGAGAGGGAGGAAGTGAGCAAGGGAGCAAAAGGGGCTGTGAGATTGGGGGTGAAGGGGGAAGCAGCGAGCCGGGGAGTCGGGGGGAAGGGGGAAGCAGCAACTGGACAGGTTGAAAGGTGAGCGGGAAGGTTGGGGAATGGAAGCGGTGAGCAGAAGGTCAGGGGAGGGATGCGGCAAGTTTGAGGGTCGGAAAGGGGAGAAGGGGAAGTGGCAAGTGGGAGGGTCGGGTGAGGGAAACGGCGAGTGGGAGGGAAGGCAAGTGAAGCAGCGAGCAGGAGGGACAGTGAGTCAGCCAGGATTATTTGGAATTTAAAATATAGATAGGGGAATACATTCTGTTGATTGAAAACAATGCAGGACCCGGTACATATCAAGAAAACAACATGAAGCAGCTCAGAGGCAGAGAATTGAGGGCAGCTGGCAGCACTAGTGCACATGGGAGAAATGGACCAGTTCAATCACAAAAACCAGGAGGCTCTCATCGAAATGTTTTCCAGCAGGTAAGTAACAGGAGTGCATTTGCTTATTCTTTCATATAATATAGATTTTAGTAAATCTACAGATTAGAATTCAGAACAGAGCATCGATGGAGATGATTAGTCCTCTGTGCATATTCTGGCACTGTCTAACATCAGTTAGCAGAAATGGCTAAGTGCTGTTTTCATTGTTGCATAGGGTAACAGGGCCTCGGTAAAAAAGGCAATGATAGAAACCAGAGATTGAGTATGGTCCCACTAACGGTCTAGAGTGGGAGCTGAAGACCTCAGGGGGTTGTCTGCTCGCTGTTTAGTTTCAGAGAATCAGCTGGTGTGTATTAGTCAGGCTGAATGATAGCTTCAGACTGCAGGAATTGGCACGTGAATTTTGGCTGTTAATTCTACCTGATTAATCATGTCCGTTAATTTCCTGTAGTGGGCAAGTGAACCAGTTCTATGCTCATGGGTGAGTGTGGTAGTAAACCTCATTCAATGATCAGGGTGTACGTGGCTGTAATAATGCATGGCACATGATCGGCATTATCATGGCCATGCAAACTGCAGCTTAGAGGGAACAGTGGTGCTGGGATGAAGTGTTGAGAGCAGGCAATGGGATGAAATGATGAGGGCAGGTATTGGGATGAAGCGATGAGGGCAGGGACTGGATGAAGCAGTGAGAACGGGAGCTGGGATAATGCAGAGGATGTGGGAGCTGGGATAAAGTGATGGGAACGGGAGCTGGGATAAGTTGGTAAGAGCGGGAGCTGAGATAAACAGGTGGGAACTGGAGCTGGGATAAAACGGTGGGAGTGGGAGCTAGGATAAAGTGGTGAGAGAGCAGGATCTGGGATAAAGTGGTGAGAGAGCAGGATCTGGGATAAATCGGTGAGAGCAGGATCTGGGATAAAGCGGTGAGAGCAGGATCTGGGATAAAGTGGTGAGAGAGCAGGATCTGGGATAAAGTGGTGAGAGAGCAGGATCTGGGATAAAGTGGTGAGAGAGCAGGATCTGGGATAAAGCGGTGAGAGCAGGATCTGGGATAAAGTGGTGAGAGAGTAGGATTTGGGATAAAGTGGTGAGAGAGCAGGATCTGGGATAAAGTGGTGAGAGAGCAGGATCTGGGATAAAGTGGTGAGAGAGCAGGATCTGGGATAAAGTGGTGAGAGAGCAGGATCTGGGATAAAGCGGTGAGAGAGCAGGATCTGGGATAAAGCGGTGAGAGCAGGATCTGGGATAAAGTGGTGAGAGAGCAGGATCTGGGATTAAGCGGTGAGAGAGCAGGATCTGGGATTAAGCGGTGAGAGAGCAGGATCTGGGATTAAGCGGTGAGAGCAGGATCTGGGATAAAGCGGTGAGAGCAGGATCTGGGATAAAGCGGTGAGAGCAGGATCTGGGATAAAGTGGTGAGAGAGCAGGATCTGGGATAAAGCGGTGGGAGCAGGATCTGGGATAAAGCAGAAACTGTGGGCATGGCATTGGAAGAGTTTAGAAATTATGTAACTGCATTTAAAATAAAGAGAGGATAAATATTAAATCAACTAATCAAACTCAAAGAGGAAAAACCCATGGTCCGGACTGGCTGCACTCGTGCATTCTAAAAGAACCTAGGGAAGAGATAGCAGGGGCTATCGATCGCGGTCAGCAGTCTGTCTCACGGCCATTCCCGGGCCTGCCCGCCGCAGGGAAAATTCTGCCCCATGTTATGATGGTTCAAATGAGATTCTGAACTCATTATATTGGAAATCACTTGTAGGAATGTATGCCTACTGCTTCCTGAAATAGCACAATTGAAATTCAATGTACTGTACTACTGCAGTAGCCTAAAGTTTGTCTACTATTGTATAAGAATTACATTTTAATATCATCTAAAATTATTTTAAAAACTTCATTCGAGTCAGATGGGTGAAGACTCAAGGCTGCGTGGCCCACAACTGGCCTTACCTTCAGTTGCCAGGCTTGTCTTAAACAATGTTAAGCTTTCCAGTGACTCAGTCCCCTCAGCCATTTTTCATGGGTTGTCTTATCCCTAGAATCAGGATTATCAGAGCAGTTCACAATGCCATCCGTCTTCACTGTTTCTCCACTGCCAAATAGTCCCAATGCAACAAGTGTGTCTCTCACCTATAGCTTATCCATCCACCTGTCATCTTCAGAGTTGCACAAAGATCCATTCTTGGCGTGGTCCTCTTCATCTATCTATCATTCCTTGGTACAGTCACAGAAACCATATGCATGGTTAGAACCCCTTTCTACTCCTGCATCATTTCCTTGTACTGCTTCTGTGCTGTCAGACTGTCTGTCTGACATTAAGCCATGATAAATTCCAACCAAATATCAGGAATAATAAAGATATTGTTTTCAGCCCCTGCAGGAATCTCTCAATGTCTTGACACTGGCCCTATTTTTGTCACAACTGAACCAGGCTGACAATATCACAGCACTCTGCTTGACTTAGAGCTGAGCTTCAAATTTGATACTCCAATAATCCTTAACACTACTTACTTACACCTGGCAACATTGAGAGCGTCAGCTTCAATCTCATTGTTTGCCATAAAAACACCCTGTACCTGGAATCCATTTCTCCAAGCTTCTCTTGTTGGCCTTCCAACTGCCATTAACTACAATTCTGGAAGACCCTTCTAGTTCCCTCCACCTTCAAAAGTATCTATAACTCTTCCATTAACCTCTAATAATCTGACTTTGGCTGATCCAAAGAGTGAATGAATTTTAAATTTAGTGCTGGATATTGAAAACTGAGCTCCTAATAGCTCACATGGCTCACACATTCTCTCACTGTCCTAATATTACCTCGAATCTTGGTCGAGGATATGTTCTCTCATTGTGCTTTGAAATGCAATAGATTTCTTCATGTGCAGATTTGCGTTATCTTACAACCCATCATTTTCATAAGAGTCCAAACTATCTTAGGAATGAATTAGATACTTCAAGCACGTATAGGTTAAGGAAAATAACAACTATAAATTTGGCTATGGTTGGATAAATATTGGAATTCAAAACTGGGGCCTTAAAACAAAAAGAAAATTGTTTAAGCACTGAATCTTGCAACATTCATCAAGATTGTTGATATATGTACAGAAAGTATTTGAAGCTGCAGTCATTGTGGCAATAGCTATTGTGTAACTGCTATCCTGAAATTAAGTTTTAAGCTTCGATCCATATAACAAATGATAAAACCTAATTTTCTCCCATAGGTAATAAACGGAATGGGAAAGTGAATTAGCTGAGCAGTACAATTATTTTCTCTAATCTGCTTTTTTGCACCTTACTCACAATGCAATCTGCAAAGAACAGAAAACTTGCTTCAGGAAAACACAGGAAGAAAATTGGTAGCATTGGGAAAAGTGCAGTGGATGGATTTAAAAACTTCCACCAAATTTGGCCTTGAATTTCTTGGAAATTTTTGGTCTAACTGCGGCATAAGAATTGCCATTCTTGCCATTGTGCCGGCACCCCACCCACCTCTCTGCTGCCAAGGTACAACAGCTTTGCACTGAAACAATACAACTTGCAAATTTCCTCGATCATTTGCATCACTTTAGGGCTACACCTGATAAAATTCACTGTTGTTTATCCACAAAGCTTCAAACCCTACACAAAAGGCCAATCAGTTTGCTGGATTTTCATGCTGTTTCCTGGATTGATGCAGGGTACACTGATATAGATTTATACCTAAAAATTTAGGAGAATCTTACCTAAAATTCTTATCGAGGCTTACATTAAACCACAGTGCTTTTAGTCTCACTGCACACAGAATTTTTCAGATACTCCCGACCCTGTGCATTCAGAAGGACTAAACAACTGGCATGACCTTCCGAATGTTGTACTTAATGTTGCAGGAGGAAAAGGAACATCAGAGGTTGAGGCTAATGAGCTCCACAGCAAGATTCAGCATAAGGTTCTGTCAGAAATACTGGTGCAGAAACTGGTGTAAATTTCAGCGTAATTTCTGCTCAACTATGATCCAGGAAATTTGGGGCCATAGCTAGAGAGGTGACTTCAAAAATAAAATTAAGTGCAACTATTTAATTATAAATCTTCTACAGTTTTGTAATATGTTTGCAGACTGAAGGTACTATGCACTGATGCAATTTCCATCAACTGTTAAGTATCAGAATAAAATGCTAATAAACTTTGAAACATACAGTCAGAATGAAATGTTGGTACATAAATTGACAGCAGGAGAAATTGGCAGCAAATTCCAACTATGTTTCCTTGCAGCTACAAAACAAGTGGTCACTTCTCTTCATGAAATTCCTCATTTGAGATGACGTTTTATTTGCAGATTCAAAATTTAATATTTTCAATGTGGTTGTGGTTGCTTAAAAGTTGCAGTTATCCTGTCAGTTCTCCAAAGTCCCTAATGCCTATGTCAGAACTCATTAAGGCAGTTTTCAAAGTCAGTCCAGTACCTCCAAATTACATGAGAAACTGAGAAACCTACTTACCTCTTGGAATGGATGCTTGTTTCTTGGAACAGAGCTGCAAACAAAGTTATTGACAGAATGTTAGTACAAACTAGTCATTGGAAAATGCTTAGACTGAAAATATATTTTACAGGAAAAATATTGTAAAATTGAAATTTCCTTTATATTTTCACCAGCTTTCAGTTATTCCCATATACATGTAGAACTTTGGGCTATGTAACCAGCATGAATGCAGATTTGTGCTCAAACATAAAAGAGTTAGGAAGCAGCACGCTCATTCGGACTTGGACGAAAGTTTTTACTATTTTGTTATTAATACATGAAGCATCAAAAAAATTAAACCCTATTAATTAATACCATTAAAAAAGTTATTTAAGATTTCATGCACATTTTCACAATTTCATGTCCTTTGATTAATAGCATGCATTTGATGGATATTGATTTTTGGTTGCCTAATGATCAGAGGTGCCCATCAATGGATCATATTTCTGGATTTTGAAAAGTTTAGACAATCCTTATATTATCTAAAAATAATTTAACATTCATTGTGTTTATAAAGTTAGTTTGGTAAATGATACTAGAGTACATAGAAAGCCAAAATGTTGTACTCTAAATCCATTTATTCACATATATATTGTGTAACAATTGCTTATAATCCCATTCAGACTTGGGGTGACAAATGATGATTAGACATTTTATATTGAAACTGATTAGCCACTTGTCAACCAAGCAATTGTACAATAACTTTAATGTTTTTTATCTATAACATATTAGCAGGATCATAATGCTATCACTAACTCTGGCCTTTCGCATGCATCAAATGTAGAACCATAGAAAAGTTACAGTGCACACAGCACGACAGGTGCAGGTCCAGTACCTTTTAAATGAGCTGACGTTTCAGCCTCAACCACCAATTTAGGCAGTGAATTCCAAGCACCCACAACCCTCTGGGTGTAAAAGCTTTTCCTCACGTCCCCTCTAATCCTTCTAACAATCACAATATTACTGAGAACTGCTCAAAAAAGTTGTACTTTATTAAATACCACTCCTCACAATTCTATCACAATTTAAACTCAAGCTCATACATCAAAATCAAAAAGATATCTATGCCATGCAAAACTTAATTTTTTAAAATATAAAGTATGCCAACTAATTTATCTCATGGCATACTGCTGCAAATTTGAGGTTACTTTTTCGTGAGATGTGTTCAAGAATTATGTTAAACCAGTTTTGTTTTTTTTAAATGTGATTTATAGCAATAGGTAAACCTAGACCTTTGAGAACTTCAGGCTTCTATCCCTATCTTTATGAAACTGCATATTTTTCCAAAGGATATTTTGCCAATTCATCATTGTTACCAGACAATCAGTAAAGTTTTGCTTCCCCTAATCTGAAGTTTTGCTCCTCTGTTCTGAAGGTGGTAATTCATGCTAGGGTATGATCCTACAGGTGTTGGTAGATCTTTGGCACCTTTTTGAAATGGTCATTCTTCAAATGGAAGTTAAGATAATGAACATCTGCAGGCATGTCACAGCTGTATCCCATCACCTTGACAATGTATGTCCACAAAGGCACAAATTTTTGATTAACTTCATGAGATAGTGGTAAGGAATAGGAACCATGACTGATTTCCCTATTGTTACCATACAAATCCAAGAACATTGATGCGAACGGTAGTTCCCTCACAGTTGTCTCATTCAAAATCAGCCAGACCAGGGAATAAGCTTGTAATTTGTGTCAATGGTATGGCTCAGTGCTACTCGTTATGGTTCATTTATCCATTGATTCATGGGAAATCCAGTACAGAAGGGGTTTTAATGTACACTAAGAAACAAGCTAATCTTTAATAATGTAGTGCACTAGAAAGATGAAGATTTGCTGCAGTAGCCTGGTGACACCATGTCAGCAGGTGAAATGAACAGTGGATGGCACCAAAATTCTAAAATGATTTATTGTTAATCTCTATCTGTTAGGGAAAGTACTTCCTCACAAAAAGTGTGTTTAAGAAGTCAAGGAAAAATGCCAAAGGGTATTCAAATTTATAATTCTTGTAACAGGCTTTTAAAATTAGTGCTCTTAACTGGAATGCTCCTTTGAAATTATACTCTGCTACATGGAAAAAATAAATATTGCAAAGATATATTTCATTGCAAATTAATTGCAATTTCTTTTACACAACCAGTTTTACATTTTTTTAAAACCTTCCACTGCACAAATTCTGTTAACTTACAACATCCATCCCATTTTATAAAATTTTGAATATTTGCTCTTTAGATATCACATACATTTGCTGTTATGTAGTAAATCATATTGAACTTACCTCTCACTGCCACGAAGCATTTTTGGATCAAAATATCTGTAGTCATCAGTTTCCTATAGAAATAACATTTTGGATTTTAGTCCAGAGCTAGAATTACTGAATGAAAGGAATTTGATGGGTGGTGGGGGAAAGGGGGAGGGTTGGGGGGCATTGGCAGGGAAACAATTTTGCAGAATTGCTGCATTATGTTGTAGTGCAATTAATAATCATTAATAATTTTCACCTTGGTCCCTACCAAAATTGGACTGGCAATTTGAGTAACTGATTGCTCACCAGCTCTGACCTACTTTGTTACAAAGTCACGGAAGTGCAGGTGCAGTTAACTGTTAAGATTTAAATTTTTGAGCTTCAGCTTCAACTTTGCACAAACCTAAACTTTTCCAATCGTTAAAGAGCAGATTTTCTTAAATTTAAAAATGCATTGATTCATGACATCAACATGTAAAATGAGAATTGATCGTGTCACTAGGCTTGAAACAAACTGTGCAGTAAGTTGGTGTTCGGATGTTTAATTCATTCCACAGATGATAGGACCAGCAACCCATCACTAAAATATTCATTACACATCTCAAAAAGACTTCCTTAGTTATATTAGGTGCCAGGAATTGAAGTATTCATCCAAAGCCTGTTGCAATCAGTTGGCTAAATTAAAAGATGCTTCACCTAACTGATCGCTAAACATATAGTAATTAAAATGAAATGTACCAAAATAATCATCATAATCAGTGGCATTAGTTTAAACAAAAGTTAAGCTTATTTTGCTCCCTATTTGAATTCCCCAGAACAGAGCATGATTACAATTTGCCCAGAACTCTGTTAATGCAGATGCAAGGTAGTAGCCTGGGAAGACTTTCCAATTGTTCCCATCCTCCAGTAAGCTGCTTTTTCTGGGTGTACAGCAAATGTTTGCAACTCATCATGTGGCAGGCTGCAGAAGTAATTCCATTCTAACTCCCTTATTCAATGTGTTGACAGGCTAGTAAATGACACAACAACCAAAGTGATCGAATATGATTTATTGGGTGGAATTTTCCGAGCCCGCTGGTAGTGGGCGCAATAGTTGACGTGTGTGGAAAATATGGTGTGACCTGATTCATAACAGTGTGAAGGCAGATTGTGATTGTGCACTCAGCACGCCGACAACTGGCCGCGTTTCCTGCCATCGGTCGGCAGGGAGCTAACTGTAATACATCAGCATATAATTAAAAGGCCATCCCGCCAGGCTCTTGGAACCGCGCTGTATTGTCCGTCCACGTCTGTGGGAAAGCACGCCGACATGTTTCACAACAGCACACAGGCGACGTGCACTTGGCAGCCTTCACTTTGGGGGGAACTGAGGTGAGTGAGCAGCAGCGTTCTCCACAGCTCACCTGTGTTTACAGGACTCAGGGGCACTGGCGGTAACTGATGTCTGGCCCCGGACATGACTGCTGGGGTTGGGGAGGGGGGGTCCAAGGGCTGCCCTGGCGCTGCATTCCGTGCACAGGCAATCGAGATGGAGGTCAGGGTAAGCAAGGGAAGCATTAGGGACACCTGTATAAACTGACCATGCCTCTGCAACTGAGACACATCAGGCAGGCGCGGTCACAGTGATATGACTGGGGTCAGGCTCCTAGCCTGCCCGCCCATGCAAGCAAAGTGGAGGCACCAAAGGGCCGCCAAGCACTCCATACCTTACCACCCACTCCCACCCCCCCAACACAGACTTCATGTCCGCCACCACTTTATTGGACTGCGGAGCAGTTGGACTGCACACGTTGTACAATCTCCTCGCCAATGCTGGCCATGTAGCAGTCACTGCTGGAGGTGCTCACTGCCCCTTGCAATCTCAGCATCCCGGTTTGGACCAGTGTCCCCCATGTCGCAAGTTGACAGGGCAGCCATGCAGCGCACTCGTCTCTGACCAACTGAGGGGTGACCAGCACTCTCCGGGAAGCATTAAGGGGCGGGCACACAGGGCCAGGAAAGGTGCTAAGTACAGCCATGATAACCACGCCTCTCTCTCTTTCATGCAGGAAGACCACATCAGGATCATGGATCCTGGTGACCTAGCTGTATGCCTGATGGCTTACAGTGACCGCAGAAGACGGAGGAGAGGGTGACTGAGGCTCCTGGCTGCTCAAAGGCAGGAGCAGCAACCTCATGAAGAAGGGGCAGCAGGGGGTCCCGCATACGCTACCCAGGAGTGACAACGAGCCTTGGCTGATCGGCGATTAGCAACACCAAGGGTCTATGGACGTCGCCTACCATTCCTTCAGAAGACTGAGAACCAGTGTCATCGACGACTGCGCATATCTAAGGACCTGGTGGCTCACATCTGCCACTTACTGCAGGGCCTAGCGCAAAGGGGACATGGAGGGCATCCACTGACAGTGGCTGTGAAACTTACCGCGGCGCTCAATTTCTCTGCCAGTGGCTCCTTTCAAGGCTCCACAGGTGACCTCTGTGGGATTTCACAATCCGCCACCCATAAATACATCCATGAGGTCACGGATGCCATTTTCTCCACGGCACACAACTTTATGCATTTCACCCGGGACTGGGGCAGGCAGGATGCAAGGGCCATTGGATTCACCCTGATCTCGAGATTCCCACAGGTGCAGGGTGTGATTGACTGCACTCATGGGGGGGGCTCAGGTCTCTGTCGCTACACTCGGTGGACGTCATCAAACGCAAAGGCTTCCGCTCACCAAGCGTATGTGACCACCAGAGGCGGGCTCAGGACAATATGGTGTGAAAATCCACCATTTTTGTCGGCAGGTAGGACTCCCTTTTACCCACCCACTACCCCCTGCACTTAGTGTAAATCTGGGAAAATTCTGCCCACTGGTAACTCTCTTTCTATTTATGCCTAATTCACATTATTTTCAACATCAGTAACAAAGCAGGACAAAGTAAAGATCATTGTTACGAATGTGCACTTCGTAAGATGCTTGTGTTTTGGGATTGTTTCTTTAATTTAAGAAAAAATGGAGGGATGAAGGGGCTCATGTGTCCTGATCTGAATTCTATCCAACAAGCTCGGGCTGCTTGGTTATTAAAATTTAAGGGGAAGCCCAGGTTGCCTTACTGGGAAGAAGGTGTGAGATATTCAGGCCTGCAAGCAATGACCAAGTCAGCTGTGCTGATGGTGAACATACTGTTAGTTCCCAAGTCACAGGGAGGTGTTAAGAATGTCAGGTTTTGTAAATGATTATACTTTAAACTGTCTGTTTAATTTCAAGATAGAAGGAAGCTGGGGGTCTTGAGGATGCGATTCACGTTACCATAGAAATGGGCTTTGAAGGGGAAGAGTACATAGCAAGCCATTGTAGGATTGCATTACAGAGGTTTTCTTAAGATGTCCCTGTACCTCATGGGCAGATGAGTCAGCAAGAATCTAAGAGAGAGAAAACGAGAAATAGAGGCAGCCGGTCTCTATCGTTAACCACACAGAGTGTGGATAGGAGCTCATGCTCAGATTGAAGAGACCAAATTTATGAGGGTTTAAATGAGGCTGGAAGACTTGCTTAGATTTAGCTAGAGGAAGGAATCTCCAGGGTAACCCTCAGCTTGAGAGTCACTTTGGGGAATATAAGTTATCTGGCTGGCAAAGGGAAAAGGAAGCAAGCCATTGGAAGTGGAGAATGACTTTGGACTGGTTCCTGGAGATTGAAGTGTCCACTCAAGGGACAGATTGAAGTATAACCGTGGAGGAGCATTTTCTGTCATTTTAAAGGCTAGATGGGAGATCTGGAACGTATCTTTACATTTAGGGTAAATGAAGGGAGTGTCATGTGACCTGCTTTGAAATTTGCCTGACAATAAGCTTGGGTGGTTTGACTGTTAGGCATCAAAGGAAGGCTTAGATTGTTTTGCTGGGAAAAAGGTGCAAGGTGTTTATACTTGGAGACAATGGCAATGTCTCTGAGTTCACAATGGGTAGACTCTGAGTCCCCAAAGTCCCAGAAAGATATTGCAGACATCAGGTTGTAAACAGCTGTGCTGTAAACTGTCCATTTACTTCCAAGATGAAAGAGAATTGTGGTCAAGAATACCAAACAACATTTCTAGCTGGATGCAAAGGTTAATGGGTTTCATGTTGTCATCGGGAAGAGAACAGAGGAAGCCATTTTTGGGATTAGGTAGGCTTCTCTACAAAATGAATATCACAGACAGATAGTAGTTCTACATGGTCAGCAGGGAGAAGAGGCTATTTTGGCTTTGTGAGCTACCACAAACAAATGTGGGAGACCGATGGTCTCTGGTCGAAGAGCCACATCCTGCAGCCATCTAAGAATTCCAGGAGATTCATTCGGCATGGCCAGAGGTGAGAACAATCATAAGAACAGGCTTTATTGCTGGTGGTGGATTTAAGGATCTTGCTGAAAACTGAGGAAAGGGTCTGGAGATGGTCAATCGAAGTTACTACAAGGCGATTCGGGGATACAGAAATCCATTGGAAGCTTGGAACAACTGTGGACACTTTGCTATAAGAACTCTTTTTCTGTGGAGAGCACAATGTGTGATTAAAGAGGGCAACATTACTCTCTGTAGTTTAAAGTTGCCTATAAAATAAAAATTGTGAATTAGTGCTTTTAGTCATTGGTTTTGGTGTTATGGACAGGAGGGGCTTAATTTAGAACAGTATGTTCCCCACCCCTTCGGTTTGGAGTGACTCAATCCTCTACTAATAACCCCACAGCAAACTCAAGATAATGCAAAATAAGAGGGCTGGTTTATTTTACACACGCACAAAATGCGGAAAGGGGTTTCGCAATATCTGCCCCATTTTGGATTTATACAATAAAAAAGGGACAAGGGAAAGAAAGAGGTTCAGGGCAAAGACCACAATAAAAATAAGAATTATGGTTTCACGTGAGTCCAGAGTCCCAAATCAAAGTCCAATGAGGAATTCTCTCACAGAGTTTGGCTGGCTGAAAACTCGTGATGTAAGATTCACTTTTCCAGTGGTGTTGATGTCCCAAGATAAAGTTGGTATGCAGGGATTGAATCAGTTCTGTAGGCGATAGTACAAAATCTTGCCAGTAGAATCAGGTTAGATGGGGGTCAGTTGTCCAACCTGGCCAGAGCTTGCTGTGTGTGGCCTGCCAGTCAGATGTTAAATAACAGACTGAAGATGGAATCCGAAAGCTGTATAATTAAAGCAATTCAAACAGCTCAAGTCTCAGTCATGTGACAGGGTGGTTTTGAGTCGAGCTGTTCAGCTAACATGGTTCCCCTGGTTAAAACCCACTGTAGAACCATTAACACAACATTGGCGATGAGGAGTCACAAATAGCTCTGCCTTTGTCCATAGCTGGGTGGTGCAAACTATCCTTTGTGTTGGCTTGGCTGGAATGTTTATATAAGCAATATTACATTCCATGGGTTTGATGTGTTAGCCTTTGTCCACTTTTAGACTGCTCAGAAACTTCCAGAGCTACCATCTTGTGGTTAGTGGCAACCATTTTCAGTCCAGCCATATGTCCATTTTTAAAATAAAAATAGTAATTTTATAAAGTAGCAGGGTGACGTAGATATATATTCCTTCATGTCTTCTGATCATGACAATAGTAAAAGTTTTCAAAACGTGGAATCTTGGCATGTCATTCTTCTGGAAGTTGAAATCTCTTTTTCAAAAGCTATAGGTCTCTATGAAGGTTGGAACAAAATTGCAGGCTCCTCTGGGATTTCGAGTTCACAGATTGAGATGGGTATGCTGTGATTTGCTCAAGTTTAAATGAACAAGATTTCACAGTGGTTTTCAATATAAAAAGAAAGAGAAAGAGAAGGAAGAGAAATATGAAAACTTTAATTAGAATTTCAAAGCATTAATAAAAAAGGGGAAGCCTTGAACTGCAAAGAAGAAAGGTAAGCCAGGAAATTAAACTAATAAGGCAAAGCTTCAATTACCTGAACAAGGAATATCAGGCAGATTTGTTGGTGGGTCAGATTTAACTCTGGGTTTTGGCTTGGCCAGCAATAATTGCCTAGTGCTTAAATTCAAAGGAGCCGAAATGTATTTTGTCTCCTTTGAGAAGATTGCTCTGAAGTTACAATGGCCACAAGAAATTTGGACAATCTTATTATAAAGTGTTTTGAAAGGAAAAGCATAGGAGGTTTATTGAACCCTTTCGGAAAAACAGTCTGCAGATTATGACAGTTCAGACTGCTTTGCTTAATGTGTATGAACTAACTTTTAGAAGCTTATAGGCAAAAATTTAGAAATACGAAGAAGAGACAGAATCAGACTTTTGTGCAATTTGCTAGAGAAAATGTGATGGCATTTTATCAATGGCAAAAGTCGATGAAGCGTGAACAGAATTTTGAAAACCTTAAACAGATGCTGTTAATGGAGGAATTTAAAAATAGTATTGTTTTAGGAATCAAGTCCCACCTAGAAGACTATAAAGTTTCTAATATAAGGGAGGCGGCTGTTTTAGCTGATAGCTACAACTTATCCCACAAAAACATAAGTGGTAGCAAATCTTTGCAAACCCACACAGAAGCTGGAAAGATAAATAAGTTGATTGTGAACAGAATGCCAGTTATAATGAGGGGAATAGTAGAAATGAAAAGACAGATGTTTATCAGAGTAGTGAAAGAGACAGGGAGATAAAAATGATTCAAGAAAACCAACATATTACTTTTGGCAGAGAGACAGAGCATGTGAAAGCCAATTGCTGGAAGCTGAAAGCTAAGCTGATGGCGTTGGTAGCAGTGTCTACTCCAGAGAATGCTGTGCCAGTGAGTGAAGTTTGTAACAAATTGATACCAACTAATGTACTAATGTATTTACAGTGAGCGTAAGTCGGTGCATAAAAGATTATGGGAGTTTTATATCTGAGGTTGAAGTAACTATTCTAGTCTGATAAAGGAGCCAAAAAGATTGTTATCCTTCAGGATATGGGGTTGTCGCAAAGCTTGGTGTTAGCAAAAGAAGTGAATTTCTCTCCAGAGAGGGTATTAATGGAAATTGTTCCATTGTGTGGATTGAATTTAAACTGTGCTTTAGTTGATGGGTCTGTTATTGTTGGGGTGGTATCAGAATTACCTATTAATAGTGTCAATTTCATTCTAGGGAATGACCATGCTGAAGACAGAGTGTTGTCATCTGCAGGGATGGTAGGCAAGTTCATTGAAACTGATGTTATACCAAAAAAATCAGGGACTATTTGTAATCCTGCTGCAGAAAGTTTCAACTAAAGATGTGTCCAAAGAATCAAAAGCACAGACTTTGGAGAATAAAAAAATCGTTGAAACCTCCTTCGAGCATACAAAGGGTTCAAGTCAAATGTAAACAAACTGAAATAAAAGCAAAATACTGCGGATGCTGTCTTCAGTTCTGAAGAAGAGTCATATTGGACTCGGAACATTAACTCTGTTTTACTCTCCACAGATGTTGCCAGACCTGCTGAGTTTTTCCAGCATTTTCTGTTTTTATTTCAGGTTTCCAGCATCCACAGTATTTTGCTTTTATATTTGTTTGTAGCTAACACTGATGCAGCAGAACAACAGGGCCAGATTGAAGTTTTCGAGTAGAAAATGAATCTTAAAATGAAGAAGCTGTGGCTCTTGCTCGGAAAGAATTTGACAAAACTTGTACGAAGTGGGAGGCAAAAATCATAAAATGTAGAAAACTGTGATAGCAGTTAAAAAAGAAAAGTGAAGGAGAAGCAGGAGAATGATGCCTAGCTGAAATAGCTTTTGTGGAATGAGACATTAAAAAACCTCCAGCCATGAAAGAAAATGGAGATTAAACATTAAAACCTGGGCCAAGTGGTTCACAGGTTGATTCCAAAGGAATACAAAAGGGAATACTGAATACAGGGGACAAAAAGCATTATGATAGAGAATTTCTTCTGATTCTACAATTTACATCTGCTGGTATTCAAAAATCAGGTGTCAGCAATATTGTTCCTTACAAAGTTTCCCAGACTGAATCAATTGTGCCATATTTTAACAAGAGGACATGGAAACAACATGAAATGCTTTAAAAGTGGCCATAAAAAGGACTTTAAATCTTGGATTTAAATCTTTAGAAATTTTGGATAGTGTTTATGCAAACTCATCACTATGGCGCTAACTTTTTATTCTTTGAGTTGTGGGAGGAAGTATGCTACAATTGAGGGGTTTATGAGATTCTGATGTTTGGGGGCCGTATCTTAAAATTTAGGGTAAATAAAGGGGATCATGTGGCCTGTTCTAAAGTCTGCCTGACAGTAAGCTTGGGTGGTTTGATTGTTGTACATCAAAGAAAGGCTTACATTGTTTTATTGGGTCTTTACTCTTGGAGAAAATGGCAGCAGTCTCTGAGTTCACAATGAGTAGACTCAGAGGGCAGAATTTTGCTGTTGATGAGCAGGGGGCGGGGCCCGCTCGCCGATGCATAAAATGATGCGGGATGACATTGGGAGGAACACCCGACGTCACCCTGCCCCGTTTAAATATTCAGGAAGGTGGGCGGACAGCGAAATCAGCTGTCCGCCCGCCGACCTGTCAATGGCCAAGTGAGGCCATTAACAGGATAATTAACCCAATTAAAGGCCCTGCCCGTCCAACCTTAAGGACAAGAGCCCCAGTGGGCAATAGAAAAAACATGAAACCTCATCCACTGGCGGGATGAGGTTTTATGTCCGTTTTGAAAATCCTTAATAAACTTTATGTCATATTTATTAACATGTCTCATCTCGTGTGACATTGTCACATGAGGGGGACATGTTAATAATTATTTTATTTTTCTATTTTTGAGGTTTTTTAAACTGTCACCAATCTCCCTGAGACAGCACTTAGTCTCAGGGAGCAGTGTGCTCTTTCGCGCGCATGCGCGAAACAGCGCACTTTGACAGTTGGGGAATTCCCCGCCCCCCCGCACAGGAAATGCATAGCGCTTCCCGTCGGGCAGCCCACCCACTCAAAATGGCGGCGGCGCCTGTTTCGGTGGCAAGGTTCGGCTGCCCGTCCGCCCATCGAGAACTAAATTCTGCCCAGAGTCTCCTAAAGTCCCAGAAAGATATCATAGGTATCGGGTGGTAAACAACTGTGCTGTAAATTGTCCATTTACTTCTAAGATGAAAAAGAGTTGGGGTCAAGAATAGCTAATCAGCATTTCTTCCTGGATGCAAGGTTAATGGGTTTCACGTTATCATAGGGATGAGGGCAGTGAAAGGATTTTTTGAGGTCAGGTTATGGGCTTCCCTACATATCAATGAGCATAACTGACAGACAGCAATTCTGTCGCAGCTGAGAGAAGAGACTGTTTTGACTTTGTGAGCTACCACAGCTGGATGCAGGAGTGATATAAGAACGTAAGAAATAATAGAAGTAGGCCATTTGGCTCCTCGAACCTGCTCCACTATTCAATAAGAACATGGCTGATCTGATTGTGTTTCAAGTTCCACATTCTCATCTACCCCCGATAACCTTTGATTCCCTTGCCTAACAAGAGTCTATCATCCTCTGCCTTAAAAATATTCAATGACTCCCCCGCACCCCTTCCACCGCCTTCTGAGGCAGAGAGCTCCAAAGTCATACAACCCTCTGGAGAGGAAAAAATTCTGTCCTAAAAGGATGACCCCTAATTTGAAAACAGTGCCCCCTAGTTCTGGACTCACCCACAAGAGGAAACACCCTTTCCTCATCTACTCCAGAGTTTATATACTTCAAGCAGGTCACCCTTGACTCTTCTAAACTCCAGTGGAAAACAAGCTCAGCCTGTCCAACCTACCCTCATAAGACAACCCCCTCAGTCCAGCTACAAATCTAGTAAACCTTTTTTGAACTGCTTCCAATGCATTTACATCGTTCCTTACATAAGGAGACCAAAACTGGACACAGTATTCGAGGTGAAGGGGACAGTCTTCAGTTGAGGAGGTGCATCCTGCAGCTAGTTAAGGATTCTGAGAGAACCATTCTGTCATGGCCAGGGCAAGAATCATCACTGGAACAGGCTTGACTGTTGGATGTAGATTTAAGGAACCCTCCATAAGTTTTTGAAGAAAGCGCCTCAAAGTCACTACTCCGCGAAATGGGGATATGGGATCCCATTGGGAGCTGGAAGCAACTGTTTGCTATAAGGACTGTAATTCCATTGAGAGTGCAATGTGTGATAAATATAAAAAGGGAAATGTTCCTCTCTGCAAGTTGCCTACAATAAGAAAATAGTGTTTTGCTAGGAACAAGAGTATACCATTCGCCCCCTTGAGCCTGCTCTGCCATTTAATAAGATCATGGCTGGTCTGATAGTAACCTTAAATCGGCATCCCACCTACCCCCGTTAACCTATCACCCTTTGTTTACCAAGAAACTATCCACCTCTGCCTTAAAAATATTCTAACACTGTTCCTGAAAAGGCGGTGGAAGCGGAGTTCCAAAGACTCACGACCATCAGAGAAAAAATTTCACCTCATCTCTGCTTTAAATGGGTGACCCCTAGTTCTAGATTCTCCCACAAGAGGAAACATCCTCTCCATATCCACCCTGTCAAGGCCCCTCAGGATCTTTTTTGTTTCAGTCAAATTGCCTCTTACTCTTCTGAACTCCAGCGGATACAAGCCTAGTCTGTCCTACCTTTCCTCATAAGACAACCCACCCATTCTAGGTATTAGTCTGGTAAACTTTCTCTGAACTGCTTCCAATGCATTTACATCCTTCCATAAGTAAGGTGACCAATTGTACATAGTACTCCAGATGTGGTCTCACTACAGCTCTGCATAACTGAAGCATAATCTCCCTACTTTTGTATTTAATTCCCCTTGCAATAAATGATAACATTCTATTAGCCTTCCTAATTACTTGCTGTACCTGCATAATAGCCTTTTGCGATTCATGCACGAGTGTACCCAGATCCCTCTGTATCTCAGAGCTCTGCAATCTCCCATCATTTAGATAATATGCTTCTCTTTTATTATTCCTACTCTTTTATTTTCCTACATTATACTCCATTTGCCAGACCTTTGCCCACTCACTTAACCTATCTATATCTTTCTGTAGCCTCCTTATGTCCTCTTCACAACTTACTTTCTTACCTAGTTTTCTGCCATCAGCAAATTTGGCGACCATTCCATCCATCCCTTCATCCAAGTCATTAATATAAATTGTAAATAGTTGAGGTCCCAGCACTGATCCCTGTGACACGCCACTTGTTACACCTTGCCAACCTGAAAAAGGCCCATTTATGCCTCTCGCTGCTTCCTATTAGCCAGCCAATCTTCTATCCATGCCAAAATGTTACCCCCATACAATGAGTTTTTATTTTCCACAATAACCTTTGATGTGGCACTTTATCAAATGCCTTCTGGAAATCTGAGTACTGTAGATCCACTGGTTCCCCTTTATTCACAGCATATGTTACTTCCTCAAATAACTCCAATAAGCTGGTTAAACATGGTTTCCCTTTCACAAAACCATGTTGACTCTGCCGGATTACCTTGAACTTATCCAAGTGCCCTGCTATAGCATCTTTAATAATAGCTTCTAACATTTTCCCTATGACAGATGTTAAGCTAACTGGCCTGTCTCTCTTTCTGTCCACTTTCTGTCTCTCCCCCTTTTTGAATAAAGGAGTTACATTTTCTATCTTCCAATCTAATGGGACCTTCCCTGAATCTAGGGAGTTTCAGAAAGTTAAAACCAATGCATGAACTATCTCACTAGCCACTTCTTTTAAGACCCTAGGATGAAGTCCATCAGGACCCAGGCACTTGTCAGCCCGCAGCTCCAACAATTTACTCAGTATCGCTTCTCTGCTGATTGTAATTTTCCTGAATTCCTCCCTACCTTTTGTTTCCTGATTTATAGTGGCTTCTGGGATGTTTCTTGTATCCTCTATAGTGAAGACTGATGCAAAATACCTGTTCAATTCATCTGCCACTTCCTTGTTTTCCATTATCAATTCTCCAGGCTCACTTTCTATAGGGCCAATGCTCACTTTGTTAACTCATTTAAAAAATATTGATAGAAACCCTTACTATCCGTTTTTATATTTCTGGCTAGCTTTCTCTCATAATCTAATTTTTCCCTCCTCATTAATCTTTTAGTCACCCTTTGCTGTTCCTCATATTCTGTCCAATCTTCTGGCCTTCCACCTATACTAGCACAATTATATACTTTTTCTTTAAGTTTGATATTATTGTTAACCTTTCTAGTTAACCGCGGATGGTGTGTCCATCCCTTGAACTTTTTCTTATTTGCTGGAATGTATTTATTCTGTGTATTCTGAAATACCCCCTTAAAAGTTTGCCACTGCATTTCTATTGAACTATCCCTTAACCTAATTTGCCAATTCACCTCAGCCATTTCTGCTTTCATGCCCTTATAATTGCCCCTGTTTAAGTTTAAAAATATAGTCTTGGATCCACTCCTCTCTCCCTCAACTGAATGTAAAATTCAATTATATTATGGTCGCTGTTACCTAGGGGCACCTTCGCTATGAGGTCAATAATTAATCCCATCTTGTTGCACAATACCAGGCCTGGTATAGCGTGCTCTTTGGTTGGCTCCAGAACATGCTATTCTAAGAAACTATCCCGGAAACATTCTATGAATTTCTCATCTAGGCTACCTTTGCCCATCTAACTTTTCTCGTCTATATGCAGATTAAAATTGCCCATGATTATCGCCATGCCTTTCTGACAAGCTCTCATTATTTCTTCCTTTATGCTCCATCCTATGTGGTTACTATTAGGAGGCCTGTATATGACTCCCAAGAGTGACTTCCTGCCTTTATAATTTCTCATCTCTACCCAAACCGTTTCCACATCCTGATTTCCTGAACTTAGGTCATCCCTCTCTATTGTGCTAATACCATCATCAACTAACAGAGCTACCCTTCCACCTTTTCCTCACTTCTTGTCCTTCCTAAATATCCTATACGCTTTAATATTCAGGTCCCAGTCCATGTCCTCCTGTAGCCTTCAGTGGTGGGCAAACCCCTAGAAGCAATAATTCAGGACAAAATTAATACTCATATGGACAAATGCGGGTCAATTAAGGAAAACTTACAGCACAGAAGGAGGCCATTCAGCCCATCTTGTCCATGCCAGCCCGAGGACACCCAGGTACCATTTCTAATCCCACCTTCTTGCACCCGGCCCATAGCCCTGCAGCTTACAGCACTTTAGGTGCAGATCCAGGTACTTTTTAAAAGAGTTTAAAGTTTCTGCCTCTACCACCAACTTGGCAGCGAATTCCAGACACCCACTAGCCCCTGCGTAGAAAAGTTCTTCCTCATGTCCCCCCTACACCTTCTGCCACTTATCTTGAATCTATGTTCCCTGGTTCTAGAATTCTCCACCAAGGGAAACAATTTTATCCTGTCCAATCCATCTATTCCCCTCGTAATTTTGTACACCTCAATCAAGTTACCTCTCAGCCTTCTTTGTTCTAAGGAAAATAACCCCAACCTATCCAACTTCAGATATGAAGATAAATTAGAGAAGTTAGGACTGTTTTCCTTGTAGGAAAGAAGGCTAAGAGGAGATTTGAAAGGTATTCAAAATCATGAGGGGTCTGGACGGGATAGATAGGGAGAAACTTTTCCCACTCATGACAGGATTGAGAATGAAGGGGCACAGATTTAAGTAATTGGCAAAAGAGGCAAAAGTGACATGAGAAAAACTTTTTCATGCAGCGAATGGTTAAGGTCTGGAATGCAATGTCTGAGAGCGTAGTGAATGCAGGTTCAATCATAGCATTCAAAAGGGACTGTTACCTGAAAAGGAGGAATGTGCAGGGTTACAGGGAGAAGGCGGGAGAATGGCACTAAGTGAATTGCTCATTCGGAGAGCCGGTGCAAACATGCTGGGCTGAATGGCCTCCTCCTGAGCTGTAACAATTCTGTGATTCTGCTTAGTCAATAGTGCTTCTAGTCACTGATTACAGTAAAAGCTTTTTTAAAAATGAAATCTGGTTGTGTCATTCTTTCAGCTATTAACTGGAAGTTCAAATCTCTTTTTTTAAAGTTATGGGTCTCTACAGGGATCGTAATACATCATGTGCACTCTGCCTATAGACAGGTCCTTGGCTCAATGTCTGCTGAAGTTTCATCCTGAGCCATTTCCTTGGCAGCTTTTTCATTGGTGATTTGCCATTGTCTTCCACTCTCAGGGACAGGGTGAGGAGGCAGTCCTAATTCTAACCCAACCAGAATGGGAACCAAACCAGTGCTGTTGGCGCTATTCTGAACCACACACTAGCCATCCAGCCAACTGAATCCCCCATTATTCAATATAATTAATGTAAACAACTTGAGGCCTTTTCCCCCTCGTACACATCACAAACTTTCCCCCTTGTACATTTATATCATTGATTTTGTTTGGCTTTTTGGGACAGATAGCCTTTGCCTTTTTCTTGCCATACTTATTTCTTCAAGTCAAAACAGGACAAAATGAGATTATTGATACAGGGAAGACAGTGCTTAGTGGTAATGTCACTGGTCTAGTAATCCAGAGGTCCAGGCTAATGCTCTGAGATGTATATGGCAGATATTGTTTATTGCAGGAGTGTCATAACACAAAGAACTTATGCACTTCTGACGATTATCAATTTGAGTTTGCAGAAAAAAGACGTCGTCAAAACTTTTCATCTTGCACTCATCAGGACAATTTACACGAATACCAAATGTAAAGGGAACAACAATTTATACTTCATGAGATGAAAGTGCTGATTGGTTGGCAAGTGGACTCTAGCGCATTCTCCATGGCAATGCCTCTATCAATCAGTTAACTGATGACTGACAGTTAACTGCTAAGATCTCTTTAAATTCAAACCAGGCAGGTTGACTCTGATTGGTCAATGAATTGCCCTGGGGAATGAGCCCCAAGAGAGTAAGGAAATTCTTACATGCATATTGACACGCACATTGCGGGATTCAGAATGACTTGCCCAATTTTCATATGCAACATGAATGTCTGGCACCGTTGCAAAGCCTCAAGGCCAACCCAGACACACATATCTGTAAACCCAACAAAGGGACTAAAATAGCCATCCTTAACAAGCATGACTATATCAACAAAATGCACACTATTCTTAATGATGCGTCCAAATGCTTATCCATTGGACCTGCCACTCAGCATGGCTGGACAGCCTTGCTCGAAAGCAAGCTAAAAAAAAACGCTTGTTGGACGTTAAGAGCAACGAGTTGCCGGGTGATATATATGATAAGATTCGTCCTCACGGCTCACAGCCCTCTTATCTATGACAGGTTCTGTTCAACATGAATTGGCCAAATAGTTGGGCGAGTTGCTACAACCAGTTGAGCAAGTTTTCCACATAAATGGTGAAAGATTCCTTCACATTTGTCAAGACCATATAGGACTTTCATATCAATAGCAATGCCGTGTCCATGTGCTCGCTTGACATTGCTAGCCTATTCATCAATGTACTGCTCAAGGAAGCCATAGACATTTCCACAGGAGCACTATATCATGGCGATCTAGACCCGTCTCCATTGTGTGAATCAGTATTCATTGAATTTATGAACTCAGCAACTCGTGCAGTTGAGTTTGGTTTTAGTAACACCCAAATGTATGCCCAAATAGATCGTATTGCCATGGGATCCCCTCAAGCCCAGTTCTAACAAATATTTTTGTTGGGTTCCATGAGAAAAGTGTCTTTGATGGAATGACACCCAACCTACTACCCCTTCCAATACATCTGCTATATTTGAATCTGCAGCTGCATGTAAGAATTTCTTTACACATCTTAAAAAACTTCATAAAGTCGAAACCGACGTGGGGAAGTCAAAACAGGGTGCCAATTTATAAATATTGTTAAGTGCCATTCGTCATAACTCAACCGTCGTAAAGTCGAGGACTACCTATATTCTCGAGTGAAGTAAAGATATTGGGGTAATTTTAAATTTCGTCTTGTCTTTCTGATCTTACAATTTTAATGCTAGGAATTTTACTCACAGGGTTGGATTTCATCTCTATTAGGTTGTCTAAGACACGAGTCACTGGCAGATTCTGTAAAGGAGATAATCAGAAATACATTAGTTATAGGCTATGAAGAATGGCAGCAAAATATTCATAAAGGTTCCAGTCATTTCACTGAACTCCTTTGATTAAGATTTTTTATTAATACTAGTCTCTACATTATATGAACCACAGTATTCTGACATTAAAAAGGTTATATAAGGATTACATCATGTTATTTGTTCAGTGTAGATATCATCCCACATCAATGGTACAGTGAATGGGCTGCTGACATCTACCATAACTTCCACTGCCAATGTCTCTCCAAGAAAAAGAAAATAAAGCAAAATAAAACTCTCTTGTCTTAAATCTAATACACACCACAAACAGCAACAACTTGTACTTATTCAGCACCATTAATGTTGGAAAATATCACAAGGCACTTCACAAGGGTGTTACCAAACAAAATTTGACACTAAGCCATGTAAGGGTGTAGCAGGACAGATGACCAAAAGAAGCATCTTAAAGAAGGAAAGAGAGGTAAAGAGTTCTGAAATTCCCTCCCTCTATAAGAGAGCTGAGAGCTTTGGCAGCTGATGCCAATGGTGGAGTGATTAAAATTGGGAATGTTTAAGATGTCAAAATGTGAGGAGCAAAGATATCTCGGGAGATTGTAAGGCTGGAGATTTTAAAGGATCAAAGCCATGGGGGAAATTTGAAAACAAGGATGAAATTTTAAAATTGAGGCATTTCTTAACCAGGAGCTAATTAAGATCAGGAAGCACAGGGGTGATGGGTAAACTAGACTTGGTGCGAATTTGGACTTGCGTAGCAGAGTTTTGGATGACTTCAGGTTTCTGAAGGTAGAACTTGGGAGGTCAGCCAGGAGTGCATTTAAATAGTCAAGTCTACAGGTAACAAAGCCATGGATAAGGGTTTCAGCAGCTCTGTTTCAGCCTCAGATAGTTGCCAGGGAGAGAGATGGAGTCAGTGGCCAGGGACTGAAGACAATGGCTTGGGTCTTCCCACTATTTAGTTGGAGGAATTCAACAAGCTGTCTGACAATTTAGAGGCTGTAGATGTGGAAACTGATGCTGTGTTTTCGGATGACATCACCGAGAAACAGCATGCAGATGAGAAATGGCACTGGTTGACCGGGGGGCGGGGGGCACCAGAGATGAAGCCATTGCAGGAAGTGAAGCCATTGCAGATGCCTCTAGCTATGATTAAATAGATAAAAATGGAAGCTGCTGAGTGCAGTCCACGTAGCTGGACAACAGAGGAGAGGTATTGAAGGAGGATGATGTGGTCAACCATATCAAAGGCTGTAGACAGGTCGAGAAGGATGAGGGGGCGTTAGTTTACTTTTGCCACGGTCAGAGAAAAATGCATTTGTGACTTTCATAACAGCCATTTGCTTTTTTCAACATAAGAGAGTAAGTGATTTGCTACTCTCTAGATCCGGTCAGAAAATTGATTATTCACCATTTCTTGAAACGTTTTATGCACAATTTTGTGTTCAGGCAGCAATTCTGGCCATGTGAGGTAAAGAAATCCACAGGATGTGTTCTGCTTACTCATGGCCACTTGCCAGAATTAGAAAAACACAAGCAAAGCCAATCAGCATTAATTTATTTCATTAAAATTGTGTTATCCCATGCAGTCGCTTAACTGCATTCAAGAGAACTTTTTTAAGCCAGCAGGTAACAAGCCCAACGAAAGGGGGTGGAATTCTAGATTTAGTCTTAGGAAATGAAACTGGACAAGTGGATGAAGTAGCAGTGAGGAGATAGTGACCATGATATAGTTAGATTTAGCATCATTATGGAAAAGGACGAAGATAGAACAGGAGTAAAAGTTCTAAACTGGGCGAAGACAAATTTTATAAAGTTGAGAGATAAACTACCGAGAGTGGACTGGATACAGCTATTAGAAGGAAAATCTGTGTCAAATAATTGAGAGATTCTTACGGGCACAGTGTAGACATGTCCCCACAACTACTGCCAAGACTAGAGCCCCCTGGTTATCCAGAAGCATATTGGCCAAGATAAAGCAGAAAAAGAAAGCTTATGACAGTCACAAAAGACGTAATACTGTAGAAAGCCTAGAGCAGTATAGAAAATACAAGGGTGAAATAAAATTGAAAATTAGGAAAGCAAAGAGAGGGTACAAAAAAATATTGGCAGGTAAAATCAAAGAAAAGCCTAAGATGTTTTACTAGTACATAAAGAGCAAGGGAATAATGAAGGAAAAGGTAGGGCCTATTAAAGATGTACATGATAACTTGTGGGTTGATGCAGAAGATGTGGGCAGGGTTCTCAATGAGTACTTTGTCTCTGTCTTCACTAAGGAGAGGGATGATGCAGACATTCTAGTAAAAGAGGAGTGTGAAATATTAGATACAATAAGCATAGTGAGAAAGGAAGTACTGAAGGGGCTAGCATCCTTGAAGGTGGATAAATCAGCAGGGCCAGATGGATCGTATCCCAGGCTGTTGGAGGAAGCGAATGCTTTGAGGATCATTTTCCAATCCTCACTAGGTACAGACAAGGTCCCAGAGGATTGGAGCTCTGTGAATCATTATTTTAAAAAGGTGCGAGGGATAGGCCAGGAAATTATAGGCCAGTCAGTCTGACTTCTGTGGTGGGAAGATTATTGAAAACAATTCTGAAACACGGAATAAACCGCCACTTAGAAAGGTACAGATTGATCAGGGATAGTCAGTATGGTTTTGTCAGGGGAAGATCATGTCTTACTAACTTAATATAATTTTTTGAGGAAGTAACAAGGAGGATTGATGATGGTAGTGCAGTGGATATTGTCTACATGGATTTCAGTAACGCATCTGGCAAGGTCCCTAATGGCAGACTGGTCAGGAAAGTGAGATCTCATGGGATACAGAGGAAGGTGGCAAGTTGGATCCAAAATTGGCTCAGTGACAGGAAACAAAAAGGTAATGATCGATGGATGTTTTTGCAAATGGAAAACAGTTTCCAGTGGTGTTCCACAGGGCTTAGGGTTGGGGCCCTTGCTGTTTGTTGTATATATTAATGGTTTAGGCTTAAATGTGGGCGGCATGATTGGGAAATTTGCAGATGACACAAAAATTGGACATGTAATTGATAGTGAAGAGGATAGCTGTTGACTGGTTGAGTGGGCGGAGAAATGGCAAATAGAATTCAATCCAGAAAAGTATGAGGTAATGCATTTGAGGAGGGCAAACAAAGCAAGAGAATACTCAATAAACAGGAAGTTATTGAGAGGGGTTGAGGAAGTGAGAGATCTTGGAGTGCATGTCCACAGGTCCTTGAAGGGGGCAGGACAGGTGGACAAAGTGGACAAGAAAGCACATGGAGGTATTGAATACATAAGCAGGGATGTAATGGTGGTGCTGTATAAAACACTGGTTAGGCCACAGCTGGAATTTTGTGTACAGTTCTGGTCACCACAGTACAGGAAGGACATAATTGCTCTGGAGAGAGTGCAGAGGAGATTGACAAGAATGTTGCCAGGGCTTGAAAATTGCAGCTATGAGGAGAGATTAAGTAGGCTAGGGTTGTTTCCTTAGAACAGAGGAGGCTAAGGGGTGACCTAATTGAGGTGTACAAAATTATGAGGGGCCAAGACAGGGTAGACAGGAAAGACTTGTTTCCTCTAGCTGAGGGGTCAATTACCAGGGGGCATAGATTAAAGGTGATTGGTAGAATGATTAGAAGTGACATGAGTAAAAACTTTTTCACACAAAGGGTGATGGGCGTCTGGAATTCACTGCCTAAGTTGATGGTTGAGGCTGAAATGCTCAACTCATTTAATAAGTACCTGGATCTGCATCTGAAGTGCTGTAACCTGCAAGGCGATGGACCAGATGCTGGAAAGTGGGATTAAAATGAGCAGCTAGTTTCTTTTTTCTCTTTTTGGTCGGCGCAGACATGATGGGCTGAATGGCCTCTTTCTGCACCATAACTTTTCAATGGTTCATATGTCCATCTACAATATACCATAATCTTATATCTGTAGTTATTTCCTGGTGTCCCAGTTTTATTAACGTAATCCATGATAAATTCTTATGTCTACATTTGTGATAAAACTGTCTCTAAATTTTCACACAGTGATTAAATCCTCCCAGCAGCAGTGGTTCTGTAGCACTTTTAGTTTTGTGTCTCCTAGTTCTTCAAGCTGCATTGCAGAGAAACACCTATACTCCAAACAACTTTACTTCTCTCTCCTTCCAAATTACTGTAAGTTTTTCTAAGTATAAATAATATAAAATCAAAGCATTATATAATGGATAGACATTAAAATACAGACTCAATATGTCTATATGCCCTGACCCAGTTAACCCTGGTCTTTTAACTGCACTTCACCAGAAGACCAGACAGCAGATGGGATTTTTATGCCGCCGTCAGTTTTGGAACACAGGTGGAAGGGCTTTAAAAATTTGCTGCCGGGACCCGATTCCTGGATTCCAAACTCATTCTTGTTTCCGGAAATTTTTGCCAGCGCAAGATAAGGGCAAGGGTATTGAGCCCACATGCAGTACTCCCGCCCTTGACGGCTCCATTCCAGATGTAGGAATTTCAGACCACCTGCAACTTTAATGGAGTTCAGGCCAAAAAAGGCTTTTGCAAGAGACATAGTTCATAGCTCTTCAGATGCATCATGAACCATGGGCGAGCTCCAGTTGGGAATAAAAAACAATCAGGGCATTCAGCATTCCCTTTGAAAAACATTACCCCTCTTACCTTCTCATAAAACTGTCAAGCAAAAACAATGAAATTCTCATCGAAGAATCTTTTAACCCTGTCCAAATAAACAGAGGCATGGAAAAACTTCAAAGAAAGGTCAAGTTATCACGAGATAATAATGCTGTCAAACAAAACTAGCAGTACCATTTAGAAAAAGTGATGTCTGGTCATCTGTTCAGCTTGCTTCTGTTGATAGTGTTGCCAAATGGGCTCATTATGAATGCTTAGCTAAGTTCAAGAATGATGAATGGACTCAGCCCAGCAGGGATTCGTTTACACAGTTGCAAAGGGGATTGCTAGATTTGTCTGATTGTCAGCTTTATTACTTTGTAATAACTTATCTTTATTTGAAATGTTTTTTTCATTGCCAGTGTGTTTATTTGGACCAGATTAAAGGTTCCTTTCAATGGAAATTTCACTGGCTTTGTCTAATTCGAAGTTTTATGAGGGGGTAATGGCGGAAATTTTCTTCAAAGGAAATGTTGAACATCTGATTTTTTTTCAATTCATGAGCATTTCAAAGTCTTGCCAGTGTCTTTATTCTTCTCCGCCGATGCTGCCAGACCTGCTGAGTTTTTCCAGGTAATTCTGTTTTTGTTTATAATTATATTATTATTATATGGCTTACTGGTTGTGTGCTGAGTGCATACTGAGTGAGTGGCCACGGAGGGAGCATAGAGGGGACAAGGGAGATATGAGAGGGCTTGGAGGCGGGTGGGGCGGGGGTGTGTGTGTGTGTGTGGTGGTGAGGGATAGAGGGCTAAAAGACCATGAATACAACTGGGCTTATGTCCCAGTAAATGGAGGTGGGTCTTCTAACCTGCCAGCCTTGCCATCCACCCACTTCAGGCCTGCCTCTGGATACAGCAAGCCAGTATCCAGCCCATGTCATTCTCCCTAACATGAAAAAAAAGGGCTCCTCCAAGACAGAAACAGGATCGAAGGGTCGGCAAAATTCCTGACTCCCATTCTAGTCTCCTTGTCGAAAATCCAGCTCATGATCTTGACTCCCTTAGTACGTTACCACAATAGATCGACTATTCATAAGAAAAGGTAGAGGAAGCAATTGTAATAAAGACAATGTCTTTCATGTAACAATAAGCTACTTGAGCTTTCTGAGTCATATACAGCACAGAAGGAAGCCATTCAGCCCATCAAGTCGATACCAGCTCTCCATGGAGCAATCCTGTCAGTCCCATTTCCCTGCTCTATCCCCGTAGCCCTGCAAATTTATCTCATTCAAGTGCCCATCCAATTTCCTTCTGAAATCATTAATAGTCTCTGTTTCTGTCACCCACGTCAGCATTGAGTTTCAGGTCATTACTACTCACTGCGTCAAAAAGATCTTCCTCACATTTCCCCTGCATCACTTGATCAAAATCTGTGTCTCCTAGTCGTCACATCATCAGCTAATGGGAACAATTTTTCCCGATCTACCTTATCCGAACCTGTCTTAATCTTGTACATCTCTACTCGTACACCTTTTATATATTTATACATCTCTTCTCTCATTGTAGATACTATCTCAACACCAAGGTGAGCTTGCTTCCTTATAACTACTCCCAATCATTCTCTATTTATTATCAATTACACCTTCTTAGAAAGTGTTGTTAATGAAGTTACATGATATGCAAGTTTTTGTTATCATTTTGCATTTTGCCATCACCTGAGCAACAAGAAGTGGAGGATGAGGAACAGCAGCATCAACTAGCTGTTCGAACTCTGAGAGCAAAGCAGCTAAGGGCTGTTTCTTCTAATCCCACTCCTCCCATTCCCAATACACCAACAGTCTCACAATGCTCAACATCACCATCTAAACTTCTAAACTTCTAAAGGAAGTCAACTTCCTTTAGTTCAGTCTTATGAATCCTAACTACAAATGTGAACACCAACACCAAACTTAGAAAACAGAACCTTTATTTCAACAATTCAATTTAAAACTGAATAAGTTAACTGGAATAATTAAGAATCACCCTTATAGAACCCTTTCATGTCTGTCTTGTGTGCTTGATTACCTATCCTAGTGCTCCATGAGGTGCCTTATCCCCATTTAACTGTAGCTTGAGAGATGGAATGCACAGAAATTGAGGACATTTCAGGTGACCTTGTTGGGTAACCTCAAGCAGTTAGGGGCCTTGAAAGCTTCACTGCAGACTGCACCATTTGGCCCAGCTGGCTATGTGGCATTGACAAGGACACTGGGTAGCTGGAGTAGGTAGCACGGGTGCACGCAGGCTGTCCTCTTCAGAGGGGACAACAGGAGTCTGTCTATGGAGCCATATTTTCTCCCTTCTTCTAACTATGCTCCAGTTCTGCCGAAGGGCCATGAAGGCTCGAAACGTTAACTGATTTCTTCGCCGCCGATGCTGCCAGACCTGCTGAGTTTTTCCAGGTAATTCTGTTTTTGTTATGGAGCCAATGCCTGCTTACCTGGACTTAGCACTCATACAGCTTTGCACAAGAACAGAGTGCAGGAGTAATGCAATGTTGGGAAACCCCATCACTGCTGGAACCCACCTCTACCTGAGTCATGGTGACAGCAGTGTGAGCTTGCATGGCAGCAGTGTGAGCATCAGTAAAGGCTCAATGCATTGGGTGCCACTATTGTATTCATGTATTCAAATCTCCTGGCTTGTCTAAACTCAACTTTTCCTGCTTCATGTGCAATACTAGTTAGCAATAGTCAACTCAAATGCTATGAGGAACCCAATCAGAAGGGACAAAAATAAACTGACATGTCACACTGCAAATGTATAATTCTGTTCATTAAATAGGGAGCAACTTGGCACAATGTGGGGAGGGAGTGGGTTGGATGAAACAAAGCTTTTTGAGCAAAATAAAGTCACTTTTAATATGAATTATGCCATTTTAGTGCTGAAAAAATCCTTAAATAAAATTATCCTTACTTCCCCTTGTTTTTGTTCATCTCAAGTGCTTCCAGAACCTCCACTGTACTTTGTATTTCAGTGGCATGGCTGACTATGGACAGCATATTAACTAGTCTGCTTAGGAGAGGGAAATATGAATAAAACATATACTGTAAGATGTATGTGTTATGAAACCCATTCATTCTGTGTGCTATGTAGGCTTGCAGTCTGTGGAGATTATAACATTTAAGGCACAGGATGTTCCACTGCTTGTTACATTTGTTACTGCCTAGTAACAAAGGTGGGACCTTCTTGGAGTGTTGTGATAGGTCACCAGATCAGTTCAAGGGTCAGTGAACAGTCAGTTTTTTTAGTCAGTCAGTCAGCAAGTGTCCCAGGTAGGGGGCAAGGGAGGGGGACAGGGAGAGGTCCCAGTTAAGTTAAGGAACAGAGAAACAGGCTCCTAATTAAAGAAAGGGCAGCAGGGAGCAGACGTTAAGTGAAGTGGGCTCGGATGAAGCCCTGAGAGTTGAAGAGGGTTCAAGAGAAGCCCTGAAGATCCGAGAAGGCAGTCAAAGGTTGGTGACTCCATGCTGCAGGCCGCTGGGACAAAGGTACCCCTTTGGAGAAGTGATGTTCTGCTTTGCACAGCCGAAGATCTGAAATTGTGCTTGAGAGTTGATGCTTGAGTGTATTTGGAAATTTAGGGGAAAGTAAATCGGAAGGCGAGGTTGGCCATTGTTAAAGTTGTCCGTGTTGGCACGACTGTTGGAGAGAATGCCAAGGCGAGATTCTTCAAATGTGGAAATTGGAAACCCTCATGAGAAAGATGAAGTTTCAGTGAAATTGGTTGGCTCACAGTGTGACTAACGTCTGGATGGGCTGTTGAAAAATTCCTGGAATCCATTTTTGGTCACATCTGTAATTTGTATAGTGTGGTGTGGTGCGTTCAACCACAGCGGGCCTGTTAATTCACATATACCTCATACTTACCCTAAACGTTAGAGTATAAGATAGAAATTGTGAATTGTTATGGCTTTTTAAACTTGTATAGTATAGTTTATTTTTGTTTGTTCAAAACCCGTGAAATTTTGTCTTTCTTCGTTTAGCATCTTGAATCTCAACATTTGCCTACTTTAAACAAAACGTTATTGGTCCCTAATCTGATCTCCCCCACAACCCAGGGTCTGGCCAAGGATTGTAACATATGGATAAGGAACAATCAATTGCATCTTGAACTCTCCTACAATCTTTGATTTCACAACCTTATCTGGTAGGTTATTTCAAACATTTAATGCTTTTTCTAAGATCGGTTTAAAGTTTTCTTCTTGCTAATTTAAATTTATGTCCTTATTATGATCCTTTCATGTTATGATGGAATTAGCATGCTCCAGGACCTTTTGAGTTGGTGACGTTGTCCTGTCAAAAGATGCCAAGGACAGCGAAGGTGGAAATTGTTCAGCCTTTTCTCATGCTAGCATATATAGTTCAGGTCTCACCACTGTAGAGGAGCTTACTAAGGAGGCAGGCTTGGTAGACTCGTAGTTTGTGTCCTCAGTCAAGTTGCTCCACACTCTCTTACTTAGCTTGGATGTAACAGCTGCAGCTTTTGCGATGTGTTGATTTCAGCATCAAGTGACAGATTGCTGGTGATTGTAGACCCTAGATATCTGAAGATGTCAACAACCTCCAGTCTTACATTGTCAATGAAGATAGATGCAGTATGGCAACATCCTGGACGCTGACATTTATCTTCCTGGTGCTGATGGTCAACCCAAACGCATGACAGGCGAGAGAGTCTGTCCATTTTCCACTGATATTCCTCAGTGTGGAATGTTAGTGAAGCATCATTAGCACACATCAACTCTCTGATAAGGACTTGGTGATCCTTTTTCTTGGATCTTAGGTGAGCAACTTTGTACAGCTGTCAGTACTGGTATGTAAGTGGACACGCTCTGTAGATTAACTGAAGGCAAATGACAGCAGCAAAGAGAAGAATATGCTAAAGAGAGTGTCGATGCCAGAACACAACCCTGCTTTACCTCACTGTGGATCTCAAAAGGGTCCCGATATGTATTCCTGTCATAGCTGACCTTGCCCATCATGTTGTCATGGAAAGAGGAGATCACACTGAGAAGCTTCAGAAGGCAGCCAGTTTTCTCCAGCAGCTTTAATAGATCGCCTCTGCTTGCATGGTCGAATGCCTTGGTGAGGTGACAAAGGCAATAAATGGTGGTTTCCTTTGTTCACAGCATTTTTCTTGCAGCTGCTGGACTGAGGGGATCATGTCAATTATAGATCTTTCAGTTCTGAAACCAGACAGGGATTCGGGATATACGCATTCAACACATTCATCTTCAGTCTGACAAGGGCAGCATGTCAAATACTTTTCTCATGATGCTCAGCAGGAAGATGCCTCATTGGATGTTGCAATCGCTGTGGTTACCCTTCTTCTTATTCAGGGTCACAATCTTTGCATCATGCGTAACCTGGGGCACTGCTCCCTTCCTCCAGCAGAGACAGAGAAGTTTGAGAAGGTGCTATAGGAGTGCCGGTTTCCCATGCTTGATGAGTTCAGACAGTATAGCATCAGCACCTGGAGTTTTGCCTACAGCAAGCAAGTCAATTTGCTAAGCTCCTCCACTGTGGGTCTGATATCCAGCTCTGCCATGGAGGCAGGCTTTCTATCGTGTCCAGAGCATCCTTGGCGATAAAAAGTTGTGGCATCATTTGTGCTCAACAGCATTTATTTGCGCTCATTTGACATAAATTTCGCTCAAAAGTAATTATTTAGCCATCATTTGATATCATTTGCAATCAAAAGCTACCATTTGACATCAACTGACATCACTGTCATCAATTGTCATGAAAACAGTGCTCAAACATTTGCAACCAGCAAGATTACTTACCTTAAGCATTCTGACACCAAAAATGATCACTGAGTTTGTTCTCCATATTTCTGAAATTCTGCAGCTTCAAACACCCTAAAATGAGCTAACTTTAGAAAAAGCAGACTCTGTTTTAACATATATGTTTAGACAAGCTAGTTTTATGTTTTTCCAGCATAGTACACCCCTGCCCCCCCAACACCCCAGATTTCAGTTTTCTCCCCCATCAACCTACCCTTCCCCCCCCACCAGAGCAATTTTCTCCAGACAAACCCCCAGAATGCAGAAGTTTTCTTCTCCCATCTCCTCTCCGCTCCTCACCTCATATCCTCCCTCTTCTCTCTCTCCTCTATCGCTCGCCCCTCTCCACCAATCTCTCTCTTCTACTCATCTCTCTACACCCCACACCCGCCCTGGAGCGCTCAGTTTGCAGGGCTGGCCTGAACTGAAGTAACGGTGAAGGCCATTGCTGCAGCTTTCCAGCCAGTGTGGATATTGGTGACAGAAAGAAGTGGGTGTTTGGGTTGTGGAAGTCATAGGAGGGGGTGGAAAGAGTTGTTGGGAGAGAAGAAGAGTGTCATCGGGATCAGTGGGTAGGCCCAAGTCTGAGGGGATTTGGGGTATAGGCCCAAGACTTTGGGGGGTGGGGGTTGGGGGGGGGGGGAGAAAGGGTAGTGGGTGCGAAGGCCTGAGGCCTGAGAGTGGGAAGGTGGAGGGGGTGTAGGCCCAAGCTTGGGGTGAGTGGGGAATGTAGGCCCAAGGCTGAGGCAGGCGGGGTTGGCGAGGTGTAGGCCTGAGGCTGGGTGGGGGGCTGTATGCCTGAGACTTGGGCCATGTAGGCCTGAGACTGCGGTGGGGGTGGGGCAAAAAGTCATGGTGGGGGGGAGAAAATCATCGAAGGGGGTAGGGAGGAGAGAGTCATTGGTGGGGGGCTGGGCTGTTGGGAGGAGATTGGGGAGCGGGGCGGGGTGGGATCAAGGGAACCACCTGGGAATACAGGGGAGATCGGTGGGAGGACATGTTTCATAGGTTTGTAGTCCCTAAAGTTTAGAAGTTTGAGGTGCAATCCAATTGAGGTGAGTGCGCGATAAATTTTGGATATGTATGGATCTCAAGGTAAGATCAAAGGTTGGTAAATGGAGTCGAGGTCCAGATCATCCATAATTTACCTAACTGGTGACTCAGGTTCATAGGTCTAAAGGGCCTATTACTGTTTCCATATGCAGAATTTTCTGCGGGACCGGAAATTCCCGCACAAAGTCAACAGAACTTTTGCTGGTCTGTCAACTTTTCCGTCCTACCCATGACGATTTCCGCAGCAGGCAGGACCAGAAAATTTAGGCCTATGGACCTGTGTGTTCTCAAATATTACTTATCTACATATCTACCGCATTCTAAAATAAATATTCATTTGCCTTAAGAATGCTCAATAATATACATGTTAATTACTATTCTTTTCTGGTTTCCCCTTCGACCCCCAACCAATACTGGATGAGCAGAAATTTTCTCTAATTAAATACAGGGAAGACTAAAGCCATTGTTTTCTGTTCCCGCTCGAAACACTAATCCCAGCTTCTGACTGCATCCCTCTCCCTGGCAATTGTCTGAGGCTAAACCAGGTTGTTCACAACCTTGGTATCATATTTAACCCCAAGATAGGCTTCTGACCACATATTTGTGCCATCACTAAGATTGCCAATTTCCACATCCGTAATATCACCTTACATTGACCTGTCTCAACTTCTTTGCTGCTGAAACCTTCATGCACGCCTTTATTACCTTTAGGCTTGATTATTCCAACAGACTCTTCTCCCATCTGTAAACTTGAGGTCATCCAAACTCTCCTGTCCTTGTCTTAACTTGTATAAGCCCCGTTCACACGCTTTGCTCACTGAACAACGCTGGCTCATTGTAAAGCGACGTTTTGATTTTAAAATTCTCATCCCTGTTTTCATATTCCTCTATTGCTTTGCCCCTCCATATCTCTGTAAATTCCTCTAGCCCCACAACCCTCCAAGATATCTTCGCTCGTCAGATTGACCTTTTGAGCATCCCCAATTTAAATCGCTCTACTATTGATGGTTATGCCTATCTCGAAGCACTAGAATTCCCTCCCTACATCTCTCCATTTTGTTTTCTCTCTTTATGACCATCCTTAAAATATATTTGTTTGCCCATTAGAGCATTAAAAATATAAGGAGGGTCCCATCAAGCTTGCTCCACTATTCAATATGATCATGGCTAATCTTCATCTTCAACTTTACTTTCCTGCCTGCTCACCATATCCCTCGATTCCCTGAAAAACCAAACATCTGTCTATCCCAGCCTTAAATATACTCAATGACGGAGCATCCACAACACTCTGGGGTGGAGAATTCCAAAGATTCACAACCCTTTGAATGAAGAAATTTCTCCTCATCTCAGCCCTAAATGATCAGCCCCTTCTCCTGAGACTGTGCCCCTGCATCTACATTCCCCATCTAGGAGAAACAACCTTTCAGCGTCTACCCTCTCAGGCCCCTTCAAAATCTTATATATTTAAATGAGATCACCTCTCATTCTTCTAAACTCCAGAGGATACAGACCCAATTTACTTAGCCTCTCATCAACCCTTTCATCCCAGGGACCAATCTAGTGAGCCTTCACTGTACCATCTCCAATACAAATATATAAGAACATAAGAAATAGGAACAGGAGTAGGCAAATTGGCCCTGTGAGACTGCTCTGTCACTCAATCTGTTTGAGGTACACAGGCTGCAAGAACTCAAACCTGTTATACAGTTGCAAGGCAATTGCAACAGCGGTTCCTCCAGTGCTACTTCTGCCTCACTCTTACTCACACCCTCTTGTCCCTGGCCACAGACCAAATTTGAAGTACCTAACCTAATAGTGACTGCTTCCTGGAACAAAGTGTCCTGTTACTTTTCTCCCTCCCTGATGCATCGCAGTGTCCGAAGTTCAGGCTCCAGCTTATCAACTCTGAGCCTAAGTTCCTTAAACTGTAGACACTTCTCTGCATGTGACTGCGGTGGGCCACACTGGTGTCCACTAGTTCCCACATGCTATAACTGCAACACATTACCTGCCCTACCATCTATTTTGTATTTTGTTTAATTAGGGTTTTAAGTGTAGAAATTTGTAGTTATATTAAGTAGTTTAACTAGTTAAGTTAATCTAATCAATCTAATCAAGTACTTATATTTCCCTGGTCCTAGTTTAAACTATTGCCATGGAGAAAAAAAACTGTAAAATTCAGCAACCAATCACCTACTTGCTTATCTTATTAAAGCCTCTGAACCGCAGGTGGAATTTAACCCTGAGAAGTGTGAGGTGATACACTTTGGAAGGAGTAATTTGACAAGGAAGTATTCAATGAATGGCATGACACTAGGAAGTTCTGAGCAACAAAGGAACCTTGGTGTGTCTGTTCATAGATCTCTGAAGGCAGAGGGGCATGTTAGTGGGGTGGTGAAAAAGGCATATGGGACATTTGCCTTTATCAATTGAGGCATAGATTACAAAAGTAGGGAGGTCATGTTGGAGTTGTATAGAACCTTGGTGAGGCGACAGCTGGAGTAATGTGTGCAGTTCTGGTTGCCACATTATAGGAAGGATGTGATTGCACTGGAAGGGGTGCAGAGGAGATTCACCAGGATGTTGCCTGGGATGAGACATTTAAGTTATGAAGAGAGGTTGGATAGACTTGGGTTGTTTTCGTTGGAGCAGAGAAGACTGATGGGTGACTTGATTGAGGTGTACAAGATTATGAGGGGCATGGACAGCGTGGATAGGGAGCAGCTGTTCCCCTTAGTTGAAGGGTCAGTCACGAGGGGACACAGGCTCAAGGTGACGGGCAGGAGGGATGTCAGGAAAAACTTTTTTATACGAAGGGTGGTGACAGTCTGGAATGCGCGGCCTGGGAGGGTGTTGGAGGCGGGTTGCCTCACATCTTTTAAAAAGTACTTGGATGAGCACTTGGCACGTCATAACATTCAAGGCTATGGGCCAAGCGCTGGTAACTGGGATTAGGTAGGTCAGGTGTTTCTCACGTGTCGGTACAGACTCAATGGGCCGAAGGGCCTGTTCTGCACTCTGTGATTCTGTGAACCTCAGCTTTCAGGTCTCATTGTGTCCTGTTCCCTCTCTTGGACCTCCTTGTTCTGTAAAAGATCAGAACAACACCTCTTCCCTCAACACTTAGAACTCCCTCACTCACCAAATTCCCGAGTTCATTACTCTGTTGAAGCTATACTCTGTTATGCTGGCTTCTTTGCTTCTTACTTGGTGCATGAACAAAAAACCTTCTCTTATACTAGTTGAAATTCCAAAGACCTGAATGGCTAGGGAACCAGTTCTAACTAGCCACCTAATTAACCAACTGTTCAGCTGCCACTAGCAGGCAATTGTTTATCACTGACGAAGACTAAAAGAAACTACAAGTTACTGATAAAATAGAATTAAATGCGAAATGCAACATGACTAATTTTAGAAGGAGATCAACCCTTAAAACACTTGGAATTCCCTCAGTCACCAAATTCCTCGCCAAGCTTTTGGCCACCTGACCTAATATCACCTTATGTGGCTTAGCGTTGTATTTTCTTTATAATTATCTCGTGAAGCACCTTGGGATGCTTTATTATGTTAAAGACACATTATAAATATAATTTGTTGTTGTTTCTTCAATACTTTACAAAGCATTAGAGAGCCACTTTTAAAAATATATTAAATGACTGCAACCTAAACATTTCTCCTCTCTCACAAAAACAAAATAAACACTGGATATGTTGCTCAGTTTAACATGGCTTTAATTCAAATAGATCTAAAAGTACTAAAAGGCTGCTTTGAATGTCACCAAAATGATTCTATTTGCAAGCCAATTTGGAGTGAAACACTAGTAAAAGTAAACTGTCTGGACCCTTCTGCGCTACAGATGCATGTGAAGACCAAAACTAAAGTTCAGATGGTGACCTCAACTCAAATTTAACCTTCTTATTGTTAGTCACCAGCTATAGTTTCTGAATGTTAATAGCACGCCTTTTCATCTTTAAAACATATAAAAATGGCCATTTTGATACTTGTGAACTTCTACAAGTTCACCATTTCACCACTGATTTACAAATGGAAGCTGTCAAATTCAGATTATTTTCAGATTACATTTAACTGTGGTTTGGAACAGAGGCTTTTTAAAAAATATATAGACTTCTCCTTCCCTATACGTTTAAGATATTGACCTCTGCAGTAAGATGTATGCATAAAAAAGGAAACTGCCGTTTGCATTGCTCATATAGAAACTAAGAGGAGTAGGCCATTCGGCCCTTCGAGCCTGCTCCGCTATTCATTATGATCATGGCTCAACATCCAACTCAATAGCCTGCTCCTGCTTTCCCCCCATATCCTTAGATCCCTTTTGCCCCAAGAGCTATATCTAACTCCTTCTTGAAAGCATAAAATGTTTTGCCCTCAACTACTTTGTGGTAACGAATTCCATAGGCTCACCACTCTCTGGGTGAAGAAATTTCTCCTCATCTCAGTCCTAAATGGTCTACCCCATATCCTCAGACTGTGACCCCTGGTTCTGGACTCCCCCACCATCGGGAACATCCTTCCTGCATCTACTCTGTCTAGTCCTGTTAGAATTTTATAGGTTTCTATGAGATCCCCTCTCATTCTTCTGAACTCCAGCAAATATAATGCTGATCGACTCAATCTGTCCTCCTGTGTTAAGGCACAAAGTCTTAAGGCTTGTCTTTTTAACATTACTTGTCCCATTCCCACTATTTTTCACTGAGGCCCTGTTTGATTCTTGCCCTTGATTTCTCTATCACTTTTCTTATTCCGCTTTCTGTCTTTTGTTCTTGTCTTTGATTCCCCTTCCTCTGACCCCTTGCATAGGTTCCCACCCCCCTGCCATTTTAGTTTAATCCCTCCCCAACCTGTCTAGCAAATGTTCCCCTTAGGACATCAGTCCCGGTCCTGCCCAGGTGTAACCCGTCCAGTTTGTACTGGTCCCACCTCCCCCAGAACCAGTCCCAATGCCCCAGGAATTTGAAACCCTCCCCTTCACATCATCTCTTCAACCACGTATTCATCCAATATATCCTGCTATTTCTACTCTGACTAGCACGTGGCACTGGTATTAATCCTGAGATCACTACCTTTGAGGTCCTACTTTTCAACTTGCTTCCTAACTCCTTATATTCTGCTTTTAGGACCTCATCCCTTTTTTTACCTATGTCGTTTGTACCAATGTGTACCAGGACCATTGGCTGTTCACCCTCCCCCTTCAGAACGTCCTCTAGCCGCTCTGAGACATCCTTGACCCTAGCACCAGGGAGGCAACATACCATCCTGGAGTCTTGTTTGCAGCCACAGAAACACCTATCTATCCCCCTTACAATTGAAGCCCTTATAACTATTGCATTCCCACACTTTTTACTCCTCCACTGTGCAGCAGAGCCAACCATGGTGCAACAAATTTGGCTGTTGCTGCTTTCTCCTGAGAGGCCATTCCCCCGACAGTATCCAAAGCGGTATATCTGTTTTGCAGGGGAATAGCCACAGGAGATTCCTGCACTGCCTGCCTGGTCCTCTTGCTTTGCCTGGCGGTCACCCATTCCCTTCCTGCCTGTGAACTTTTAGCCTGCAGTGTGACCACCTCTCTATACGTGCTATCCATGATACTCTCCGCCTCACGGATGCTCCACAGTGTCCCCAGCCACTGTTCCAGCTCCAAAACCCGGGCTTCCAGGAGCTGCAGCAGGAGACACCTCCTGCACACATACTGGCCCCAGGCTTCCCACATAGAGCACACCACAGCTTTGAGTGCTCCTGCCATGACTTACCCCTTTAAATTAGATTCCCTTATATAGTTTTATCATAAAGAGACGCTGTAACAAATGCTTAATGCCTCTTTGGTGTTACACTGCCCGCAGTTATTACACCAAAATTTCCAGACCTAGCAGCAGTGGCAACAGACAAGAGTTCTTGCAGCTTGTGTATCTCAAACAGAAGTTATTGAATGACGAAGCAGTCTATTTTGAGTCCAGTGAGACCATGGCCAGAATTTTCCGGCCCCACTGACATTGGGTGTCACGGCAGGGGGGGGGCGCGAGAAGGCCAAAAATCGTCATGAAACTAGTTTGCAATCGCCACTCCACCCGCCGCCGCACATCAGGAACCTAATTTCAATACTTTACCACCTCATTATAAGCCCTGCTTGCCGGAATCATCGCCCCATGCTGGATCATGTGGGAAGGTCGCCATGATTGCAAGCCAACGTGTTTCACAACTGTATTTAAACGACGTGCACTTGGTGAACTGCACTTTGCTCAGGGCTTCGAGGTTTGTTTGCCTACCTTGCTTCGGGCAGCACTTGCAGTCATCAATGTCAGTCTTCACAGGCAGGGCCACATCACTTTTGAGGGGCTCATGGTCAGGTGTCTACTTACCAGACTAGCTGTAAGGTGGAGGTGGCTTTTCAATGGCTGCACATTTGCTTGGGGAAGGGGGAGAAGTGGCCTCAGGCAAGGGAAGAGGCTGCAGGGTGAGAGCTGTACTGGGGAAGAGGGGTATCCCAGGGTGTGTGCGAGGTCACATGTTGATCTGTGCAAGTGGCCTCAAGATGGTGAGAGCTGAGGAGGCAATCTCTAGAGTAGATGAGTCCAGATGGAGTTGGATGTGAGAGAGTGAATGGTGATCTCCCTTGAGCCAACAGTGAGTGAGATGCGAGTGAATGTGTGAGGGCCTTGTGAGTTTAGCATGATAAGGTGGTTGCCTTACCCTGGTGGCATGGATGAGATCATTCATCCGTTTTCTGCACTGGATGGCTGACCTCTTATGTGCAGCATTGACCACCTCTGCCACCTCCCCGCAAGCTAGAGTGGTGAGTATGATGGGCCTCCTGCAGCCAGAGTTGGGGTAGAGGACACCCACGGCATCCGGGAGGTGTCCCAGTGTTTTGTCACTGAATTGGGAGCTGCACTCTTCTTGGCTTTTGGGGCCATGTCTTCACCAGGGCAGTCCTGGGCTGCAGCATTGAGAAGCGTGCACATGGCTGCAGTTTAAGTATGGTGCTCTGCATGAGGAAGCAGCTAGGTGGGAAAGTCGGAGGCTGCCTGCCAGCAAGACAGGCAGGTATCCTGTGGCTGCCTGATTAATGAGACGGGAATGGGACAATACGGTGTGAAAACCCACCATTGTGGCTGGCAGGTAAAACAACTTTTTTCCCGCCCACTATCACACTTTGTGCAAATCTGGGACGATTCCACCCCATGTCTGCATTCATAATGTGTGAAGTTAACAGTAAAATTACATTATTTTACTCTTGCTAAACAGGTGCTTTTAATTGAAATTTTATGAATCTATTTCTCAAGTAATTCATTAAATATTTGAGCCCTTCTACAAGTCATTGCGAAAATCACTTCTTCACAAGATTACTACAATTTCATGTCAGGCTAAAACATTCAGTTTTCCTTTCCAAATGTTTCTGCCAAAATGAATTTAATTTCTAATTAACACTAATACAATGAAAACCTATTAGTTGAACCACCTGGGAATTATTAATTCCATTTAGATGTATTGATTTATGAGGGAGAACAGCAATTTTATGATAATGTAGTAATTTGCCTTGAATTTTGTTTTGAGGTCCATTCTTGTATACACATGCATGGATAGCCAAAAGGCCACCCACTAATGCTTCTTGCAAGAAACAATATTCAATGTAACGGTCAAGACCTTTTTCCACATTTCCTGTGTTTTGAATTACCAGTCTATTGTCAAGAATGTCAAGGAAGATCTGCACAACTAAAATGAGTTGCATTTACCCTCAGTGATTCTCTTAAATTACCTCCAATTTTGTTTTCTTCGAAATATCCTCCACAGATGAACATTAAACATTGCATCCACTGATGCATTGTGTCCCAAACTGTCAATACACAGATCTGCTCCTATTTGCCTTATATGAATCCCTGACCTTGTTCAGAAGCTACTAAGTATAAACAGTTTTGTTCTTCCCAGTCTACTAATAGCTCACCTACTGGATTTATGCAATGTGGGAAGTTCAGTTCAGTGCAAGCAATGGGCTAAAATGCCAGAGACACTGCTTGGAAACATCTTCAGGAGATTACATTGATTGGGATTTGCACCACATTTTTAATGCTGTAAGATCTCGAGATATAACTTAAATTCTTCACAAGCATCACGAATGCAAGGTGTGTAGCCAAACTACGATCACTTGACAAGTTTCAAGGAAAAATTGTACAACCATAGCTATGGCTCCTAACTATTTATCCCTTTCCAACAGGACTTGCTCTCCAGCTCCTCTTCCCCTCTGCCCCACCCTCAAGACATATTAAACAGTGGTGATTATTGTGAAGTAGCGCCAATGTAGGGCAAGCAGCATCAACGTTAATGCAGGGAGTCATCACAGCTACACCTTTTAGCATGTAGTTCCATGCTCTCAATAGGAGTCCTAAGTTTAGAGAACATCTGTTCATAGCACTCTATTTTCTATCTATCCAATCCAACACTTTTCGTTCTTCTCAATTTACTGAAATGTTTTCCATGTTAAATTCCAAAATCTTATCAAGGTATTTCTTCTGAAAACTGCAAATAGTTGATCATTCTCCTTTCAAGTGGCAATGACTTTGAATTTGATCTATTCTGAGTGAAGGATTTATGCTAGGCCCCTATTAATTCACTACAAATAACAACTCTCACATTAGCCTTACTACTTTCCCAACTGTTAACCATTGTTGTAAATTCCTTTAAATCGTGACTAATAAAAAAGCCAAATATGCACCCTCTTAGGATGTGTTCAAGGTCTCCTTGGGGACTGTCTTAACAAGATACTTATTCCAAGAAATTAACTAATGCAATGATTTCCTATTTGTCTTCAATTGAAAGCACATTCTACTTTGGGTCATTTCTACCAGCAAAATGATGACGCTCAAACAGTAGCTTGACCCAAATAGGAAAAGTGACTTTACAAAGGCTTTCAGAAGATAGTCAGCACTTACTGACACATTTCTCAAACACAACAGGTCTTAAGATAAGCTAAAATACAGCAATCCGCAATGAAAAAATTTTGTTTACTCAAAAACTTGATAGCTAAATTCAACAATGCTATTGAAATATAGAGCTGGATTTTTGTTCTGGGGTTGGGACACTGACATTGGGTGAATTTCCAAGACCCGATCCCGTGTTGCGTCATCATCTGATGTCTAGTGTGATCTTTAACTAGCAGGCAAATTTAGGAGGCATCAGAAGCCCCATTGTCTGAGCTGGGAGTTGTCAATGCAGGTAAGAGCAGGAGTGTGCCCTCTCAAGAGATTTTTGAAATTTTCACAGTTAAAAAGGCCACAGCTGCCAGGCCACGGGGGGATAGCCGCTTTACTGGATGGCCAGCAGCTGCTGCTGTGGCCCGATGGTCATGGCGGGTGTGTCCATTCTCTAGCAGAATGGACCATGGTTCCCCGCTCCCTTCCCCTCACGGTGTGCCTCGGGGAAGCCTTCTCCATTCCTTGACGTGTTTTGGCCTTATCCGCAAGTGGACTGGAAAATTTCAGTTACTTTCTGCTGAATGGCCTTAATAAGCCATCTGATGGTAGCTAGGCTACCTGCTGCTTGTGAGTGGGTGGCTGTCACCACACCCTCCACCCACCTGGAACAAAAATGGCTGGAGGTGGGACAATAACATGAGACTGGCAAACCTGCTGGTGTCAGGAAATTGTCCACCTTTGGTCCCGCTTCCTCAGCTGTTTAAAAAATTAACCTACAGTGCTTACTCTAATGCAAATGTTTTTGTACTCTATATGCTTACAATGCCTTGGTTACTCTTTTTAAAATAAAGAATCAATTACCAGGTCCTAAAAATATAAAGTCAGGATTATATTGGTCATAGTTTGAGGAACATTTTTAGGAAAAGACCATTACGCATATCAGTCCTGTTCCTATTTCATTCATCACACCCCTATAACTAGCATCTTTCCATACCCTTCAAAAACACCTCATTGTAGAAGCATATTTAGTTTCCTGTTGAGCTTATTTATATTTCTATTTCAACGGTCTTTTCTGACAACCTACTCTAGAATTTGGGAATAACCTATTAACTGTATTTGGGCAGGTTTGCTGGGGCAGCTTGCTTTTTCCTTCCTGTTTATTTTTTATGTTTGCACCTGTTGGTCTGTCCAGAATTTCCTAAATCCCAATTAATGCGGGTTGAAACACTGATATTGCCAAATTTCCTAAGGAGCTCAATGGCTTCCACTGGATGTAAAAGTGGCATAAAACAAAACGTTTAAGTGCTGTGTCTCATTCTCAGAGCCCCTTACTCCTATTTTTCTTCTACCACCATTATTCTGCGTGTGAATCTACACTAGTGTATTGATGATGTGATTGCAGGAAACCCTCGTTAGTTCATCTTTTGCATGATCTTCAAGTAAATAAGCGGCAGAGGATTTCAGTGGAAGCATCTCAAAAGCAGCGCAAACAAGTGAGGAAATTTAGACATGAATGGTTTCAGCTTAAAGCAGCTGTGCACTATGCAGCTTTTGTGCCCTTCTTAGGCTGAACAGTTCCAAGGAATTCTGGGCAAAATAAAATTCAATTTGATTTCTCTTCTTATTCGTACTGTTCTAATTTTTTACTTGGTGTTTAATCTCATGATTGAATACTTCACTAGTGACCAAACTACATCAGTTTGTTTAATTTTCTTCATAATCTTGAAAACATCAATTAGAGCAGCTCAAAATTTCCTATTTACCAAACAAAACAAGCCCAACTTCTTTAATCTTTCTTCATAACTGTAATTCCAGAAAAATCTTCATTGCTCACTTCCATTCCTCATTAATGACATTAATTATTCCTGTGGTTAGGCAACCACATTCGTAGGTCCATTTTCATTATTGTACTATGCAGTACAGAGTGTAGAAATAAGCTGCTTTTCATCCACATCAGTCTACAAATAATTGAAATATTCATTTGGGATATTCGTTCCCTTTAATGTCCAATTTTTCCAGCTGTCAGGTAGCTCACAGACTTCTTTCTTAGTTTTACAAGTGTTGCGTTTCACCTTTAAATCCTCTCATCTGTGGCTTTTTCTCTATCAATAATGTTAATATAGGTTTCTTGGACATATTCTAACCTGCATGCAATCAAATAATTTAGCTGAAAATATTACAGCTAAATGGGTAAAATAATGGCGGCTGGCAAAATCAACCAAATGTTGAGTGAAAGCAATCATGTAAAATATATGCAATTAAATAATAAAAAGAAACACATAACTTGGGTAGTAATTTAGGTCCAAGGACATAGGTTTCTGCCTTTTGCTAATCTGTGCTGTGTCACTGAATGTCAGGATTTAAAGTGGAACTGATCAGTAAATATGCTGAATAAAATTGTTAAGTACATTTATTAGAATAGATTTTATTTGTGTTGTTTTGTTAACTTATTAGCTTTAAGTATATCTACCAATTAAATTTCAAGGTGGAATTAAAGATAGGGTACTGTGTTAATTTGAAACACTAAATATAAAACAACTTGCATTTATTTAGTGCCTTCAACATAGTAAAATGTTCCAAGGCACTTCACAGGCACTGAGGTGTAGGAGGGTATTTCAGAGCTTAGGGCCTCGACAACTGTGTCACGAATGGCGGGGTGATTAAAATTGGGAATGTACGAGGCCCGAATTAGCAGATCTTGGAGCGTTGTGGGACTGGAGGAAATTAGAGAGATAAGGATGGTGCATAGTGGAGGAATTTGAAAACAAGGATGAAAATTTTAGGCATATAAATAGTAAAAGGAGGAGTGGGGGGAATTAGGGACCAAAAATGGGATTTACACACAGAGGTAGGGGGCATAGCTGAAGTATTAAATAAGTACTTTGTATCTGTCTTTACCAAGGAAGATGCTGTGCAGGCTATGGTGAAAGAGAAAGTAATTCAGACATTTGAAGCATTTAAAGTTAAGGAGGAGGTATTGGCACCAGATGAGGCACCAGGACCAGTTGAGATGCATTTAAGAATATCAAGGGAAGTGAGAGCAGAAATTACAGAGGCACTGGCCATAATTTTGCAGCCTTCCTCAGGGCGCCAGAGGACGGGAGAATTGCAAGTGTTACACTTTTGTTCAAAAAAGGTTGCAGAGATAAGCACAGCAACTATAGGCCAGTCAGTTTAACTTTGGTGGTGAGGAAGCTTCTGGAAACAATAATTCGGGACAAAACTAACAGTCTCTTTGGCAAGTGCAGGTCAATTAAGGAAAGACAGTATGGATTTGTTAGAGGCAAATCATGTTTAATTAACTTGCCAGTAACTTGCCAATGAAGGTAGTGCTATTGATGTGGTGTACGTGGACTTCCAAAAGGTATTCTATACAGTGCCACACAACAGGCTTGAGAGCAAAGTTATGGCTGATAGAATAGAAGCGGCAGTGGTAAAATTGATATAAAATTGTCTGGGTGACAGGAAACAGAGAGTAGTGGTTAATGGATGTTTTCTGGACTGGAGGAAGGTTTGTATTGGAGTTCTGCAGGGGTTTGTGTTGGGGCTTTTGTTTTTCCCGATATATGTTGATGACCTAGACCTTGGTGTACAGGACACAATTTCAAAATCTGCAGATGATATGAAACTTAGAAACATTGTGAACTGTGAGAAGTGTAGAACTTCAAAAGAGCATAGGCAAGCTGGTGGAATGGGCAGACAAGTGGAAGATGAAATTCAATATAGAGAAGTGTGAAATCATTCATTTAGTAGGAAGAACACAGAGACAAAAAGGTTTCAATTATAAAGGATATGCAGAAGCAGAGGGACCTGAGTGCATATGTCATTGAAGGTGGCAGGACAGGTTGAGGAAGCAGTTAATAAGGCATACAGTATCCTGGGCTTTATTAATAGGGGCATCAAGTACAAAAGCAAGGGGGTTATGTTAAACTTGTATGAAACACTGGCTCGGCCTCAAATAGAGTACTGCGTCCAGTTCTGGGCGCCACACTTTAGGAAAGACATGATGGCATTGGAGAGAGTGCAGAAAAGATTTATGAGAATGGTTCCAGGGATGAGGAACTTCAGTTATGTAGGTAGATTGGAGAAGCTGGGACTGTTTTCCTTGGAGAAAAGAAGGTTGTGAGGAGATTTGATGAAGGCATTCAAAGTCATGAGGGGTCTGAACAGAGTAGATAGGGAAAAGCTGTTCCCAATGGTGAAAGAACTGAGAACACAAGGGCATAGCTTTAAGGTAACTGGCAAAAGAAGCAATGGAGACATGAGGAGAATCTTTTAAGTTTTGGTTAAGGTCTGGAATGCGGTGCCTAAGAGTGGGGTGGAGACAACTTCAATAGAGGCATTCAAGAGGGAATTGGATCGTTATCTGAAAATGAAGAACGTGCAGGGCTACGGAGAGAAGGCAGGGGGAAGGCATTAGATGCGTTGTTCATTTGGAGAGCCAGCACGGATATGATGGGCCAAATGGTCTCCTTCTGTCCTGTAACAATTCCGTAATTCTGTGAAATCAAGATGGTGCTTGACTGGGAGTCAATGTAAGTCAACTAGCACAGGGGTGATATGTGAACCACAGTTGGTGCGAGTTAAGACACAGGCAGCAGAGGTTTGGATAGTCTCAAGTTGGTCTCTCAGGGAATCATGGGATATGGCGGGGAAGTGGAGTTGAAGCCCAAGATCAGTCATGATCGTATTGAATGGCAGAGCAGGCTCGAAGGGCCATATGGTCTATTTATGCTCCTATTTCTTGTGTTCAAGTTTGAGGAGGGTTGAATGTGGGAGATCAGCCAGGAATGTGTTGGATGCACAAGAGTGCAAAACTGGAAGAATGCATAATTCTTAATTGGTTGTAGTTACAGTGATAGAAAGAAATAACACTGATGGAGGGCTTTGAGCACAAGGATGATAATTTTAAAATGAGATGTCAGTGAATCAGGAACAAACATACGTCAGCGAGTACAAGAGTGATGAATGAATGCATCTTGGCTGCAGAGATTTGCATGAGGTCAAGTTCATGCAGGGTCGAAGATGAAAGGCTGGTAGAGTATTGGAATAGTCAAATTTGAAGGTAACAAAAGTATAGATGAAGGTTATAGCAGAAGGTGAACTGAAGCAGGAGGAGAGACTGGCAATGCTGTAGAGGTGGAAGTAGGTAATTATTGCAATTGAGAGAATAGATAGTCGGAAGGTCATTTCAAGTTCTGAACAGTGTGATTCAGTCTGAGACAGTGACAAGGGAGAGGTATGGAGTTTATAACTAGGGATGAAGATAATAGCTTTGACCTTCCAGACATTTAATTGGCAAACACTGGAGCTCATGCAGGGCTGGATCTTGGACAAGCACTCTGACAACACAGCCACAATCGAGGGGTCTGGAGGTGGTGGTAAGGTAGCGCTCAATCTTGTTCAGGGTACCTGTGGAATCTTTAGATGCTATGGATGATGTTGCTAAGGGGCAACGTGTCAACTAAAAACAGGAGAAGGCCAAAGATAAATCCTTGAGTGACGTGGAAGTAATGTTACTGGGACAAGAAGAGAGACCACTGTTGGAGATTCAGTGGTGATAACTGGATAGATAATAGTGAAAATAGGGAAGGGTAATCCACTCAGCCGGGCAACAGAATTGAGGAATTGGAAGGAGGATAGTGCGGTCAACTGTCAAAGGCAGTTAGAAGGGTAGTGAAGGCATGAGGAAGGATGTGCACAATCACACTGGATATTATGTGACCTTGATTAGGGCAGTTTCAGTGTTGGCAGGGCGGAAACCCAATTGGATAGAGGGGTCAAGGCATTTTATTTCTTGAGAAAGTGAGGGTGGATGACATCTGAAAGAGAGGAGGGCTGTACCAGAAAGAAGGAATCTTCACAATTTCAGCTAGCATAGGGGCCAGAGAGAGAAGCTGGGTGGTCAGCACTTAGGTGGGCACAGGATGAAGAGAGGAGATTGATCTCATAAACAAGATGAGCTCAGGGAGGGGATAAGGAGGGATCGGTGAAAAACTACAAAGACTGTGAAGTGGATTTGGGAGGTGACAAAACGTTTAAGGAATTGTGAAGGTAGGTTGGAGATAGAGCGATGGTTTATGAGGACAGAGGAGTCAAGTGTGGATTTTTTGAGGAGGGGAATTACAGCTGCTTGGAAGGGGCAATAACTGAGTAACATGGACATTATCAGTAATGACAACCAGGTAGGAAAGCCAGGTGGTCTGCTGCCTTGTGGGACTAGAATTAAAGGGAGTTGGTTTTACATACAAGATGAATTCGGAGGATTAGGGGAATAGTAGAGAAACTAGAGCTGGGGACAGAGGTATGCAATAAATTAAAGAAGTGCAATTCCTTGTTGAGGGAGTTATCAAAAATATTTTTGTTTTGCATTCCTGTGAAGTGTTTCCAGCAGTTGGACATGGATACACATATTTACACAGATGTGAACAATCTAGTTATTCTACCAGTAGAATATTTTATATATATTGTAACTAACAAAAAAAAATTACTTGTAAATGCACTTATGTCTTTTCATGTTTTGAGTTTACTAACTCAATTTTGATGGGTAATGCACCATCAGTTTTTAAAAAAAATCTCCTAGGACCCAAGGATTTAAATGGCATATTTCAGTATTCTGATTAATTCTAGCGTAACAAACATCTGAAATGATACTCTGAAAAAATACCCTTCTCATAGTATTATTCACAAAGTCCTCCAGCAAAGTTCTGTCTAACGAGGGAATTGGCCATAGAATGCTGCAATTCCTCCAAGCAATATATGTGGGGAAAATTTGCATGCATTAGCCACTAAAATCAGAATAAATTAAATGCCAATCTTGATAAAATAGATGTAATGGAGCTGCTCTGAATGTTCAGCCAGCTCTGTGGAACCTTTAATAGCCAATATATTTACTGAAGAGTCTTTCTATCTTAATACATTCCATAATTAGAATTAGTTTCAAAGACCATGAAACTGCTAGATTCCTCTACTAAAATAAAGGAAGCACTCTTGTGCAACATCTACCCTGTTTCTGTATGCATTTATTCTACATCCTAATTCTGGACACGTAGAGCTAATAGTCTGAACAAGGTTAGTGTTTGCACATAAGTGCTAAAATAACTTGCTCTGTTAAATAATGCAGATATTCAGTAAAAGTTGGCTCAACAAAAGTAAAGTTTCGACACGTTTGCAATTACGTTTGCAAAGGTTATGCAAAGATTTAAAAAATGCATAAAATTATAGTTTTTCCAGAAAGAGCGCTCAACAAAATTTTCTACAAAATCCCTTTTAAATTACCTTAAATCATATGGATTATGACTGTAATAGCTTTCCTGTTTCAATGGTGTATTACAAAAAAATGTCCCAATTGGGGGAAAACAAAGATTTTCTGCTGGGAAAACAAAGAATTTCTGCTCCAAAAATATTTCTAACCTAGACTGGTCATAGCTGACTGCAATCAACTATGGTGCTTCACTCAGTGTTTTTAGCAAGCTTGGTCTAATCATAGTAGCTAGAGCTTCTTAAATTCCTACAATTGTACAAGACAAACTAACATTTTATTGCCAAGTTTATGGACTAAATCATGAAGCTTTCTTAGCACTCCACAAACAATAAGAAAACTCTATACAAACTTATAAATCAATTTTCCCAAAATGGCTGTGTTTTGATACCAATTTCAAAGTCTGAAATATTGTTGCTGTAATGCACCAGTTGTACTGGATGAAGGATAAATGCTGGCCAGATTACTGAAGTATAAATAGAATACTGGACCATGAATAGTATAAGACATATGATACATATGAGAAGCATACCCAATTGCCTAAATATACAAGTTCTTATAGCCCAATTCAGAATTAGTTTGCGACCTGGACTGAGGTTTGATTGCTGTAACTTAAAAGGAACAGTGTTCGGCCATCACCAATGGGGATCTGCAGTCCTGAAGTTCCAAACAAAAGAGCTGTTCTACCTGTGTAAACCTTGCAGGAATTTCTGACATTAAATAACCAGTTTATTGGCAAACTTGTTTTTTTTTCATTCCTGTGTGCATTGTTTTGTTCGCTGGATTATAGATAAATAGAATTTCCAGGTTTATATATTCACCCAAACAAATAAAAATAGCAATCGAAAACACTCAAGAAATTATGTGAACGACTTGCCTGGCCTGTTTTGTGGTATTTGCTGGCTTTTAAAATGGTAGATTTGGAAAAAATGTGGGAGCTAATTCTGCATTTTCTGCTGGTGAATTATTCTATGCTGGTATTTTTGCTGCTACCAACTTGTTCACTTGAGCTATCGATCAACGCGACTAATCGATTACTAAATGGTTATTTGAGCCAACCATAATATCTTTCTGATACAAATTATGAAATCCATTATTTCTGTATCTGTGCGTGTTAAGTTAGCAGACTATGGTGACTTACATTTAAGGTACAGGATATTCCACCACTTGTTACATTTGTTTCTGCCCAGTAATAAGACTGGGACCCTCTTGGAGTGTTGGGATAGATCACCAGATCAGTTCAAGGGTCAGTGACCAGCACTTCTTGGGGAGTCAGTTTTTAATCAGTCAGTTTTAATCAGAAAAGAAGTGCCTCAGAGAAAGAGGGGCAAGGGAGGGGGACAGGGAGAGGTCCCAAAAGGAAATCCCAGGTAAAGGACAAAGACGGGACAGAAACAGGTTCCAGTTAAGAGAAAAGAAAGGCGCAGAGAAACAGGTTCCAAGTTAAAGAAAGGGCTATGGGGAGCAGACTTTAAGTGAAGTGGGCTCTGGAGAAGCCCTGATAATAAAGATCAGAGAAGGCAGCCCAAGGTTATATATTAATGATCTAGATTGTGGTGTGCAGGGCATGATTTCAAAATTTGCACATGATACTAAGATTGGAAATGTTGTCAACTGTGATGAGGATAGTCTTGAACTTCAAAAAGACATAGACATGCTGGTGGTTTGGGCAGACAAGTGGCAGATGAAGTTCAATGCAGAGAAGTGCAAGGTGATCCATTTTGGCAGGAAGAATATGGTGAGACAGTATAAACTAAAGGGAGAGGCCCTAAAGGAGGTGCAGGAGCAGAGGCACTTCAGTGTATATGTACATAGGTCATTGAAGATGGCAGAGCATGTTAATAAAGCACACAATATCTTAGGCTTTATTAAAAGGGCATTGAGTACTAGAGTGAGGAAGTTATGTTGAACTTTTATAAGACACTGGTTAGACCTCATCTGGAGTACTGGATCCAGTTCTGAGCGCCATACTTGAGGAAGGATGTGAAGGCATTGGAGAGAGTACAGAGGGGATTCACAAGAATAATTCCAGGAATAAAGAACTGTAGCTGTGAGGATAGATTGGAGAGATTGGGACTCTTTTCCTTGGAGGAAATAAGGCTGAGAGGAGACTTGATAGAGGAAGTCCCGCCTTCACATTGAGGATACCCTCCATCGTGTTTGTGTGGCACTACCACCGAGCTAAATGGGATAGATTTCAAACAAATTTAGCAACTCAAGGCTGGGCATCCATGAGGCGCTGTGAGCCATCAGTAGCAGCAGAATTGTACTCGAACACAATCTGTAACATCATGGTCCGGCATATCCCCCACTCTACCATTACCATCAAGCCAGGGGATCAACCTTGGTTCAATGAAGAGTGCAGCAGGGCATGCAAGGAGCAGCACCAGGGATACCTAAAAATGAGGTATCAACCTGGTGAAGCTATAATACAGGACTACTTGCATGCTAACCAGCATAAGCAGCAAGTGATGGACAGGGCTAAACGATCCCACAACTTATGGATCAAGTCTAAGCTCTGCAGTTCTGCCACATCCAGTTGTGAATGGTGATGGACATTTAAACAACTCACTGGAGGAGGAGGCTCCACAAATATCCCCATCCTCAATGATGGAGGAGCCCAGCACATCAGTGCAAAATATAAGGCTGAAGCATTTGCAACAATCTTCAGCCAGAAGTGCCGAGTGGCTGATCCATCTCGGTCTCCTTTGGAGATCCCCAGCATCACAGGTGCCAGTCTTCAAGCCAATTCGATTCACCGCATGTGATATCAAGAAACGGCTGAAGGCACTGGATACTGCAAAGGCTATGGGCCCTGACAATATTCTGGCATCAGTACTGAAGACGTGCTCCAGAACTTGCCACACTCCTAGCCAAGCTGTTCCAGTACAGCTACAAAACTGGCATCTACCTGGCTATGTGGAAAATTGCCCAGGTATGTCCTGTACACAAAAAGCAGGACAAATCCAACCCAGCCAATTACCGCACCATCAGTCTATTCTCGATCATCAGTAAAGTAATGGAAGGGGTCATCAACATTTATCAAGTGTCACTTGCTCAGCATTAACCCGCTCACTGATGCCTAGTCTGGGTTCTGCCAGGGCCACTCAGCTCCTGACTTCATTACAGCCTTGGTTCAAACATGGACAAAAGGGCTGAACTCCCGAGGTGAGGTAAGAGTGACTGCCCTTGACATCAAGGCAGCATTTGACTGAGTGTGGCATCAAGGAGCCCTAGCAAAACTGGAGTCAATGGGAATCAGGGGGAAAACTCTTCGCTAGTTGGAGTTATACCAAAGGAAGGTGGTTGTGGTTGTTGGAGGTCAATCATCTCAGCTCCAGGACCTCACTGCAGGAGCTCCTCAGAGTAAAGTCCTCGGCCCAACTATCTTCAGCTGCTTCATCAATGGCCTTCCTTCCATCACAAGGTCAGAAGTGAGGATGTTCGCTGATGATTGCGCAATGTTCAACACCATTCGCGACTCCTCAGATACTGAAGCAGTCCATGTCCAAATGCAGCAAACCTGGACAACTCCCAGGCTTGGGCTGACAAGTGGCAAGTAACATTCGTGCTGCACAAATCTTAGGCGATGACCATCTCCAACAAGAGAGAATCCAACCATTGCCCCTTGGTGTTCAATGGCATTACCATCACTGAAACCCTCACTATCAATATCCTGAGGGTTACCATTGACCAGAAACTGAACTGGGCTAGTCATATAAATACTGTGGCTACAAGAGCAAGTCAGAGGCTAGGAATCATGCGATGAGCAACACCCCAAGCCTGTCCACCATCTATAAGGCACAAGTTAGGAGTGTGATGGAATGCTCCCCAAATGCCTGGATGAGTGCAGCTCCCATAACACTCAAGAAGCTTGACACTAGCAAGGGCGAAGCAGCCCGCTTGGTTGGTACCACATCCACAAACATTCACTACCTCCACCACCGACGCACTGTAGCAGCAGTGTGTACCATCTACAAGATGCACTGCAGATATTCACCAAAGCTCCTTCGGCAGCACCTTCCAAACCCACGACCACTGCCATTTAGAAGGACAAGGGCAGCAGGTAAATGAGAACACCACCACCTGTAAGTTCCCCTCCCAGTCACTCACCATCCTGACTTGGAAATATATCACGGTTCCTTCACTGTTGCTGGGCAAAAGTCCTAGAGCTCTCTTCCTAACATAGAAACATAGAAGCTAGGAGCAGGAGTAGGTCATTCGGCCCTTCGAGCCTGCTCCGCCATTCATTATGATCATGGCTGATCATCCAACTCAATAGCCTGCTCCCGCTTTCTCCCCATACCCTTTGATCCCTTTCCTAACAACACTGAGTATACCTGCACCACATGGACTGCAGCAGTTCAAGAAGGCAGCTCACCACCACCTTCTCAAGGGCAACTAGGGATGGACAATAAATGCTGGCCCAGCCAGTGAAGCCCACATCCCGTGAAGAAATAAAATAAAAAATTCAAGATCGTGAGTGTTATGGACAGGGTAAATAGTGAGAAACTGTTCCCACTCAAGACAGCATACAGAACTAGAGGGCACAGATTCAAAATAATTGGCAAAAGGAGTGAATGTGGTATGAGGAAAAATCTTTTCACCCAGAGGGTGTTTGGAGTCTGTAACGAACTTCCTGAAAGGGTGGTGGAGGCAGGTTCGATGAGGTATTCAAAAGGGAATTGGTTTGCTACCTGAAAAGAAATAATGTGCAAGGTTACAGGGATAAGGCAGAGGAGTGGGACTAGATGGAACGCTCTTTCAGAGAGCCAGCTTAGATTTGATAGGCCGAGTGGCCTCCTTCTGCACAGTAAAGATTCTGTGATTCTGGTCGGTGACTCCATGCTATGGGCCACTGGGGCAAAGGTACCCCTTTGGAGCAGTGGTGTTCTGCTTGGCACGGCTGAAGATCTGAAATGGTGCTTGTAAGTTGATGCTCAAGTGTACTCGGAAATCCAGGGGAACAGGATCTCGGAAGGCGAGGCTGAAGCCCTGCAACGTGGGACATTGTTGAAGCAGTCCGAGTCAGAGCAACCTTTGGAGAGAATTCCAAGATGAGATCTTGGAAGATGAAGATTGGAAATCCTCATTAAAGAGATGGAGTTCCAGGGCGATTGGTTGACTCAGTGCAACTAATAGCTGGGTGGGTTGTTGAGAAATCCAAGGAAACTGTTATTGTCACATTTGGCATTTATTGTGTAGTGTGCTGTGTTCGAACTCAGTGGGCCTCTTAATTCACATGTACCTCATATTCTAACATTCAGGGTGAGTATAAGATAGATATTACAAATTGTTTTATCTTTCTTAACTTGTATAGTAACATTTGTTTGTTCAAAACCCGTGGAATCTTGAGGCTTTCTTCACTTAGTAAGTGCCTTGAATCTCAAACTTTGTCGACTTTAAACAAAATATTATTGGTCCCTAACTGGATCTCACCAACAACCTGGGCTCTGGCCAAGGATTGCAACAATACTCTTTGGAGTGTAACACATTTGAGCTGTGATCCATAGAAAGGTGTGTTACAATGGTCAGGCTCTAAATGCAACACAATCATATAGATATATTTGATAATTCTATTCCAGTTCAAGTACTCCAATAATGCCAATATGGCTGCACTAAGTGAAATGAAGTGAAATGTTATGTATCAACTTTAGATTTCTACATTGCTTACATTAACTAAGGAGAAAGATTTTGTTTTAAAGCTGTAGTATACCACATAGCATACCACAGCATCCCAGAGGCATCAATGTACAAACATTGCAAGAAAAGCAGTCTCATTCCTAAAATTAGTATTCAGGTGCAGCAATGTATTAGTAGAGGTCAGCTCAAACGCACAAACTACACATCATTTCACTTGGGAACAATGCCAAACAGGTGCAAGGCATTACTGTACAAACAGGTGCAAGGCATTACTGTACAGACAGTCCCTCACATATCAAGGCATATTATTAAACTAATAGAAAGCTTAAATTGCTTTACTTTAATTTTACCTGAAATATTCATTAGTAACAAGAGGATGCAAATTTAAGTTAATTTAAGTAATGGCAATACTAGAGTCTGGATATTCTGTGGCAAGTGGTTCACCTTCTGACAACTGTGTGCCCTACAATAACTCTCTACCATCTAGAGGTGTGTGAAGGAATGCTCTCCACTTGTCTGGATGGATGCACTCAAGAAGTTCGACACCAGCATTGTCAAAGCAGTCCACTTGACCACAGTGCATCCACCTTCTTGAACATCCACTCCCTCCGCAACCAGCACAAAGTGACAACAGTGTGTACCATCTATAGGATGCCAAGGTTTCCTTCCACAACAGCTTCCAAATCCATGACCTCTATGACATAGATGGGCATGGGCAGCAGGTGCATGGAAACACCAACACTTGCAAATTCTCTCCACGTTACACATCATCCTGACTTGGAGATTCCTTCATTGTTACTGGGTCAAAATCCTGAAACTGTCTTCCAAAAAGCCCAGGAAGCAATGGTGAGAAAGGCCGCAAGGTTGATTCCTATTGTTAGAAGACTCAAGTGGGAGGAAAGTTGAGACAGTTGCCAAACAAAAATGGAAACAAGTTACCCTCAAAAACCCAGAAAAGCAGATAAAAATACAGCCTTGCAACACCGTTCGGATAAATTAAGGCGCCTTTGTTGCATACCAGTTGTTGGCTGGACTGAAGTGACTTCAGTAAATCCATATTAACCTCTACTTTACAGCATATGAGTCCAATAGCTGCGAAATAGTGTCTCAAATCAACACCTTGAAGAACTGTCGGCGTGACATCAGTCGTCTCAGTTTCTCTGCTCCTCTCACCCACTCTAACCTGTCTCTCTCTGAACTTGCTGCACACCGTTCTCTCAGGTCCAACCCTGACATTGTCATTAAACCTGCTGACAAGGGTGGTGCTGTTGTTGTCTGGCGCACTGGCCTCTACCTCGCAGAGGCTGAGCGTCAACTCGCAAACACTTCCTTCTACCTCTCCATGGACCATGACCCCACCACTGAACATCAAGCCATTGTTTCCAGGACTGTTACTGACCTCATCTTCTCTGGAGATCTTCCAACCTCATAGTCTCCCAACCTCGGATGGTCCTCTTCTACCTCCTACCCAAAATCCACAAACAGGACTGTCCCGGCAGACCGATCGTGTCAGCCTGTTCCTGCCCCACGGAACTCATTTCTTGCTGTCTTGACTCCATTCTCTCTCCCCTTGTCCAGTCCCTTCCCACCCACATCCGTGATTCCTCTGACACCCTACATCATATCAACAATTTCCAGTTCCCTGGCCCCAACTGCCTCCTCTTCACCATGGACGTCCAATCCCTCTAAACCTCCATCCCCCACTGGGATGGTATGATGGCTCTCCGCTTCTTCCTCAAACAGAGGCCCGAGCAATCCCCATCCACCACTACTCTCCTCCGTCTGGCTGAACTTGTTCTCTCACTGAACAATTTCTCCTTAAACTCCTCTCACTTCCTTCAAATAAAAGGTGTGGCTATAGGTACCCGCATGGGCCCCAGTTATGCTTGTCTCTTTATGGGGTATGTGAAACATTCCTTGTTCCAGTCCTACTCCGGCCCCCTCCCACAACTTTTCTCTGGTACATCGATGATTGCTTCTGCTTCATGCTCTCGTCTGGACCTGGAAAAATTTATTAATTTTGCTTCTAATTTCTACCCCTCCATCATTTTCACATGGTCCATCTCTGACACTTCCCTTCCCTTCCTTGACCTCTCTGTCTCTATTTCTGGTGATAGACTGTCCACCAATATTCATTACAAGCCTATCAACTCCCACAGCTACCTCAACTACAGCTCCTCACACCCCACTTCCTGTAAGGACTCCATCCCATTCTCTCAGTTCCTTCGCCTTCGTCGCATCTGTTCTGATGATGCCACTTTCAAAAACAGTTCCTCTGGCATGTCTTCCTTCTTCCTTAACCAAGGTTTTCCACCCACGGTGGTTGACAGGGCCCTCAACCGTGTCCGGTCAATCTCCCGCGCATCCGCCCTCACACCTTCTCCTCCCTCTCAGAAACATGATAGGGTCCCCCTTGTCCTCACTTATCTCCCCACTAGCCTCCGCATTCAAAGGATCATCCTCTGCCATTTCCGCCAACTCCAGCATGATGCCACCACCAAACACATCTTCCCTTCACCCCCCCGGCGGCATTCCGCAGGGATCGTTCCCTCCGGGACACCCTGGTGCACTCCTCCATCACCCCCGACACCTCAACCCCCTCCCATGCAACCGCAGAAGGTGCAACACCTTCCCCTTTACCTCCCCTCTCCTCACCGTCCAAGGGCCCAAACACTCCTTTCAAGTGAAGCAGCATTTCACTTGCACTTCCCTCAATTTAGTCTACTGCATTCGCTGCTCCCAATGCGGTTTCCTCTACATTGGAGAGACCAAACGCAGACTGGGTGACCGCTCTGTGGATCACCTTCGGTCTGTCCGCAAGCATGACCCAGACCTCCCTGTCGCTTGCCATTTCAACACACCACCCTGCTCTCATGCCCACATGTCTGTCCTTGGCCTGCTGCAATGTTCCAGTGAAGCTCACGCAAACTGGAGGAACAGCACCTCATCTTCCGACTAGGCACTTTACAGCCTTCCGGACTGAATATTGAGTTCAACAATTTTAGATCATGAACTCTCTCCTCCATCCCCACCCCCTTTCTGATCCCCTTTTTTCCAATAATTTATATAGATTTTTCTTTTCCCACCTATTTCCATTATTTTTAAATGTATTTCCATCCATTGTTTTATCTCTACCTTTTAGCCTATTTCGATCCCTTCCCCCCACCCCACCCCCACTAGGGCTATCTGTACCTTGCTCGTCCTGCTTTCTACCCTTAATGTCACCTATTAGCACATTCCTTAGATAATATCACCACCTTCAACACCTCTTTGTCCTTTTGTCTATGACATCTTTTGGCTATCTCCACCTATCACTGGCCCTCTATCCAGCTCTACTTGTCCCACCCCCCACCCCTTAAACCAGCTTATATTTCACCTCTTTTCTATTTTTCCTTAGTTCTGTTGAAGAGTCATATGGACTCGAAAAATTAACTGTGTTCCTCTCCGCAGATGCTGTCAGACCTGCTGAGTTTTTCCAGGTATTTTTATTTTTGTTTTGGATTTTCAGCATCCGCAGTTTTTTGCTTTTACCTTGAAGAGCTGTCATTGTTTGACCTGATTTTATTCATTGTTTGGGTCATTCCTTTATTGATCATGCCACAAGAGTTGAACTTGTGATGCATCAGCATTTTTATTGTACCCACCCTATACAGGAGTGTTTTGGACAGGTTGTTTCAGCAGGCAACAAGACACAGATGACATCTGCATTCCAAAGCTGGGAGTGAGTCGGGGAGCCTGATTAAATTTTTAAATCTAATCAAGTTTGGTTTTATTTATGTGGCCCAAGATAACTTTGATTCTAATGTGTAATTGTTCTGTGCTTAGAATAACTAACCTTAGATACCCACCTGTTGCTTTAATACCAAATTCTTCACTCCTTCCATCACAAATTGCGATCCAGTATTCATTACACGTGAAAGCAGGCTGAAAAAAATAAACAACTTTATAATGTACTCATTCTCCATCAATTTGTCAATCAAAACTTTGTTAGGCTACCAATTATATCAGTTATTTGCAGAACAAAGGCATACATTGAGATTTTCACATTTGCAAATGTTACTGATATAACTTTTTGTTAGCTTAGGAAAATTCTGAAATGTCCTAGTTTTATTTTCTTACTTGTGATCAGCAAAAAACAAAAGATCTGTTGTAATCCAGGAGCTGCTTTCAATTATACATCAAGAGGTTGCTCTATAGAACTCTCAGCAGTACAAACATTCCAACCACTGATATTCGTCTGGTTACTTCATATTTTGAAAGGCAGCCATAGCGTAATGAGTTAAGCCTTTTGGTGTGTTGTTATGAAAGTAATATAACTTTACCTTATTGCACGTAAAAACTACTTAATATATATTGATCCCAAGGTTGTGATAGCCGCTATAAAAAAGCAAGTTTTTTTTCTAATAGAAGTTTTATCAGTGGACAAAAAACTTGTTAATTCATGAGTTTCCTTGCTGTTACAAAATCAGGCGCATAGGCTAACTCACCATATTCCATGGCACATAAAAATAACATTGGTTTGGAGACCTGTTAGTGACCCACACAACCTCATCAGACAAACAAAGGAAAATTTAATTGATCCCACACTTTCAGTGGCTTTTTTGTTGGATTCTTTATTCATCTGAAACCATGCAGCACGTGGATGTCATACAGTTGCTTCTCAAAGACTGGTATAATTTGTGAATTGCCGGCATTTAAAAAAAATGTACTGCTCGATATTTTCATGTGGTGCACCAATTTTTGTCACTGTTTGGGCTCAATTTCTTCTGAATTTCACAACTTTTACTTCCATCTCCGTTTCTTATGACAATTTGCATGCAGCTGCTATCACACTTGTAGCAATCAAAATGGGCAAGTGGTCGATTCCTTTACGGATCACAATGGCACTCCTAGATTTTGAGGCTGAAGAATAGTCTTGAAGGGACAAAAAATGCTGGTGTATTTATAAATTGAGTGTTCTATATGCACCCACTATTACCTTACAATTGCATTCAGTGCCTCAGAAGGGTGTATTTTAACATCAGGCAGAAAACAGATCGTAGTAATCAGCCAACCATTTATCATTTCTGTTGACTTGAAATGAAATTGGGGTGAGATGTAAAATAGGTGACCAATCTGCTGCTGCCTGGTGGCAAAAGTGAGAATTCACCCCAGAAAGTTCTTCCTATGAACATATTAATTTGAATGGGAATAGTGACATGGTGGTAATGATACTGGACTAGTAATCCAAAGGCCCAGGCTAATTTAAATTCAACAACTCAATCTGGAATTAAAAGCTACTCTCAGTAGTTGTGCCCATGAAAGCTACTGGACTGTTGGAAAGACCCAGTGGTTCACTTTAGGGAAGGGAATCTGCTGTCTTTACCTGGCCTGGCCTACTTGTGGCTCCAGACCCATACAATGGGCAGAATTTTCTGCCTGCCGGGCAGGCAGGCCAGACCCAATCTCCAGCGGGCGGGGAGACGGTCCCCGCCCGAGAAGCGGGCCCCGCTGCCATTTTACGAGGGCGGGCCAATTAAGGCCCGCCCAGTGTGATGTCCGCCAGGAAGCGCTATGCGCTCCCTGTGCAGGCGGGGAGAGGGGGGATTCCCCAAAAGCGAGAGTGCGCTCTTTCACGCATGCGCACAAAAGAGCGCACATCTCCCTGAGGCTAAGTGCTGCCAGTTTTAAAAACGTTAAAAATAGAAAAAAAAATCCTTAACATGCCCCCCTCATGTAACAATGTCACATGAGATGGGACATGTTCATAAATTACACTAAAACTTTATTAAATTTTTAAAATCCCTACATGAAACCTCATCCCGCCGGTGGATGAGGTTTCATGTTTTTTCTATTCCCCGCCGGGGCTCCAGGCCTGCCCGCCAACCTTAAGATTGGATGGGCAGGTCCTTTAATTGTTTCAACGATCCTGTCAATGGCCTCAGTTGGCCATTGACAGGTTGGCGGGCCCACAGCTGATTTGGCTGTGCCCCCGCCTTCCAGAAAATTTAAATGGGGTGGGATGACGTTGGGGGTTCCTCCCAACGTCATCCCGCGTCACTTTACACGTCGGTGAGCGGGCCCCGCCCCCTGCTCGCCGACTGCAAAATTCAGCCCAACATGTTTGACTCTTAAATACCCTCTGAAGTGGCCGAGCAAGCCATTCAGTTGTACCAAACTGCGAAAGTAGAATAAAACGAAAACCAGACAGGCCAGAAACGATAACAGCACACCCTGCCCAGTTTACCCTGCAAAGTCCTCCTTACAAACATCTGGGGTCTTCTGCCATTGCTGGGAGAGTGTCGCACAGGCTAGCCAAACAATAGCCTGACCTAGTCATGTTCACAAATCATAGCTTACAGCCAAAGTCCCAGACAACTCCATTACCATCTCAGTTTATGTTCCTTTTCCACCTATTCATGGAACATGGACGTCGTTGGCTAGGCCAACATTTACTGCCCATCCCTAGTTGCCCTTGAGAAGGTGGTGTTGAGCTGCCTTCTTGAATCACTGCAGTACATGTGGTGCAGGTACACCCACAGTGCTGTTAGGGAGAGAGTTTCAAGATTTTGACCCAGCGACAGTGAAGGAATGGCGATATATTTCCAAGTCAGGATGGTGAGTGGCTTGGAGGGGAACTTCCAGGTGGTGGTATTCGAATGTGTCTGCTGCCTTTTTCCTTCTAGATGGTAGTGGTCATGGGTTTGGAAGGTACTGTCTAAGGAACCATGTGAGTTCCTGCAGCGCATCTTGTAGCAGATACACACTGCACTGCATTATGCAACGATGGTGGAGGGTGTGAATGTTTGTGGATGGGGTGTCAATCAAGTCGGCTGCTTTGTTCTGGATGGTGTCAAGCTTCGAGTGATGCTGCACTCATCCAGGCCAGTGGAGAGTATTCCATTACATTCCTGACTTGTGCGCCTTTTAGATGGCGGACATTCTTTGGGGAGTCAGGAGGTGAGCTACTTATTGCAGGGTTCCTAGCCCCTGACCTGCTCTTGTAGGCACAGTATTTATATGGTTAGTCCAGTTCAGTTTCTGGTCAATGGTAAGCCCCAGGATGTTGATTGTGGGGGATCCAGTAATGGTAATGTCAATGTGTGCCAAAGGGATACGGTTAGATTCTCTCCTGTTGGAGATAATTATTGTCTGCCACTTGCGTGACATGAACATTACTTGCGACTTGTCAGCCAAGCCTGGATATTGTCTAGGTCTTGCTGAATTTGGACTTGGACTGCTTCAGTATCTGAGGAGTTGCGAATGGTGCTAAACATGCAGTCATCAACGAACATCCCCACTTCTGACCTTATGATGGAAGGAAGGTCATTAATGAAGCAGCTGAAGATAGTTGGGCCTAGGACACTACCCTGAGGAACTCCTGCAGTGATGTCCTGGAACTGAGATGATTGACCTCCAACCACCACAATCATTTTCCTTTGCGCTAGGTAGGGTTCCAACCAGCAGAGAGTTTTCCACTAATTCTCATTAACTCCAGTTTTGCTAGGGCTCCTTGATGCCATACTCGGTCAAATGCTGCCTTGATGTCAAGGGCAGTCTTTCACCTCACCTCTGGAGCTCAGCTCTTTTGTCCATGTTTGAACCAAGGCTATAATGAAGTCAGGAGCTGAGAGACCGTGGCGGAACCCAAAATGAGAGTCAGTGAGCAGGTTATTGCTAAGCAAGTGCCACTTGATAGCACTGTTGGTGACACCTTCCATCAATTTATTGATGATCGAGAACAGATGTCCCACTGGCAGGGCAGAAGTGGTGGCACACTGATATATTGTCAGGAGAGAGTTGTCATGGGAGTCCTAGACATTGATGCCACACCTCATGGGCATCAGGGCAAACATGGGCAAGGAAACCTCCTGCTGATTACCACTTATTGCCCTCCCTCAGCAAATTTTTTTAAAAATTCATTCATGGGATGTGGGCATCGCTGGCTGGGCCAGCATTTATTGCCCATCCCTAGTTGCCCTTGAGAAGGTGGTGGTGAGCTGCCTTCTTGAACTGCTGCAGTCCATGTGGTGCAGGTACACCCACAGTGCTGTTAGGAAGGGGGTTCCAGGTTTTTAACCCAGCCACAGTGAAGGAACGGCAATATATTTCCAAGTCAGGATAGTGAGTGACTTGGAGGGGAGCTTCCAGGTGGTGGTATTCCCATCTATCTGCTGCCCTTGTCCTTCTAGAAGTTGTGGTAATGGGTTTGGGAGGTGCTGTCAAAGAAGCCTTGGTGAATTCCTGCAGTTCATCTTGTAGATGGTACACATTGCTGCTACTGTGCGTCGGTGGTGGGGGGAGTGAATGTTTGTGGATGTGGTACCAGTCAAATGGGCTGCTTTATCCTTGATGGTGTCAAGCTTCTTGAATGTTGTGGGAGCTGCACTCATCCAGGCAAGTGGGGGGTATTCCATCACACTCCTGGCTTACACCTTGTAGATGGTGGACAGGATTTGGGGAGTCAGGAAGTAGGTTACTCATCGCACAATTCCTAGCTTCTGACCTGCTCTTGTAGCCACACTATTTATATGGCTAGTCCAGTTCAGTTTCTGGTCAATGGTAACCCCCCCAGGATGTTGATAGTGGAGGATTCAGTGATGGTAATGCCATTGAATGTCAAGGGGTGATGGTTGGATTCTCTCTTGTTGGAGATGGGGAAATGGTCATTGCCTGACACTTGTGTGGCACGAATGTTACTTGCCACTTGTCAAGCCAAGCCTGGATATTGTCCAGGTCCTGCTGGATTTGGACATGGACTGCTTCAGTATTTGTGGAGTTGCGAATGATGCAAATCAGTACTCTTCCATGTTGAACACCACTTGAAAGGAGCACAGGGAGCAGCAAGGACACAGAATGCATTCAGTGGGAGACTTCAAGAATGGCTTGGTAGCACAACAACTGATCGAGCTGGCAGAGTCCTAAAGGACATTATCTGCCAGGCTGGGCTTGCATCAGGTGATGAATGAACCAACAAGGAGGAAAAACTTACTTGGCCTCACACTCACCAATCTACCGATTGCAGATGCATCTGTACATGACAGTACTGGTAAGAGTGACCAATGCACAGTCCTAGTGGAGACAAGTCCCATCTTTATATCAAGGACAATGTCCATTGTGATGTGTGGCACCGTGCTAAATGGGATAGATTCAGAGCAGATCCAGAAGCTCACAACTAGGCATCCATAAGGTGCAGTGGGCCATCAGCAGCAAAACTGCATTTAACCACATTCTACTCATGGCCCCTTATATCCCTCACTCTACTATTACCAAGTCCATTACCAACCCTGGTTCAATGAGGAGTGGAGGACAGCCTGCTAGGAGCAGTACCAGGCATACCTAAAATAAATGCCAACCTGGTGAAGCTACAATACAGGACCACATGCATGCCAAATAGTGGAAGCATAATGCGATAGACATAGCTAAGTGATCCAGCAACCAATGGATAAGAGATCAAGGCTCTGCACTCTTGCCACATCCAATCAGGATTAGTGTTGGACAATTAAATACCTAACCAGAGAAGGAGGCTCAATAAAGATCCCAATCCTCAGTGATGGGGGAGCCCAGTATATCACTGCCCAGCACATCACTGCCCAGCACAAGACAAGATTGGCATATTTGCAAAAATCTTCAGCCAGAAGTGCCAAGTGGATGATCTATTTCAGCCTCCTTCTGACATCCCCAGCATCACAGGTGCCAGTCTTCAACCAATTCAATTCACTAATACAGCAAAGGCTATGGGGCTGACAACATCTGAGCAGAGTACTGTAGACTTGTGCTACAGGACAAGCCATGCTTCTAGCTAGGCTGTTCTCGTACACCTACAACACTGGCATCTACCTGCTAATGTGGAAAATTGCCAAATATGTTCTGTACACAAAAATCAGGACAGGTGAAATCCTGCCAATTATAAGCTCCCCCCACCTCAAACCAATCAGTCTACTCCCAACTATGAAACTTGTTATTGATAGTACTATCAAGTGCACTGGCACAGAAATAACAGATGCTCAGTTTGGATTTCCCCAAGGTCATTTGGCTCCTGAAATATTATAGCCTTGGTCTAAATATGGACAAAAGAGCTAAATTCCAGAGGCGAGGTGAGGGTGACTGCCCTTGACATCAGGGCAGCATTTGCCCAAGAGTAGCTTCAAGGAGACCTTGCAAAATTGAAGTCAATGGGAATCAGTGGGAAAACTCTCCAGTGGCTGGAGTCATACCTAGTACAAAACCATCTCGGTTGTGGTTATTGGAAGCCAATCACCTTAGTCCCAGGACATCGCTGCAGGAGTTCCTCAGGGTAGTGTCCTAGGCCCAACCATCTTTAGCTGCTTCATCAATGGCCTTCCCTCCTGCAAGTTCATCTCCAAGTCACAAACCATTCTCACCTGGAACTATATCACTGTTCCTTTACTGTCGCTGGGTCAAAATCCTGGAATTCGTTTTCTAACAACACTGTGGGTGCACCCATATCAGATTGACTAGCAGTTCGAGGCAACTCAACACCACTTTTTCAAGGGAAATCAGAAACGGGCAGCAAAGGCTGGCCTTGTCACTGACGCTCACATCCAATGTAAGAGTAAGAAAAACCTGTCCTTGGTTTTGTATATAGAGATACAGAAAATAAATGCAAAGAAGTAATGGTAAACTTGTTCAAGACCTTAATTAGACCACATCTGGAATGTTGTACAAAGCTCTCAGCATACCATTGTGTGAAAGATACAAAAACAATGGAAAACAATGGAATAGGTGCAACGTTGCTTTATTAGGGTGCTTCCAAGACGAATGCAGAAGTTCTGCAGAAATACATGAGAAGTTGGATCTTATCTGATCATAGTGGACAAAGTTGAGGCATGACCTGTCATCTTAGTGGAGAAATTTGAGGCATGGCCTGGTAGAGGTCTTCAAGTTTATGAAGGGTTATGATCAAGTAAGTACAGATGGGTTGTTTCCTTTAGTGGGTAAGATGTTATGAGTAAGCACTAACACAAGGATTAAAAGGGGAGGTTAGAAAAACTTCTTCACATAAGGTGCTCTCAGTGTCCCATATTGTTGTTGAAGCAGAGTCCACAAGTGTCTTTAAAAAAGAATTAGAGAGTGTCTCAAAAAAGATGAAAATGAAAAGATTATGAGAACTGATGGAAGAGTTGGTTTTGACTAGGTGGCTCATAAAGAAAAATGCTAGTCAAAAATTAATGGGCCAAATCACCCATTCTATTCTGGAGCATTCTATAAACTGAGCAGTTGCACACTGGACCTATCACCTATCTTGCACAAACAAATGTTACCAAATCACTGGTAAACTTCGTGTTTCCTAACCAGGCAAAGTTGCTGTCCTAATTAGATATATTTTTTTAAAGAATCACACTTTTTTTTGAAACCAGTAAGATTGCACTAGAATTCTTTTGTTGTAACACCACATACCTTATTGATTTTGGTCCACTGCCTCCGAAGTTAGCAGGAGCTGAAGCCATTTTGGCAAATGCTCTGTCAATAAAGATAAATTAAATGATTAAAGTGGTTACAAACCCCTGATAATCTCCCCAGAGCTGCAAATATATAGAATGGAGAATACTGATTAACACCTTTAACAAGCTGAACAAATATTGTGATCAATTATCTTCATGGGTGAGGGAGAAATCTCTTAAAAGCTTTACCAGGAGCTATTCACTTTCCTTGGATTTTCCACTGCCCCATGACAATGAAAAATGTAAACCAGATATATTCTTACTTGCATTTTTTCATTATTGTATCAGAACCTAACATTGTTACAAAATTGCTGGAAGAACATTGCTTTGCATTTTCATCCAAAGTCAATATACAGAATTGTAGATTACTTGGTGTAGGTATAGTATATTTTATTCTCCAACTAATATTCAACCTTCACATGTAAATAGGAAATCCCTTCGACTCATGGCTTGGGGGCAGATAAATGATAGACAAAAGTTTAGGGATGTGGTCCCTTTAGATTTTCAATCAAGTCAGGTGATTTTCCCCTCCCCATTCTGTTGACTCAGCCTCATTCTAAACAGATCTCTGTTTTTCGTGTTTATTACACAGGTTGGCTTATAATATTCACATAGGGGTCTTCTCAAAATAATTTCCTTGTTACTTTCATACTCAGAATTAATTTTCATGAGGTTCTTTGGTAATCTTGTTCTTTGCTAGTTTTTAACATTAGCTTCAGTTTCGAAACTTTTAAACTCAAGAGGTGCTTGATCAATAGTGGTGTTTTTTCTCTTGGAGTTTGAGCTTCAGATTCAGTTACTTGTTCATTTTCATACCTGGTATCAAAATATCTCTCAATTCTGGCATCCTCAATTAGCAATTTCTTAAAAACAAAACTGATCTAGCTTATGTTCAAAGCTGTAATACATAATTTTTGGATACGGTTCGTGTTAGAGTTTTGATTGTGTGGTTTATACTTGTGTTGCTGGTAATTTGCTGTTCCCTTGATAATAAAACTATTCTCAGTGTTGTTCTTACTTACTTCCATCGTTTGATGTAATTCAAAGGAGCCAGATTGCATCCGGCATCAGTCAGCGCTTTTTTGTATTGTTCTAAGTCAATCTGTTGGCATAAATAATTTTATTTAGGAAAAAAAGACATACAATAAACTCCGGAGTTCCAAAGTGCTCACTGATTTGCTTTACAAAATATAAGAGAAAGGATATTGCAAGAAATAAACTCTAAACTTTTCAGTCATGTTATTGCACTGACTGACAAAAGTATTATTAAATTAAGCTTTAGAACCAATTTTGAACTGGAGAATGCGAAAGAGCAAAATGGAATTAAGAACTATTTCTCCCAGAACCCAATTGCTTTGAAGGGGAAAACAGACACAGCTAGGATGTCCAATGCCACAAAAGTGCACATGCTTCCTCACACCATCTTCCCCACCAACCCGACCAGCCACAGTAAATAGCCAGCCAACACTTATTACCTGAGCTTATACATTTAAGAGCATCTGTGGGTGAGGTCTTGGAAGGCTACTGTTGCCTATAGAAATTTACCTAGCAGCTTCTTGTTCATTTAGAAGTGTTGTCAAGCAAGGAAACATGACTTGATTTACATTAACAGTTAATAGAGAAAAACAATTCAAGTGCTATCAGTGAGTGAACAGATACATTAAAATATATTGATAATGGCCCGCATCTTTGCTCCTTTAAGTCCCAGGAACGCAGGCTTAAAAGGACATGGCAAACAACTGGTTTAGTTATTAGATCATCTGCTAAAACTGCTCACCATTCCAGGATCATCCTGGAATGCAAACATAATCCCTGGCTTCTTTCCTCGACTGCAAATCTTCTTAAACCCCTCTCCCCATGACCCCTCCACTCTCACCTCCAACAATAAGTGCAAGGAGCTCATGGACGTCTTTGTCATTATGATCAAGACAATCCCATCAGCTGCTTCTGCCGTGTTCCTCCCTTCCACAAACCACCTGGTCAAACTTCCTTTAATGCTCCGCCCTGCCCTAAGCCCTGAACTCACATCTTTCTCAAGTTTTCCCCCTATGGCCTTTCTGAACTCATCTTGTTCATGAGACCCACCTTCAGTTCCCTCGATCCTATTCCCACTAAACTCTGATCACCCAAGCTCTTCTCCTGGCCTCCATCTTAGCAGATATTGTAAACCGTTTTCTCTCTTCAGGTGTTCTCTCTCTTTTCTAAATCTGCCTCTCAAAGCTCTCTCCCTAAAAAAAACTCTTGACCTGGCCATCCTCGCAAACTACCATCTCACCTCCGACCTGCTTTTCTTCTCCAAAGTCCTTGACCATGTTGACATCTCCCAAATCCTTTCCCATCTTTTCTAAAACTCCATGTTTTAATCCCTCCAATCAGATTGCCTCGGCACTTGCCTCAGTACCGAAATAACTCTCTTCAAAGTCACAAATGACACCTGTAGGAGATGTGAGCCTTATTTTTTTGTATTTTTTAAATATTGTGTGAGGGTCATGAATTCCTTTTTATGGACATTTTGTATTTTGTATTAGTTCCTGGTAGATAAAGGGTTAATTGCAGTTGAGAGAGCACTGCCTGCATGGCTTGAGATAATTGGAACCAAACGTATGGGAACCACATGTATAGATGGATTGTTTATGTTTGGGTCGTGACTATGGCTCAAGGCTCGTGACTGTGGGTCGTGATCACAATGTAAAGTTGACGTAAGTATCGACAGACAGATAACAAGATCAGGACATGACAACGCAGGAACAACTGCCCGGTTACAGGGGATAAAAGACTCAGAAAAGATCGTTGCACAGATTCCGAAGACGACAGAGGAAGTGAAAGAACAACAGAAGCTACGACAAGCTGTTTTTAGCCGCTAGTGTCAGTGTGAATCAAGGATATTATCTAGGATATCGACTGCCATCATTTGTTAAGTATAAATTTTCTTGCTTAATAAATTGCCCTGACATCACGAAATCCAAGTGTATTCATGTCCGAATTTTGTCTGGTCTCTGAACCTCTTACACAACTTATGTGATAGTGACAAAAGAAAACTTTCCCTCATCGTCCTCTCAGCCTGTCTGCAGCCTTTGACCTGGTTGACCACACCATCCTCCTCCAACACTTCTCCACTGTCTAGCTGTTCCCACAAAGTCACATTCTTATCTATCTAATTGTAGCCAGAGAATCACGAGCAATGGTTTCTCTTCCTGCTCCTGCACTGTTACCTCTGGTATGCCCTAAGAATCTATCCTTGGCCCATCCTCATTCTCATCCACATGCTGCCCCAATGCGACATCATCTGAAGGCACAGCATTAGTTTTTACGTGTAATGTGAAGTCACCCAGCCCTACCTCACCACCACCTCCCTCGAATCCTCCACTGCTGCTAAATTTTCAAACTGCTTATCCAACATCCAGCACTGGGTGTACAGAAACTTCCTCCAATTAAACATTGGGAAGACCTAAGCCACTGTTTTCAGTCCCCGATCCAAAATCCATTTCCTAGCTGCCAACTCCATCCATTTCCCTGGAAACAGTCTAAGACTCAACCAGTCTGTTCGCAACTTGGATATCACATTTGATTCGAAGATAAGCTTCCAAACTCATATTCATACCATCACTAAGACAGACTATTTCCACCTAAGTAACACCTGGCTTTACCAGTCTCACCTCATCTGCTGCTGAAACCCACATTCATGCCCGCTAACTCTAAACTTGACTATTCCAACACACTCCTGGCTGGTCTCCCACATTCTACCCTCTGTAAACTTGAGGTCATTCAAAACTCTGCTGCCTATGTCACTCTGTCACCCCTGTGATCGCAGACCTACATTGGCTCCCGATCAAGTAATGTCTTGTTTTTAAAATTCTCACCTTGTTTTGAAATCCCTCCACGGCCTTGCTCCTCCGTATCTCTGTAATCTTCTCCAGTCTCACAGCCCCCCGAGATATCTTTGCTCCTTTATTTCTGGTTGCTTATGCATCCCCAATTTTAATTGCTCTACCATTGATGGCTGTGTCTTTGGTTGCCTAGGCACCAAGCTCTGGAATACTCTCCCTACCTTGCTTCCTTCGATGCGACTGTTCTGATGATGCCACTTTCAAAAACAGTTCCTCTGACATGTCTTCCTTCTTCCTTAACCGAGGTTTTCCACCCACGGTGGTTGACAGGGCCCTCAACCGTGTCCGGTCAATCTCCCGCGCATCCGCCCTCACACCTTCCTCTCCCTCCCAGAACCATGATAGGGTCCCCCTTGTCCTCACTTATCACCCCACCAGCCTCCGCATTCAAAGGATCATCCTTCGCCTTTTCCGCCAACTCCAGCATGATGCCACCATCAAACACATCTTCCCTTCACCCCCCCGGCGGCATTCCGCAGGGATCGTTCCCTCCGAGACACCCTGGTCCACTCCTCCATCAACCCCCTACACCTCAACCCCCTCCCAAGGCACCTTCCCATGCAACCGCAGAAGGTGCAACACCTGCCCCTTTACTTCCCCTCTCCTCACCGTCCAAGGGCCCAAACACTCCTTTCAAGTGAAGCAGCATTTCACTTGCACTTCCCTCAATTTAGTCTACTGCATTTGCTGCTCCCAATACAGTTTCCTCTACATTGGAGTGACCAAACGCAGACTGGGTGACCGCTTTGCGGAACACCTTTGGTCTGTCCGCAAGCATGACCCAGACCTCCCTGTCGCTTGCCATTTCAACACACCACCCTGCTCTCATGCCCACATGTCCGTCCTTGGCCTGCTGCAATGTTCCAGTGAAGCTCAACACAAACTGGAGGAATAGCACCTCATCTTCCGACTAGGCACTTTACAGCCTTCCGGACTGAATATTGAGTTCAACAATTTTAGATCATGAACTCCTCCATCCCCACCCCCTTTCCGATCCCCTTTTTTCCAATAATTTATATAGATGTTTCTTTTCCCACCTATTTCCATTATTTTTAAATGTATTTCCATCCATTGTTTTATCTCTACCTTTTAGCCTATTTCGATCCCTTCCCCCCACCCCACCCCCACTAGGGCTATCTGTACCTTGCTCGTCCTGCTTTCTACCCTTAATGTCACCCATTAGCACATTCCTTAGATAATATCACCACCTTCAACACCTCTTTGTCCTTTTGTCTATGACATCTGTTGGCTATCTCCACCTATCACTGGCCCTCTATCCAGCTCTACCTGTCCCACCCCCCCTTAAACCAGCTTATATTTCACCTCTCTTCTATTTTTCCTTAGTTCTGTTGAAGAGTCATACGGACTCGAAACATTAACCGTGTTCCTCTCTGCTGATGCTGTCAGACCTGCTGAGTTTTTCCAGGTATTTTTATTTTTGTTTTGGATTTCCAGCAACTGCAGTTTTTTGCTTTTATCTTAATATCTCCTTATGTGGCTCAGTGTCATACTTTGTTTTATAATGCTCCTGTGAAACAGCTTGGGACATTTTATTAGGTTAAAGGTGCTATATAAATATACGTTGCTGTTGTAATGCACCAATATTATCACATAGATAACAATAAGGGCATATTTTAGTACCAGTATGACTTTGGACTTATACTAACTATACAAGATTCAATCTGCAATGAAACTTATAGTAGGAACCATAACACTCCATTGGAACAATAATGTGGTGCCCAGCAGCCACTGCACATCAGTTCACCATATCATTAGACATTGAGGACCAAGACAAACTCTGTGCCCAATGTACCTACTGTGGCACAATGTGGTGGGCAGGGGCAATGTGTGCTAGGAGCCAGTTCATAGACTGTGTGCAAAGCTTATTCATGCTTTCCTTTTTATTTAAACGAAGGTTCTCCCTATAATGCACTTAAATGCTCAGAGCCTATATACCATTAAGGCACAAGATGAACTCTGGATCAATGAGGATTCTAGGAGACCATGCAAGAACATGGTTGGATTTGAATACTAGCCTGAGCAATTCTTACACTCATGCCCTGGGGCTGAGATGATTGGCCTCCAACAACAATCCTCTTCCTTTGCACTAGGTATGACTCCAAGCAGTGGAGAGTTTACCCTCTGATTTCCGTTGACTTAAATTTTTCTAGGTCTCCTTGATGCCACACTCAGTCAAATATTGCTTTGATTTCAAAGGTAGTCACTCCCACCTCACAACTGGAATTCAGCTCTTTTGTCCACCTTTGAACCAAGGCAAAGCTATAAAAAAATGTCAATTAGTGAAGCTACAACATGTATGTTAAACAGCAGAAGTAGCATATCACAGTGAGAGAATAGATCCCACAACCAACAGATCATATCAAAGCTCTGCAGTCTTGCCACATCCAGTGGAAATTGTCTACTTATGAGTTGTCCACAGAAAAGCAGGACAAATCAAATCCAGCTAACTACTACTCCATCAGCCTACTGTCAATCATCAGCGAAGTGATGTAGATGTCATCAACGGTGCTACCAAGTGGCACATAATCAGCAATAGCCTGCTCGCCGACCCTGAGCTTGGGTTCCACCATGGCCACCTGGCTCCTGACCTCATTACAGCCTTGGTTCAAATATGGACAAAAGAGCTGAATTCTAGATCTGAGGTGAGAGTGGCTGCCCTTGACATCAAGGCAGCATTTGCCTGAGTGTGGCATCAAAGAGAGCTAACGAAATTAACGTTAATGGAAATCAGGGTAAACTCTCCACTGGTTGGAGTCAGACCTAGCACAAAGGAAGATGATTGCTGTTGTTGGATGCTTTCCTCCTCATAAAGTCAGAGGTAGGAACATTTGCTGATGATTACAAAGTGTTCCGTGCTATCTGCAACTACTTAGACACCGAAGCATCCATGCCAGTGTGCAGCAAGTTTTAGATAACATTCAGGCTTGAGTTGACAAGTAGCAAGAAACATTAATACCATGCAATGGCCATCTCCAACAAGAGAGAATCTAATAATCTTTCAACATTTAGCAACATTAAAATCCCTAATCCTCTAGCACCAATATTAGGGGGTTACCATTGACCAGAACCTTAATTAGACCAGCCATATAAATACAGTAGCTATAAGAGCAGGTCAGAGGCTGAGGATTCAACAGCAAGTAACTCACTGTCTGAATCCCCAAAGCTTGCAGTGAGAGAATAGATCCCACAACCAACAGATCATATCAAAGCTCTGCAGTCTTGCCACATCCACTGGAAATTGCCTACTTATGAGTTGTCCACAGAAAAGCAGGACAAATCAAATCCAGCTAACTACTAAGCACAAGTCAGGAGTGTAATGGAATATTCTCCAATTGTATGGATTATCTAGCAATACTCAAGAAGCTCAACACCATGGAAGACAGAGCAACTTGATTGGCACCCCATCAACCATGTTGAAACAGTCACTCCCTCTCCTAATGGCAGTAAGAATGTACCATCTACAAGGTGTGCTGCAGCAACTTACCAAGCCTCCTTCGGACAGCACCTTCCAAAACTGCAATCTCCAATACCTGGAAGGACAACAGCAGCAGGCACAAGGGAACACCACCACCTGCAGTTCCCCTCCAAGTCACACACCATCCTGACTTGGAATGATATCGCCATTCCTTCACTGCCGCTGGGTCAAAAGCCTGGAACTCCCTCCCTAAAAGCACTCTGGGTGTACCAAAATCAAATGGACTACAGCAGTTCTAGGCAGCGGCTCACCACCACCTTCTGAAGGGCATTTAGGGTTGGGCAATATATGCTGCCCTTGCCCATGACGTTCACATCCCATGAATTAATAAAAAAAGCTCCATGAACATGAAGGCCAGGGCATCAATTTTCAAAGAGAAAGGTAGTCTTAATCATGACAGGCTAGTCACTTCAACTCCTTCATCCGATTTGGAAGGCAGAATTCTAAAAGGAAACATCAGTGATCCTTCTGTAATCAATTTTCATGAACAGTTCAATCAGAAAAAGGTTGATATTGCTGCTGACATCAATACATTCAAGATCTTACTTAGATGTTGTTCTAGATATTGCCTGTGAAAGAACAGATACTATTGACACAAAAAGTTTAGTTCACAGGCAACCCTAGTACTAGGAATTTCCAAATTCATGGTAGAGAATTTAATGCAATACTGTTCTGAGTTACCATGTCACCCTACAAACAAACTAAACTAACAGCTCAATAAAGATAGCTGCAGCCTCAAAAGATTTATAGATCAAGACTAAATGAAAGATAGCAGGCAACAAAGGAAAATACCTTTTTTTAAAATTCCATTAGCCATCACTATACTTTATTTGAAAACTACGAACTCTTAAAAAGAAAATTCTATATCATCACACATAAATCAGATCTGCTAAATTTCAATGATTTCAAAGTTAATTTTCAATAACATTTCTAAACACAGAAATGGAAAATTTAACAAAAAAATGCACTTTAGAACAAAGCTAATCTACCAATTTAAAAAATAATGGGATAATTAAACTGCAATTGCTGCTTTCAACTGAAACCATCTTGAACTTTAGCTGGCTCGAAATATCTTAATTTAGTGGTCATAAATCATAATTATGTAGTACAATAAATGCGAATTTATGGGCCCGAATCTTCTGAGCAGCGGCTATGATGACCCAATTGCTGCTGCGCTCGAAGATTGATCCAACTCGACGCTGCTGTGCATTTCTTCAGGGGGGTTAGTTGGATGTAGGCGGGGGTTCAGGTAGTAGCCAGGTTGGGGGATAGTCGGGTTGAGTCTGGGGGGTGTCAGTTGTGGAGTTATCCAAGTGTTAGACTAGGTTTTAATCTGTTTAACATTTCCTGGGTAACTATTCAGCTAAGTGCCACAGATCACTCCCAAGTCACCGACGCTAGCTCAGATTCGGAGACATTTGTGGAGGGTCCTGGGGAGGAGGAAAATTGTCCATCGGAAGTTTAAACTTCCTGGACAATTCCCATATAGATCTAACCATCAGGACTTCCACAGGGTCCCGACATGCATCTTTAATCACATTTCTGGTCTCTGAATATCAGGAGACTGGATGATCCGGCCCAACACTTAGCAGAATTGAAGGGAAAGGACATTGGTACACACACCTGATATATAAAGTAATTGTACAAAATAATTAAGCTGCTCTGGAATTTGACTTAATTTTGTTGATTTTAAAGCACTGCGCTACCTTTATTTCACTAGTTTGCTCTTAAATACCAGTGTACTACGACAGTACTCTATTATATTATATAGTATTTTCAATTATATTACTGATCGAATCGGTAAAGGAAATATCTGCAGTACATCAAACCAATGCATTCCAGCATACACTGCAACTCAGAAAAGTCAAATTGATAAAATTTAAGGCTATATTTTAAAAGAATTGAAATCCAAGATGTTCATTTCAAGGAAAAGAAACACAGTGGGCAGAATTTTGTTCTCAGATGGCGGGTGGGCCCCACCAGCTCTGCGGTGGGCGGACAGTCAACCCCCGCCACCGAAACGGGGCCCACCGCCATTTTGAGTGGGCGGGCCAATTAAGACCCGCCCAGCAGCCTGCCCGACAGGAAGCACTATGCGCTTCCTGTGAGGGGGGAGGGGGGGAGGGAGAGGGATTCCCCAGCTGTCAAAGTACGCTCTTTCACATATGCGCGCAAAAGACAGCACTGCTCCCTGAGGCAAAGTGCTGTCTCAGGGAGATCAGTGACAGGTAAGAAAAGTCAAAAAATAGAAAAACTAAAAAAATATTAACTTGTCCCCCTCATGTGATAATGTCACACGAGATGGGACATGTTAATAAAAAGGACATAAACTTTACTAGACTTTTTAAAAACGGACATGAAACCTCATCCCGCCAGTGGATGAGGTTTCATGCCTTATCAGAAGTCCGCTGGGGCTCCTGGCCTGCCCGCCGGCCTTAAGGTCTTTAATTATCTTAATTAGCCTGTCAATGGCCTTAAATGGCCATTGACAGGTCGGTGGGCGGACAGCTGATTTCGCTGTCTGCCCGTCTTCCTAAAAATTTAAAGAGACCGGGATGACGTTGGGGGTTTCTCCTGATTTTATCCCGCGTCATTTTCCCGTCGGCGAGCGGGCCCCGCCCCCAAATCGCCAACAGGAAAATTCAGGCCAGTATTTTGTTCTTCAAAATAGCTTCAGAATATTGATTTGCTTTTTTGTACGTCCTGGAATTAAAATTTCAATTTTTAATTAGGAAATCACCTTACAAGCCTGAATTTCAACACACTTTGACAGTTATTGAGTAGCATAACACATCATCATTTAAAGTGTATTGAAATTCAGGCTTGTAAGGTGATTTCCTAATTAAAAATTGAAATTTTAATTCCAGGACATACAAAAAAGCAAATCAATATTCTGAAGCTATTTTGAAGAACAAAATACTGGCCTGAATTTAATCTATTTAATCTGCAGAAAAATAATAATTTCTGAACAAAGGAAAGAAGTTTCTGGGACATTATATAATAGTTCTCAACATGCAACCATATTTGATATGTTTCAAAGTACACAGCAAGCACAATTCCGAGGAAGCCTTTTGGAAGGTGCAGGTCATGGTGCAAGTATCTTTCTTTCCCTCTACAAATTTGTGGTAAGTATCACCATCAGCTCATCAAAACTCCGCTTCCAACTCTTAGATCATTGTTACTTTTCTACTTAAGGTTTGCCTTATACATTTAGCTTCATTTTGCAAATTTTACGAACAAAGGAAACAGGAGCAGAAGTAGGCCATTCGGCCCCTCGAGCCTTCTACACCATTCAATAAGATCATGGCTGATCTATTTGTGTTTCAAATTCCACATTTCCATCTAACCCTGATAACCTTTGATTCCCTTGTCTAACAAAAATCTAACTACCTCCGCCTTAAAAATATTCAACCACCCCACCTCCACCACATTCTGAGGCAGAGAGTTCCAAAGTTGCACAACCTTCAGAGAAAAAAATTCTCCTAATCTCTGTCCTAAAAGGGCAACACCTAATTTTAAAGCAGTGCCTAGCTCTGGACTCACCCACCAGAGGAAACATCCTTTCCACATCCACCTTGTCAATACTGTTCAGGATCTTATATACTTCAATCAAGTCACCCCTCACTCTTCTAAACTCCAGTAGAAACAAACCCAGCCTATCCCACCTATCCTCAAAAGGGTGGAGACTTGGGCGGAGAAATGACAGATGGAGTTTAATCCGGACAAATGCGAGGTAATGCATTTTGGAAGGTCTAATACAGGTAGGAATTATGCAGTAAATGGCAGAACCCTTAAGTGCATCGACGGGCAGAGGGATCTGGGTGTACAGGTCCACAGGTCACTGAAAGTGGCAACGCAGGTGGATAAGGTAGTCAGGAAGGCATATGGCATGCTTGCCTTCATCGACAGGGGTATTGAGTATAAAAGCTGGGAAGTCATGCTGCAGCTGTATAGAACCTTGGTTAGGCCACACTTGGAATATTGCGTGCAATTCTGGTCGTCACATTACCAGAAGAATATGGAGGCATATGGAGAGGGTGCAGAGGAGGTTTACCATGATGCTGCCTGGTCTGGAGGTTATTAGCTATGAGGAGAGGTTGGAGAAACTCGGATTGTTCTCACTAGAGCGACGGAGATTGAGGGGTGACTTGATAGAAGTTTACAAAATTATGAGTGGCATGGACAGAGTAGATAGTCAGAAGCTTTTTCCCAGGGTGGAAGAGTCAATTACTAGGGGACATAGATTTAAGGTGAAAGGAGAAAACTGTAGAGGAGATGTGCGGGGCAAGTTTTTTACGCAGAGGGTAGTGAGTGTCTGGAATTCGCTGCCAGAGGAGGTGGTGGAAGCAGGTACGATAGTGGTGTTTAAGAGGCAGCTTGTCAAATATATGAACAGGTTGGGAATAGAGGGATACGGACCCCGGAAGTGCAAAATGTTTTAGCTGACAGGCAATATGATCAGCGCAGGCTTGGAGGGCCAAAGGGCTTGTTCCTGTGCTGTACTTTTCTTTGTTCTTTGTTCATATTTTCCCACATTATACTCCATCTGCCAGATTTTGGCCCACTCATTCAACCTATCTATATCCATCTGTAACCTCATGTCCTCTTCACAACATACTTTCCTACCTGTCTCTGTATTACCTACAAATTTAGCTTCCATTTCTTCACTCCCCTCATCTAAGTCACTGATATAAATTGTAAGAAGTTGAGGTCCCAGCACAGACCCCTGCGAGACTCCACTCATCACATCCTGCCAATTAGACAAAGACCCATGTATGCACACATTGTGTTCTGCCAGCCAGCTAATCATCCATCCATGCTAATAAACCATGAGCCTTTAATTTCCGCAATAACCTTTGATGTAGCACCTTATCAAATGCCTTCTGGAAATGCACGTCTACTGGCTCCCCTTTATCCACAGCACGTTACACCTTCAAAGAACTCCAATAAATTGGTTAAACATGATTTCCCTTTCACAAAACCATGCTGACTCTTCCCCATTACCTCGAGTTTCATTAAGTGCCCAGCTATAACCTGCTTAATGATCGATTCTAACACCTTCCCCATGACAGATGTCAAGCTAACTGGCCTATAGTTTTCTCTTTTCTGCCTCCCTTCCTTCTTGAATAGAGGAGTTGTATTTGCTACTTTCCAGTCCGATGGAACCGTTCCGGAATCTAGGAAATCTTGGAAAATTAACACCATCGCACCTACTGCCACATTAGCCACCTCTTTTAAGACCCTAGGATGAAGTCCATCAGGACCTGGAGATTTGTCAGCCCGCAGCTCCATCAGTTTGCTCAGTACTGCTTCCCTCGTGCTTGTAATTTCACCAAGTTCCCCTCTCCCTTCCACCTCTTGATTTACAGCTGTTCCTGGAATGCTTCTTACATCCTCTATAGTGAAGACACAAGCAAAATATTTGTTCATCTCATTTGCCAATTCCTTATTATCTACTATTAACTCCTCCATCGTCACTCTCAAGAGGATCAACACCCATTTTACTTACTCACTTCCTGTTTAAATACCTGTAGAAACTCTTGCTATCCATTTTTATATTCCCATCTAGCTTCCTCTCATGCTCTTAATTTCTTTCGCCTGATTAACCCTTGAATCATTCTCTGCCATTCTTTATATTTTGACCAATCATCTGGCCTGCCACTCATCTTTGCACAGTTGTATGCTTTTTCTTTAAGTTTGATGCTTTCCTTAAGTTTGATGCTTTCCTTAAGTTTGATGCTTTCCTTAAGTTTGATGCTTTCCTTAAGTTTGATGCTTTCCTTAAGTTCTTCAGTTAACAGATGGTGGATCCTCCCTTTAGAATTTTTCTTTATTGTAGGAATATGCTTATTCTGAGTATTCTGAAACATTCCCTTAAATGTCACCTACTGTTTCTCTATTGATCTATCTTCTCGCCTAGTATCCCAGTTCACTTCAGCTAGTTCAGCTTTCATGCCCATAGCTGTCCTTATTTAAGTTTAAAATACTAGTCCTAGACCCACTCTTCTCCTTGTTGAACTGGATGTAAAATTCAATCGTATTGCGGTCCCTGCTTCCTAGGGTCATTAATTAATCCTAAAACATTATACCAGACCAAGTCTAACATAACTTGCTCTCTAGTCGGTTCCAGAATGTGCTGCGCTAAGAAACTACCTCGAAAGCATTCTATGAACTCCTCATCCAGACTACTACTGCCACTCTAATTTTTCCACTTTATATGTAGATTAAAATCACCCATGATTATTGCTGTCCCTTTATCACAAGCACCCAATATTTCTTCTTGTATACTTTGTCCTACATTGTGGTTACTGTTAGGGGCCCAACAGGCTCCTCCCACTAGTGACTTCTTTCCCCTTCTATTTCTCATCTCCACCCATACCAATTCTACATCCTGATCTCCTGAACTTAGGTCATCTCTAAGCATTGCACCAATTCCAATCCTGGATCAACAGTGCTACACCCCACCTTTACCTAGCTTCCTATTCTTCTTGAATGCCATATACCCCCTCAATATTCAGGACCCAATCCTTGTCATCCTGCAGCTACCTCTCCGTAATGGTTATCAGATCATATTTATTTACTTCAATGTGCACTATCAATTCATTTACTTTGTTATGAATGTTACGTGCATTCAGATACAGAGCCTTTAGAATTGTCTTTTTGTTGTCTTTGTAACATCTAGGCTGCGATTTTCCGTTCTGTGTCGAGCGTGTTCGGTGGTGTGAGCAGACAATTTGGCATGATCAGTTTCACAATGGCGTGTAAACCAGTCAAAGCCGTCATTGTCGTCTTCGAGGACCTCCTCACCCTCATTACCGTCGACATCTCCAGCTCCTCAATCTCCTCCTCAGCCAGCTCCTCTCCCCGTTGCTGTGCCAGGTTGTAAAGGGTGCAGCAGGCGACAACAATGCGTGACACCCTCTGTGGACTATATTGCAGTGCTCCACCATGCTGATCTAGTCACCAGAACCTCATTTTCAGCATTCCGATGGCTTGCTCCACCAAGTTGCGAGTTGCAGCATGAGCCTTGTTATACTTTCACTCTGCTGCAGTCTTAGGCTGCTTCATCAGCCACATCCTCTGCGGGTAGCCCTTGACCCGGGGAGTCATCCCTGCAGCCTCTGTGGGCCCTGGGAGATGTCAAGATCTGTGACCGAATGAGGATGTAGAAGTCACCGGAAACAGTGCACAGGCCTGTTGGATATGTTTCTGGCGGTTGCACACCAGCTGCATATTCAATTAATGGAAGACCTTGCGATTGACATAGTTGACTGCTTGTTGTAACAGAGAACTGAGTGCAATCAATCACACCCTGCACCTGTGGGAAACCCGAGATCTGGGCAAATCCAATCGCTCTTGCATCGTGGCTCTCTTGGTCCCGGGCAAAATGCACAAAGTTGTGTGCCCTCGCGAAGGTGGCATCCGTGACCTCATGGATGTATTTGTGGGTACAGGCTTGTGATATCCCACAGAGGTCACCTGTGGAGCCCTGAAAGGAGCCACTGGCACAGAAATTGAACACTGCAAAAAATTGAGGGCCACGGTCACTTTCACGGCCACTGGCAGTGGATACCCTCCATGTCCCCGTGGTGCCAAATCCTGCAGTAGCTGGACCAATTCCCTAGACATTCACAGTCTTCAGCAACACTGGTTCTCGGTCATCTTCAGGAATGAAAGGTGGCATCTATATGCCCTGGGTCTAGCTAGACCTGACCAGCGACATCTCGCTGTGACTCTTCAGCGACGTGTGCTTGAGCACCAGCCGTCCCATCTTCCTGAGGATGTTGCTCCTCCCCCTGCGCAGCCAGGCACCTCCGTCACTCTCTTCTCTGTCGAGTTCGCTCTCGGTGCTCCATGAGGCATATAGCGAGCTCACCTGATGTACCCCTCCTGCAGGATGTGAGAGATGCGTGAGGTAGTTTGGGTGTACCAAGAACCTCTTTGTTATGTCTGAAGGCCCCTTAACACATCCCGGAGAGTGCTGGCCACCATTTGGACAGCCAGAGATTAGTGCGCTGCATGGCTGCCCAAAACCTTATCCACCTCCGCCCCACTCCACCTGACTAATTGGCGGCAGCTTTGCCCATTGGGCTGCATACTGTGCTCTCAGCTCAGGTACAGACAATCTCCTAATGTCCACTACAAGGCTGCACTGTTAACTTGAACCAAGGAGGGGACTGGTCCAAATCTGATGATGACTTCTAAGGGGCTGTGAGCACCTCCACCAAGTGACCACTCCACGGCCAGCTTTAGCAAGGAGATTGTGCAACGTGCCCAATCGTTCAACTGTTCTGCAGTCCACTAAAATGCTCAATAGTCTGTGGTTGAGGGAAGAAAAGTTCTGGAGCACTTTGTAGCACTTTCATGCCTTTACATTGCATGAATGGGCAGATAAGCTAGAGATCTGGCTCCAAACATGTCACTGTGGCTGTGTCTGAACTGTCTCAGCTGTAGAGGAATGCATATAGTTACCCAAACGCGTGGCCGCTTCCCTCCACTCCAACCCCTACCTTCTTGTGCACTACCTTCAACCACAGCCCTAGCACCAACCTACCCCCCACCTCCACCCCCAACGTGTCTCAAGTCCAAAAGGCAACTCTTGCTAGCGTTGCGCAACATTACTGTGCATTCACCTCCAAGTTCCCCTCGAAGTGCAGCCTGCTAAGTGCATGCCTTATATATACTGTTACGAAACACGTTGGCGTGATTGGGGTGGACGATCCAGCAGTATTGTTCCGGTGGGTTGGCCTTACAATGACATGCGGATGTATTGCAATGAAGTTCCCATTGTCCGATGATAGGAAACGTGCCTGCCATCAACAGACTGAGCGGAAAATCGCAAACTCGTTTCACAACATCGTGAAACAGATTTCTGGCCTTCTTACCATATAGTCCGCTCATGGCGCCAAACACGCCCAACATCAGTGGGTACGGAAAGTTCCACCCATTGCTTCTTCCTGCAATGTGGCTGATCTATAAGTGATAGGGCCGTAATAGCAAACAACACTGAAACAGCCTGGCATTCTGGGTTTTGAATTTTTCCACAAAGGTTACCGGGTTGTGGTCAGTATATACTGAGGTCTTCCTGTATCCTTGGCAGACGTATACTTCAAAGAGTTTAAGAGCCAGTTATAGTCCCAGGGTTTCCTTCTCCACAATGCACTCTCTCTTTTGGTATAAATTTAACTTTCTTAAGGAGTACCCCACTGACCTCTTTATGTGCAATCCATCATGTTGGAGGTCACTAGCATCAATAGCTAAGATAAAAACAAAATATTGCGGATGCTGGAAATCTGAAACAAAAACAAAAATAGCTGGAAAAACTCAGCAGGTCTGACAGCATCTGTGGAGAGGAAGACAGAGTTAACGTTTCGAGTCCGTATGACTCTTCATACTCGAAACATTAACTCTGTCTTCGTCTCCACAGATGCTGTCAGACCTGCTGAGGTTTTCCAGCTATTTTTGTTTTTGTTAGCATCAGTAGCTACTTTGAAGGGCTTATTGAAGTTTGGGGTGGCCAGCATCAGTTCATTGATTAAGATGGCTTCCAACCTCTTAAAAGCTGCTTGGCACTCCCCTGACTACCTACGTTTTTGTCTGTAACAAATCCATCAGTGGGGCGACTATAGTGCTGAAGTTTGGGACAAACTTGCAGTAGAAGCCACATAGCACTAAAACCCACATGATTTCCCGTTTAGTCTTGGGCGTGGGGCAAGTCCATCAATGCCTGCACTTTTGCTATTTTTGGCTATACCTGTCCCTGACCGACTATATCCCTAGGTTACCCGTGCTTTTCCAAACTTGCTCTTTGCAAGATTTACTACTAAATCAGCTGACTGTAATCTTCCAAAAATGGTTTCCAGCAGTTCCAAGTGGTCCTTCCAGTCATCACTGGATACTAGCGAGTCATCATGGCACACTCCACCCTGATCATTACATTCACCTTTCTGTAATCAATGCACCATCGTGCACTAGCATGACTGGGAAACTCCAGTTACTTTGACTGGGTTCAATCAGACTGTTTTCCAACATGTACTGGATTACTGCTTTCATCTGGGCCAGTTTCTCAGGACCTAGGTGATAAGGATGCTGTTTTAAGAGAGAGATCTCTCCTACATCCACATCGAGTATGGCGAGGGCTGTGCACCCTGGTTTTCCCCTACAGGTTCCTTTAAACGCAGTCAGCAGCCCTGTCAGGTCTCCTCTCTGTTCTGTGTTTAAATAGGAGACCGTGGTGTCTAATCTCCCCAACTGTTCAGTGTTAGCTAACCAGGCAATTGTCCAGGCCTCACTCTGCCTCATCCTCACAATCCCTCCATTATCCTTACTACCTGACAGACCTGTGCTTGCTTATCCTCCGTCCAGCTGTGGTACTGTTTCAGCATGTTGATATGGTACAGCCTGTTTTTTTTTTCTGGACTATCAATTAAATAATTCACCTCACCAATCCTCTTTGCTACGCTATACGAGCCACTGAGCCGGGCTTTCAGTGGTTCACCCTGGCTGAAATGTTCGGGTCTTGGCATGCTTGACTGCTCATCTATTCATGACTGTCTATCAAGTTTTAAGTCCTGGGCCATGTTAAAGGCTCTCAGAAGCCGCTCCCAGAACACAGATACGCAGTCTAACATAGAAGACTCGTCCCATTGCTTCAAGAACTTTTCCTTGATTAGTTTCAGGGGACCTCTTACCTCATGTCCATAAACTAATTCAAAGGGACTAAGGCCGGTGGACTCATTGGGCAAATTCCAGGTGGCAAACGGCGGGGGGAGGGGGGAAGAGGAGAGGAGGAGAGAGAGGGCTGCCCTGAAGTTGAAGGTAGTGCACAAGGTGGTGAGGGGTGGTGGAGTGCAGGAAAAGTCTTTGCCCCAGTCATGAAGGTACTCATAGCAGTGTGCCCTGATCACTGTCTTGAGGGTCTGATTGTACCGTTCTAAAGCCTCTTCTGACTGTGGCTGGTAGGCTGAGGATTTTCGCTGCATTATACCTAGATTACTCATGATTTCATAGAAAATTCTGGATATAAAATTGGTGCCTTGATCTGACTGGATCTCAGCCAGTAATCCGTATTGGTTGAAGAGCTTGGCTAACTTCTCCACTACTACCTTGGCAGAAATGGTTCTCAGGGGGTGGCCTGCAATAGTGAGGATATACCATTTGTTTTCAGCAGGGGTCCCACACAATCTACCAATGCCCTGATGAATGGCTCCCCAAAATCTGGCATGGGAATCATGGTTTTATCATAGATTGGGGCTTTCCCATAATCTGGCACATTTTAAGAGAACTGCACCATGTCCTTGTGGAGTGTGGCAGTAAAACTGCCGGTTTATGCAAGCTTGGGTCTTCCAGATATCCATGTGCCCCGCCATGGGGATTTCGTGGGCTATCCCCAATATCTCCCTACGGTACCTGGGTGGCACCACGATCTGGCGGATCACCTCCCACTCTTTGTCCGCAGGTCTGTGAGGGGTCTCCACTTTCTCATCAGCACATCATTTTTTAAATAGTAGCACTTTGGAACTCCCTCTGCTTCAGCTTCAGTTTGGGCAATTTGTGCTAATTTATTCAACTCTGGGTCAGTTGCTGGGCCTTGGCCAGGGAAGACCTGCTAATCAGTTCCTCTGGATCATTCAAATTTCCAAAAAAGTTTCAGGTTATACTAACTTGGCAGGGGTTGGGATCCTGAGAGGAGGTTCAGCAGGGGGAGATGCACAGCCAAAATTAGAAGAGAGAACAAGTGAGTCTGAAAGGCATAGAAATTATAGGCCAGTTAAGGCACAAGGGAAAAACAGAATTACCTGGAAAAACTCAGCAGGTCTGGCAGCATCGGTGAAGAAGAAATCAGTTGACGTTTCGAGTCCTCACGACCCTTCGGTCACGAGGACTCGAAACGTCAACTGATTTCTTCTTCACCGATGCTGCCAGACCTGCTGAGTTTTTCCAGGTAATTCTGTTTTTGTTTTGGATTTCCAGCATCCGTAGTAGCTTTTAGCTTTTTGTTTTTAAGGCACAAGGGAATTTGGCAAGGTTGGATGGTATTTATTTTAATTCAAGGAGTCTGACGCATAAGGCAGACGAGTTGAGGGCACAAATTAACACATGGAAGTATGATGTCATTGCTATCACAGAGACATGGTTGAGAGAGGGGCAGGATTGGTAGCTCAATATTCCAGGATATAGGGTCTTCAGGTGAGACTGGGAAGGAGGTAAAAGAGGAGGGGGTATTGCAATATTGATCAAGGAATCAATTACAGCAGTAAGGAGGGATGACATCTTAGAAGGCTCCTCAAATGAAGCCATATGGGTAGGACTGAAAAACAAAAAAGGAGCAATCACATTGCTGGGAGTGTACAATAGGCCCCCAAACAGTGAGTGAGAAATAGAAGAGCAGATATGTAGGCAAATTTCAGAGAAGCGTAAAAATAATAGGGTAGTAATAGTGGAGGATTTCAACTTCCCCAACATTAACTGGGTTAGTCATAGTGTGATAGGTTTAGAGGGAGCGGAATTCTTAAAATGCATCCAGGAGTGTTTTTTAAGCCCATATGTAGAAGGTCCTACAAGAGATCCTGGACTTACTTTTAAGGAATGAAGCCGGGCAAGCGGTTGAGGTATCAGTGGGGGAACATTTTGCAGATACTGATCACAACTCCTTTAGATTCAAGGTTGTTATGGAAAAGGACAAGGATGGGCCAGAAATCAGAGTTCTAAATCGGGGGAAGGCCAATTTTAATAAGATCAGATATGATTTGGCCAGAGTGGACTGGGAGCAGCTACTCTTAGGTAAATCTGCGTCAGAGCAGTGGGACTCATTCAAGAAGGAAATAGGGAGAGTACAGGGCCAACATATTCCAGTAAAGATAAAGGGTGGGACCAACAAATCCAAGGAACCCTGGATGTCGAGGGATATACAGGATTGGATAACGAGAATAAGGGAGGCTTATGGCAGATACCATGGGCTCAAAACAGCGGAAGCCCTAGATGAGTATAGAATCTGTAGGGGGGGACTTAAAAAGGAAATTAGAGGCTAAAAAAAGGGGCATGAAAAAACATTGGCAGGTAAAATAAAGGAAAATCCAAAGTTATTTTACAAGTACATTAAGGGTAAGAGGATAACGAGGGAAAGAGTAGGGCCCATTAAGGACCATAGTGGTAATTTGTGTGTGGAGCCGGAAGACGTAGGTAGGGTTCTAAATGTATACTTTGTGTCGATGCTCACATGTGAGAGGGACGACGTGGGTATGGAAATCAGGCAGAAGGACTGTGATATAATCAAAGAAATTAACATAGAAAGGGAGGAGGTTCTAAGTGGTCTGGAAGGCTTAGAAGTAGATAAATCTCCAGGCCCGGATGAAATATATCCCAGTCTGTTGAGTGAAGCAAGGGAGGAGATAGCAGGGGCGCTGGCAATAATTTTCAATACCTCTCTGGCCACAGGAGAGGTGCCAGAGGACTGGAGGGCAGCCAATGTGGTACTATTATTCAAGAAGGAAGGAAAGGATAAACCAGGGAACTACAGGCCAGTCAATTAAACCACAGTGATGGGGAAACTATTGGAAGCAATTCTGAAGGACAGAATTATTCTACACTTGGAGAGACAGGGATTAATTAAGGACAGTCTGCATGGTTTTGTTAAGGTGTCTGACCAATTTGATTGAATTTTTCGAAGAGGTGACCAGGTGTGTAGATGAGGGCAAAGCATTTGACGTAGTCTACTTGGACTTCAGCAAGGCTTTTGATAAGGTCCCACATGGGAGACTAATAATGAAGGTAAGAGCCCTTGGGATCCAAGGCAATTTGGAAAATTGGAAAATTAGAGAGAGTGCTGAGGATATTTACCAGGATGTTGTCTGGGTTGGAGAGTTTTAGCTTTGAGAGGAGATTGGATAGATTGGGGTTATTTTCCCTGGAGCATAGGAGATTGAGTGGGGACATGATTGAGGTGCATAAGGCTATGAGGGGCATAGGTAGGGTAGACAGGAAGGAACCTTTCCCCTTGGTGGAGGGATCAATAACCACGGGGCATAGATTTAAGGTAAGGGGCAAGAGGTTTAGAGGGGATGTGAGGAAGAAATTTTTCACCCAGAGTGGTGGGAATCTGGAACTCACTGCCTGAAAGGGTGGTAGAGGCAGAAATCCTCATAACATTTGAGAAGTATTTGGATGTGCACTTGCGATGCCATGGCATATAAGGCTATGGGCCTAGTCCTGGAAAATGGGATTAGAATAGTTAGGTACTTGTTTGACCGGCACAGACTTGATGGGCTGAAGGGCCTTTTTCTGTGATGTAGACCTCTATGACTCTATAACCAGACGGCATTTGTGGTGCCAATTTAGCCGTTGATAGCTTGTTTGGCCATCCACCGGCTCACTGCACAGGCAGGGAAAATGCCCAGATACTTTCCTGTAACTGCTCTGTCTCCTTGACCTCACCTAGTCTCTCTAAAACTTCCTGGGAAGCCATTATCTTCATTCCCACCGAATTATTTCTGGGGAGCAAGGCAACCCCGCCCACAGATAAACTACGGACAATCCCCAAAGTTACCAGGCCAGACATTAGGTCGCACTCCAGGTGCACCCGATACAAAGATATGGGTATATACTCTCCCCCGATACTGTTCACCTGGCGTTCAATGCACTCTCTGGTGGAAAGGTCATGCCTTTCCCTAGCAAAAAGGTTTGAGTGGCCTCTGTATTCTTAAATATGACTATGGGTTTACCTATCTCACTTGAGGGGTAAGGAGTCACTTTGCCACTCTCAGAGATCTTGTTTAACTGATCAGCAACCACATTGGTGCTTTAACCAGGTCTTACTGCTACAGTCAGAGCCATAGCTTTGTCTGCAGCACTGACCTGGTGTACCCTCCTACAGGCTTTCCACATAACTTTCAGCAATCAGTGCAAAGGTGTCCTATCTTGTTCCAATTGGAGCAAATAAGTAATGAGGGCTCAGGAGAATCCCAGGAGATATGAGGAGGCAGTAGAAGATTGCCGATTCTGAAGTGCAAGCTATTGGGGCAAAGGTAACCCTTTGAAGCAGTAGTGTTCTGCTCAGTGCAGCTGGAGAGCTTAAATTGTGCTTGTGAGCTGGTGCTGGAGCGCAAACTCAGGGATCCAGGGGAACGGAGTCTCAGGCGAAGAGATTGAAACCCCACAAGTGAGCCATTGCTGAGGCAGTCCAAGTCGGAGTGACTTTTGAAGAGAATTCCAAGGCTAGATCTTCGAAGGTGAAGACTGGAATCCCTCATGAAAGACAGAGTTTCAATGAGATTGGTTGACTGACAGCGTTTACTGATGCCTAAGTGGGTTGCTGAGAAATCCAAGGTATCTGTGTTGGCACATTTGCCATTTATTGTGCAGTGTAGTGTATTCAACCACAGTTTGCCTGTAATTTTAGGGTCACAACAAAACATTAACTATCTTCTGATTTTGTAAAATGGTGAGTTTTGTAAATTCAGAACTTGTCACAAATATTGGCCCCGTTGTTTTTAATTTTTTAACCAGCCATAGAAGAAAAATCCAACAGACACAGAGTAACAAAGGTTAAGGAGACACATAATAGAGGTATTCAATAGAAGGGGTTCCATTATTCTAACAGTAATTCACCTTTTTGCATTATAATGTCAGTGGATTAAAGTTTTTCCAGCGGCTGAATAATCAAATACAACTGACCTCTGAAGGTGGCTGTGGTGAACTGATGTAGGAAATGATAAACAGCCTCATTTTGTCTTCAGGGGTACCTCCTATAAAAATGAAAGCAAAACATTTTTCAGCATAGAAGAATGATGGGGACTTTGCCAAAAAATCTATATTGCACATAAATGAATTTGCCTGTGCATTAGGAGTAATTGCTTAAATAATATATATTGAGATTCAAATGCCTAGGCAATTTTATTTTTCACTAATTCATAATTGCTAAGTATTTTCCTACCTCTCCAGGCTAATTAATCAATTTAAGGCAAAGAAAAGAAAAGCAAATAATTTAATGCACTTCAGAATCCCAGAGTAAATTCCTAGAATTATATTATTAGCAATTGTAGTATTTACTATTTAGGGCTTGAAAAACATTTAATGACATGCCAGTGTTGGCTAGACAATACAGTGGTGCTGTGCACTGTAAAACCAACATTGGCTGCTGCTGAAAGGAAGGATGTAATTCATTCCCTGACTCTATTGACTTCCTAATACCAGCCATGCTGTTATAGGAAGGCAAAGGGAAGAATCTGATAGGTACATTCAGGAGCTCTGATGCACTTGCTTGTTTACCCTCTCAAAAGACATGCATATCTTAGAAGAATTGGGAAAAAGGGAATCTGTAAGGTAATAAAATGTTGGGAGTTAATGAAAAAGGGGTATATATGTACTCTCTTCAGAGCAAAGTTTAAATTTCTTGAGTTCTGTAGTTAAAACATTTCTATAGCATTTACTGCAAATAATTTTGTAATTTTGCATTATTTAAATACAATATCAATTAAAATGTTATGAAAAATGCTGAGAATAAGTATTTACATCTGATTTAGATCAGATTTTAATTTTAAATTTAATTGTTACCATCAGGATCAGAGATCATATCCAGTAGGGATTTGTCCAACGTGGACTTGCTCATCAATTTTTCTTCGTATTCAAAATAAACATCCAACTTTCGAGCCTATCAGGAAAATTAACATTATCATCTTTAGAATTTCTAGAAGATATATTTATCTGCTAGGTGAAAATAATTTTGTGCCAGGTAAAGTTCACAAAAAAATTAACTACAACCTGGGTGATAATGATGCCAGGAGGGGGAGTTTTACAGATTAAGCAGAACCACAAAGATCTTTCTCAAAAAATATAATATTGAATATGGATTGATTGAGTGCAGGAAAAGGAAACATGAAAACAGAAAAAATGGCCAGAAGAAGAAACTGGAAGCAAAAGTGTAATTTTCATTCAAAATTTGAAAGCATCTACAAAGTTAACATTTACATAGAAAATAAGAGCAGGAGTAGGGGGAAATGGTGGCATAGTCTTCTCATCACTGGACTATTATTCCAGAGACCCAGGGTAATGCTCTGGGGACTTGGGTTCAAATCCCACCATGGGAGATGGTGAAATTTGAATCCAATAAAATTCGACAAGAAACCATTGTTGATTGTTGCAAAAACCCATCTGGTTCACTAATATCCTTTAGGGAAGGAAATTTGCTGTCCTTACCTGGTCTGGCCTACATGTGACTCCAGACCCACAGCCATGTGGTTGACACTAATAAATTCCCACTGAACAAGGGTAATTAGGGGTGGGCAATAAATGCTGGCCTAGCCAGCGATGCCCACATCCCATGAACGAATAAAAAAAAATTCGACCCTTCAAGCCTGCTCTGCCATTCAATATTTTCATGGCTGATCCTCTATCTCAACACCGTACTCCTGCGTTAACCCCATACCCCTTGGAGCCTTTAGAGTCCAGAAATCTATCCATTTTCTTAAATATATTCAGTAACTTGGTCTCCACTTGGCCTTCTGTGGTGCCACACTCTGAGTGAAGAAGTTTCTCCTTATCTCACTCCTATATGGTCTACCCCGTATCCTGAGACTGTGACCCCTTGTTCTAGGCCCCTCAGCCAGAGGAAGTGTCCTCCTTGCATCCAGTCTGTCCATCCATATCAGAACTTTATACGTTTCGATGAGATCTCCTCTCGTTCTTCTAAACTCCAGTCAATACAGGCCTAGCCAGCCCAATCTCTTCTCATAACACATGTTCGGTAGAGGGGTTCAAATTCAAACAGTGGAACTTAAGACTCCCACTACTCAGAAATGCTAGAAAATGATAGAAGCAAATGGAGATTATTGAGGTATAGGAATGATACTGTGTTGCCAAAAGGCTAAGAATAGATCAGCTTACATAAGTAAACAGCTGCTCATCAGGGAGCCCAGAGAACCCATTGTGTTTAGCCTGGCTGCACATAAGTCTTTAAACTATATCAGATGGTGTTGCTTTTTTTTTGGGATATGATATTTAACAGATTTTCTCGCAAACAGCATTTTGTTGGCCTTACTTCTCACCAAAGACAGCTCAGGATCCAAATGATTGAGAGAAGTTGAAGAAGCAGTCAAAAGTAATTCCAACAACTTGCATTACCACCTTTAACATGATAAACTGTCCCAAGGCATTTTGGAGGAATGTTATAAAACAAAATTTGACATCAAGACACAATGACATTTTAGGGCGGATGACCAAAAGCTTGGTTCAAAGGGTAGCTTTTAAGGGCCATCTTAAAGGAGAAAAGAGAGGGCAAGGTTTAAGGAGGGAATTCCAGAGCATTCAGCCTCGGAAGCTGAAGAGACAACCACCAATGGTGGAACAATTAAAATCAGTGATGCTCAGGGGCCAAAATTAGAGGAGTGCATAATATCTTGAGGGCTTGTGGGGCTGAAAGTGATTATAGAGTTAGGGAGATGAGAGACAATGGAGGGATTTGAAAACAAAGATAATAACTTCAAAATCAAGGTGTCATTGAGCATATAGGTGCTGCATCAAGCATGGGTGAATGCCAGTTAGGACTCAGACAGTAGAGTTTTAGATGAACTCAAATTTACAGAAGGTAGAACATGGAAGGCTGGCCAGAAAAATGTAATGGAACAGTCAAATCTAGAGGTAATGTAGCTGGGAATTGCAACAGCAAATGAGCTGAGGCAGGGGTAGAGATGGGTGGTGTTACAGAGGTGAAAATAGGTAGTCATGTTGATGCACAGCTGTGTGGTTGGGAAGCTTAACTCAGGATCAAATATGATGCTATGGTTGCAAATAGTTTGCTTCAGCTTCAGACAGGGAGAGGAACAGAGCTTGTGGCAAGGACTGATGACGATGGTTTTGGTCTTCCTAATATTTGGTGGGAGAAAATTTCTGTTCATCCACTACTGGATGCCGAGCAAGCAGTCTGTCAATTTAGAGATATGGAGGAGTCAAGAGAGCTGGTGAGCCTCCTCCCGAAGCTATCGTCACTCCTTTGCTACATACAGCAACTCAGGGGCAGGCACTGGTAGCTCTTGCAGTTTGGAGCACGGACTGGTAATAAGAACAAAGTATCTCAATAATGGAATTCTGCATTCCTCACCAAACAACCACACCTTGCTGTAAGGATCAATGGATAGTAATAAAGAGGGGGAATCCCAGCTTAATTTTCTTCTAGCCAGTCAAGGAAACAGAGGTCAATGGTAATGTTCCCACCTTTGCCCTGGCTGAGATCATCCAACTGTGCACAAATTAGGGATGTGACCATGCACCCTCGCTAATCTACAAGATTTAATGTCACATCAATAAGCCTTTGGGAAGTCATCAGAAAAATTGTGAAGATTGCTTTTTATCCCCTTTTCAATTATTGAACTGAGTTATTTATTTCAATTTTTTCCTCTTGCTCGCAAAGCTCAGCCTCCCCCTCCCCAACAACAAAATTAAAACCTTCTTTTATCCAGTCGCTATTTTTAACCTATTAGGAAGAGAACATTGTGCAGTCTATTAAAAAAAACATGGACAAAGTTGATTCCTTTCCTTGTATAAACGAGGAACCAACAGTTCAACAAAACAGAAGGGTGATCCCTAGCTGACCAATTACTCTTTCTTTCCATTATGGCCTAACAATTAGAAACCAGGTCTTCAAAGTAATAACTTTATAACATATCGCTAAGAACACTAATTTTCACCTCCGTAACAACAACTCTGCCAGCCTCAGCTTATCTTTGCTAATTTTTAATCTATTAGAAAGAGAGCATTGTGCAGCCTATTAAAAAAAACATGGACAAAGCAGATTCCTTTCCTTCATCCATAAGAAAAGAGAGGACAAGGCTTAGGGAGAGAATTCCAGAGCATTAAGCCTATGAGGCTGAAGAGACAGCCACTGATGGTGGAGCAATTAAAATCAGTGATGCACAGGGGCCAAAATTAGAGGAACGCATAATACCTTGAGGGCTTGTGAGGCTGGAAGAGATTATAGAGTTAGGGAGATGAGGGGCAATGGGGGGCTTTGAAAACAAGGATAATAATTTCAAAATCAAGGTGTCACTGTTATCAGTTATCAGGTGGCGCATCAAACACAATGGTGAATGCCAGTTAGGACTCAAGACAGTGGAGTTTTAAACAACCTCAAATTTACAGAGGGTAGAGCATGGAAGGCTGGTCAAAAAAATGCAATGGAGTGGTCAAATCTAGAGATAATGTAGCTAAGAATTGCAACAGCAAACGAGCTGAGGCAGGAGTAGAGATGGGCGATGTTACAAAGGTATGATAGGCAGTCATGGTGACGAACAGATGTGTGGTTGGGAAGCTCATCTCAGGATCAAATCCATGCCTTTTTGCCTCTAGACTTGACTACTCCAGTTCACTCTTGGCTGGCTCCCATCTTCTACTCTCCGTAAATTTGAGGTGATCCAAAATTTTTCTGCCCGTGGCCTAATTCGCACGAAACCCTGTTCTCCTTTGTGCACTGGCCTAATTGGCTCCCATTTAGGCAACACCTTGAGTTAAAAATTTTCACTCTTGTTTTCAAGTCCCTCCATGGCCTTGATCCTCTCTACCTCTGTAACCTCCTCCAGCATTACAATATCCTCTAAGTTATCAGGCACATGTCCAGTTCAGGCTTCTTAAATATATTCTATTTTGAGTATTACTGAAAAAAGACATGTCGAAGCTCTTTGGCTTACACTCATCAGGACAGATGCAAGAATGCCAAGTTTCAAAGGGAGCAACAATTTATACTGCATGAGAAAAGGGTGCTGAATGGTCAGCAAGTCAACTCTAATTGGTTGAGACATTGTCATGGGGAATGCACCAGGGAACCGTTATCGCCCATGCTTTTATTTAACTGAAAAAAGCGCAATGCTTGGACATATTCATTCTGTTTGCATAGGGTAGGGAGCTGCATATGAATATATACCTTCTAGCAAGCGTGAGTGAGCCACATTGCGAGCTTGACTGATAACCTTAAATTGGTTGTTAGTGTAATTCTTGGCGTAGTCGGGATTGTTCAGTCAGTGTGGTCCAATTGCGGCAGTTTCCTGTTAGTGGAGAATACAATTTGTGTTGCTACTACATAGGAGCAGTGTGAAATGGCTAGTTTCACCCGTTGCTCAAATTTTGAGTCACCTTACACTTCCAGGGTAATTTGAGGTAGGTAGGACATTTTTCACAACCAAAAGTGGCAGCCTTATGCGTATTCATGAGCTTGCAGGGTATATAGCGAGCAACGACCTGATCAGAGTAGCTATTATCCGGCAGGGTAGCTTTGATGTGCCCTATTTTGGCAAGCTTGCACAGTGAGCAACTGGCTCGGACCCTATTTATGAGGCTGCTGATAATGCATATTTTATATCGTGTGGAGCTGTAGAAATCCCATGATCATAATGAATGGCAGAGCAGGCTTGAAGGGCCGAATGGCCTAATCCTGCTCCTAGTTTCTATGTTTCTATGACCAGCGAACATAGGCTTACAGTAGTCAGTGGAAGAGAACCCATTAGCGGATTTCTCAACTAGGGCATCAAGGAAAGGGAGCTTGTTAGATTTTAATTGCTTCACCATTGGCGGCTGTGCCTTCAGCTACCAAGGCCCTAAAGTCTGGAATTCCCTCCTTAAACTTCTCTGCCTCTCTACCTTTCTTTCCTCCTTTTGGCCACCTACCCCAATATTGCCTTAGTGTCAAATTTTGTTTGATAACACTCCTGTGGTGTCTTGGAATGTTTACTAGTTTGAATGTGCCATATAAATACCAAGTTGTTGTTGTTGCTAGCTGCTTAGAATATCTTCAGAAAAATGGATAGGTTTTATTTACAATACAACAGTCACAACAGATTTCCAAAAAACGTTTCCAAATCCTTTATGTCAAATTAGCTGCCAAAATCCAAAAAAATATGATTTATTTCTTGGTTCCTTTTGACACAAAGATTAGTAAGTGATCCAAGACAATGCCTGGGGACAGTTTGTGCTCCAAAGGCTGAAGTTGCTTAATCATTTTACAGGAATTATCCTGTAGTTCCATTGAAAAGTTACAGTACTTGCTCATATCAGCTGATGAGATTTGGTGATTTCTAGCTTGGCCATTAGTGACAAATGGAATTGACAAATACCATTCAGTCGGAGGACAGGGAAGAAAATCATGTGTTTCAGGTGAAGCTAGCCATTCACACTGCTACTATGTAGTAACAACACAAATTGTATTCTCCACTAACAGGAAACTGCCACAATTGGACAGCACCGACTGAACAATCCCAAGTGTGCAAAGAATTACACTAACAACCAATTTAAGGTCATCAGTCAAGCTCGCAATGTGGCTCACTTACGCTTGCTAGAAGGTACATATATCAGTGGATTACAGATCATGGCAGTGGCCATGGAAGTTTCAACAGCTTAGATTGAAGACAATGCAAGTTGCTCAGTAGACAACACGAGGGGAAAATGTCCACAGTATTAAGCCGTATTAATCATTCAGGAACTATACATCACCATGAAGTAAGCTCAAAACAATTATGTCCAAGTTGATCAACTTTGGCTCTGATATGATAAGCACAAAATGAAAACAAAATTTCCTTTGTATTAGCAGAATTCAAAGAATGTGGAAAAATGTCAGTTATTATGAAACCAGCAATAACAAATAACAGTAATTATTTCATTTAAATCATTCATTTATCAATTCTATTAGTTTTCCTGTGGCGAAGATGGAGATAAGAGTATTGGGAATGAAGCATTTCCTACATTTTGCACCTAATATCAGCATTAAGTCAGCCAATGTCAGTTACAATATGAACTAATAAAGTTCCCTGTATTCAGGACCAACACAGTGCCTTAAACTGAATTTTCTGCACCAATATGACAACCCCATTTGGTCATCTAGCCTCTTGAGGTGAGATTGCCAATTTAGTTCTGAATTATGGGCCATTTGGTACAATAAATTTATACAAAGACAGAGAAAAAAAATCAAATTAAGGTTGCCCTACTTTATTTCACATGGAGCTATGATGGCCATGGGAGGAGGAAGACTTCTATTTCAGTAGCCTGAACTGGATTCAAAACCAGGACTTGGGATGAAAAGACAATGTTGTAAGCCACCCTGGTCAATTCTCCATAAAACTGTAGCCACAGTTGTCCTTAAATTGGAACACAATCTACTTCTTTTTGAATTTGAGAATTTTATACACCAGAGGACACTACATATCTATTAAAAAGATTTGAATATCGAAACAACTTTTACAGTGGAACAATTATGGAGAATCTATTCTTTGGCTCATTCAGATGGAGAGGTATAGAGATGGTGACCATTCTGGTTACACAAAGTGCTGACTGATGAAACATTTCAAGCAGGGACAGAATTAGAAATTTAATTATTCGACGTAAAAGAATTTGATGGTGAAATCATCATAAAGTGAAAATGCAATAAGGATTATACCTTAATGTGCTCCAAAACAGCTGTTGCCACATTTGTATGAAGATCAATGAGTCTTTTTTTCTGAAGCAATTCAGGGAGAGAGCTTTAAGTAAGACAGATATTAAATTAGTAGAGTACATTGCACTTTCTAAAAAAGACAAATTTCCATCAAAAAAAATAAAAAGCAGCTCAACAGCAACTCATATGTTGCATTTATGGGATAGTTAACTTCAAATTCTTCTTAATGGAATTTTAATATAGTAACAATGCACTTCTGAAAGGAGACAAGATGCAGTTTATATCATTTAAACAAAAAACACTAATTCTTATTAAAATAATACAAACAAAATTCAAAACAACGAAAGGCTGACCATAATCCATTCATGGGTTGCTACTTCCAACCTATCTGGTTATGTAGAGATGATGGTTATCACACATCTCTCAGGTGTCTATGAAATAATTTATTTATTTCACAATAAAATGTGTATGGAGTTGTAGGTTGCTGAGGGGAGGGTGGAGAGAGAAAGAGAGAGAGAGAGAGAAAGAAAAATATAAGAAAGCCTTTCAGTTATGTAATGCTTTATCTTGTTTCAGAAATGTCTCTTAAGACTATCAAATGCACATTTTGAATTAGCTTTTGCAGTACAGTAACTGTTATATAAACAACTTGATCATGTGCAGGAACAGGTAGAATGCTTGGAGCCAAACTTTGTGCAATAAATAGCTTTTCTAAGATATAATCTATAGGAAGAACCACTGCTCCCCAATGAGTGAGAGCATGCAAGTGGTTACAGTAGCATGATTTTTCAAAGCTACAACAATATCACATACCCAGTATATGAACACCCAGTATAACCCTCCCTAACAGCACTGTAGGTGTTCCTACAACGCATGGATTGCAGGAGTTCAAGAAAGCACCATCTTTTCGAGTGCAAATAGGGATGGACAATAAATGCTGGCCTAGCCAGCGGTGCCCACATCCCATGAACGAACAATTTTAAAAAACTAACAATTCAGCAATCACTGTTGTGAGAGCAATAAATAACAATAAAACCAGGTTGTTCCTACTGGTAGTTTGAAAGGCAGATTTTCCTGCAAGTATGCAAAATGGCCTGAAATTAAGTTGTGTCAGTGAAATTTTATTCTTAATAGATTGTGCTATTCATAAGGATTGGGGAAATGTCAATGAAACAAAGGGTAGAGTTTATTTAAAAAGATAAACACTGGATAATTCCTCAGGCAGTTAAGATCTAAGTGTAGTCTTCTGAAGAAGTGGGATTAGAGGATGAAGAATAAATGGAGCAGGGGGTGCAAGGCATAATTCAGTCCCCATTTTAAAATTATACATCATCTTTAAATTAATATCAATACTGGTTTTATATTGTCTATAGTTAAGTAGCAGAACTAGGAAATTTAGGAAGCAGAGAAATAGCATTGGCTCATAGGTGTTTCTTTGTAGTTAGGGCTGAGGTGTTATAGCCTTACAACTGGTGTGACAGCACTGCGACAATACCAGTTTGCATGGATGATCCCTATCATTAAAAAAGCTGAGAAAACAGGGACAAACAAAATAAGGGGGAGAATTTTCTTCCTGTTGGAGGGGGATTGTGCGGGAGTGGGCACGGGCATGCGTGCAGCCGATCGCCGCCCACGATCGGCTGGGTGCCACCATTTTACGTGGGTGGGCCAATTAAGGCCCGCCCACTGTGACGCGTGCCTGGAAGCATTGAGCACTACCTGTGTGGGCCGGGGTGGTGGTGCCGGGGGGTGGCGGGGTGGGGGGGGGGGGGGGGGGGGGGGCAGTGGGGGTGTTGTCTGAGCCGGGGCCTGTGCTCTTTCGCGCATGCTCATGAAAGAGCGCAGAAATCTCCCTGAGGCACAGAGCTGCTTCAGGGAGATTAATTTAAGTTTAAAAAATGTTAATAAAGGAAAAAAAAAAATTGTGGACACGTCCCCTCATGTGAAACTATCACATGAGCTGGGACATGCCTATGAACTTCAATTTTTTCAAACCTTTAAAAACCTTCATGAAACTTCATCCTGCCCGTGGATGAGGTTCCATGAAAAACACGAAGGCCGCCTGGGCTCTTCGCCTGCCTGCCAATCTTAAGGTTGGATGGGCAGCTCAGTTTATTGTTTTAATTGATAGTTAACTGGCCTTAATAGGCCTTTGACAGTTCGGCTGGCATGCAGCCAACTCGGATACGTGCCCGCCGAACTGAAAATCTGAATGACGCGAGGTGACGTCGGGACACACGCCTGACATCACCGCATGTCATTTTACGCCTCGGCGAGCTGAAGATTCTGCCCAAGGTTTTGTAGGGCATAAATGTGTGCAGACATAAACCTTTAATAGATTACAGATGCACAGAATGATCAAGTTGTTGGACAATCATGGCTGCTAGTTAAGTTTTTTCTGCTCTACATTTCCCATTTGGTTGTGATTTTCAATAATTCATTGATGTCACCTGGAAATTTACATTACTAAATCCAAGTTATTGCATTATTTAATATCTTGATTAAAATTTTCAGATATCTACCATCCATACACTCCTGCACCAAGAGGTGAGATGAGATTGCTGCCAAAAATAGTTGAAACACTTATTTTCAGATCATTTCTTCATAACCATGGTAAACATTCCTCATGTTGCTTCATTATAGAAGTAGGGATGCAGATTTAAAATGGACTTTAATTTGCATATGCATATTAATCAAATGAAAACAAAATTTTGATTGTTGCCAAGCACTCATCAGTTCCTGGTAAAAAGGAAGGGCCTAGGTCAAATTCTGGCAGAGATGTTGGGACTGAGGAACAAGTTTTTTAAGCTAAGTATGTAATAGATCAAAAATGTTGCATATTAATTTTTCTGGCTGGCAAGAGAATCGCAAATGAAGCACCGAGAAAAACTGTCATTAGAAACAATTCATATTCATAACTAATTGAGGCAATTCAGAATACCTGTGATATTGTGCTTTAACTTCTGAGCTTCAGTGCGTTGTACTTGGGCAGTACTCCAAAGATGCACTGGGGACCCCCTCCCCCAGAAGTTCCCAGAGAAGGTTTGCACACCAATTACCTGGGAAGTGCAAACTTCCCACCGGCAATTGCCCTGCACGGGGAACCATCCGAAAATGTGATTTAAATCGCAAAATTCAGATGGTTCTGGCTGTGTTACATCAATAGTTGCCCAGAAAAAGATAGACGAATTAAAACTACTTCTAGCTTCTGGATAACTATTGTACAGACCCAGACCAGCACCACACGGGGCTTCCCTCACACCCCGGAACCTCCAGGGTGTCCCCTCCACCTCCACCCCCCATGAACCCCTCCCCCACCCACCCACCCACCCACAACTAACCCCTACCATGGCACAGCCCCCACTCCTGAGGTAATACACCCCCGACAGGAACTCCTCAATCCAAGAGATTCCCCCCACCCCTCCAACAGCACCAGACCTGACTGCCAACCACTTGACCCCCCTCTGCCCGCTGCCAGGTCCAACCCAACACACCCTCCCACCTCAAACCACGCCCCCACCCAGGATCCCTCCCTAAGGCCCAGCCTGATCTCCCCCCCTCACTACAACCTCTAAAACTGGCTATAAAAAAGGGGGCGTGGCTTACTTAACTGTGACTCTACAGTCCTCGACGCTTGGCCCAGGGTACGCGCTGCACAGCAAAGATCTTGCCCAGCTTGAGTCGAAGGTCAGGAGAGATCGGATTGCTTGGATTTTGAGTTAAGAACTTTCGAGCACAGTGGCTATCCGACTCAATTGCCACTCCACTGGAAGTTACTGCCCATAATTTCGTAAAGCAATATTTTCCACTGGTTTGTGTCTTTTGAAAAGTATTAATAATGGAAAAGATCACCGATGAAACAGGTTGATTTATTTGGTGCCTTTAACGTAACACAACATCCCAAGGTTTTTCACAGAAAAGTTATAAAAGAAAATGCCACACCCAGCTCATTGAATTGGGGGTAATATTTTAGCATGAATTGAGATTGGTTAACAGCAGGGAGCAGGAATAAATTGGCAGGCTATGACTAGTGAAATTTCTTTTTATCCTTTCACAGTATGTGGGCTTCACTGGCCAGGCCAGCATTTGCTGCCCATCCCTTATTGCCCTTGAGAAGGTGGTGGTGAGCTGCCTTCTTGAATCGCTGCAGTCCATGTGGTATAGGTACACCCTCAGTGCTGTTAGATAGGGAGTTTTCACCCACTGACAGTGAAGGAATAGTGATATAATTCCAAATTAGGCTGGTGTGTGGATTGGAAGGTGCTGTTGAAAGAATCTTGGAGAGTTGTTGCTGTGCATCTTGCAGATGGTGCACACTGCTGCCACTGTGTGTGGAGGAAATGGTGGTTTAAGGTTATGGATGGAGTGTCAATCAAGTGCTTTGCTTTGTCCTGGACGGTGTTGAGCTTCTTGAGTATTGTTGGAGCTGCAGTCATCGAGGCAAGTACAAGGTGTTCCATCAGGCTCCTGACTTGTATCTTGTAGATGGTGGACATGTTTTGGAGGGTCAGGAGGTGAATTATTCACCACAGAATTTCCAGCCTCTGACCTGCTCTTGTAGCCAGTGTTTATATGGCTGGTCTAGTTCAGTATTTTTGTCAACAGTAACCCCCAGGGTGTTGACAGTGAGGGTTTCAGCGATAGTAATGCCATTGAATGTCAAGGGAAGGTGGTTAGATTCGCCTTTATTGGAGATGGTCATTGCCTGGCACTTGTGTGGAGCGAATGTTACTAGGCACTTATCAATCCAAGCCTGAATGTTGTCCAGGTCTTGCTGTATATGGACAAGGACTGCTTCAGTATCTGAGGAGCTGCAAATGGTACTGAACATGGTGCAATCATCAGTGAACATCCCATCCCCACTTCTGATCTTATGATGGTGTCACGACTCACTGGGGATAGTGCGCTGTAATATCAAGCCCCATTGTTCCCCAAGCTGCGACAAATGTGAAAAGTTTGACCAAACCACCAGATTGCCCCAATTTTATCTAACTGTTTAATTTAGGTTAACAGAATACGAGCACCAGGTTTGTAAACTTAATAAGTAAATAACTGTTTATTGAACAAACTCTCGTTAACCAGTGGCAAAAGAAAGAAATATGAATTGCTAATTTCTAACTCTATAACTTAAACTCTTCCCCTTCTTAAATCCCTATACACATACATTCAAGACACATAAGACATACAAAAACATGGATTTTAAGGGTGCGATAAAACAGTTCAATAGGACCAATTCCAGAGTACAAGATTCGATGGGTTGATTTTGATTGATATCTTCCAAATTCCTTTCAGTTCTTGTTGATGACACGAGGCGGTCTTCCAGCACTTTCAGTATCTAGTTCACTGGTTGAGAACTTGCTTTCCAATGTCTCTAACAGTGGTTTTCCCTTTTTTCTTTTTACAGGAGTTTCCTCAGAGAGAAAGCAGGTTATAGAGATAGAAGGAAGAGAGATTTTAGATGTTTTCTCTTTGCAGGCCAGGAGCTTTCTGCTGCACTGTTACCACACAAAACCCTGGTCACCTGGTCAGGAGCCAATTAAAATGCTGTTGTCAGGCAGCTCCTTTGGTCCAGGACTCCTTTCTGGCACCATTCTGTCTTTCATGGCACACACTGTTCCAAGACTGCAACATTGTATACATCTCTCATCCTGTTCCAGTGGACATGTCCTTTAAACTGCAGCCATTGTAATTCTAATCCACAGTCCAACAGAAATAAAAAGATATATTCCTTACAATGGAGGGAAGGTCATTGATGATGCAGCTGTGGATGGTTGAGCCTAGTTCATTACCTTGAGGAGCTCCTGCAGTGATGTCTATGGACTGAGATGGTTGACCTCTAACAACCATAGCCCTCTTCCTTTATGCTAGGTATGACTCCAAAGGTGGAGAGTTTTCCCCCTGATTCCCATCGACTTCAGTTCTGCTAGGGCTCTTTGTTGCACACTCGGTCAAATGCTGCATTGATGTCAAGGGCAGTCATTCTCACCTTACCTCTTGAGTTCAACTCTTTTGTTCATGTTTGGACCAAGGATGTAATGAAGTCAGGAGCTGAGTGACCCTGGTGGAACCCAAACTCAGCATCAGTGAGCAAATCATTGCTTGATAGAGCTGTTGATGACACCTTCCATCAATGTGCCTTTGGAAACATCTTCCATCACTTTGATGAAAAATTTAATCCAGATGAATGCCACTCCGTGCCAGCCAAGTTCTGGAGCAGGTCTTGAACCTGGGACCTCCCAAAACAAAGGGTGGTGCTACCAGCTAAGCCACCCATGTGCTGCAAGGATCAGTGCTTGCAGCATAACTATTCACAAACTATATTAATGATTTTGAACAAGGGACAACCAGACGATACAAAGGTTGGAGGGAATGTAAGCTGTGAGGAGGGCACAAAGAGGTAACAAAGAGTTACCGACAAGGTTAAGTGAATGAACAACAAGTTGGCAGATGAAGTACAATGTGGGGAAGTGTGAGGTTATTCACTTTGGTAGTAAGAATATTGGTAGTAAGAATAGAAAAGCAGAATATTTTTCCAAAAGCGTGAAATTTGCTAATGTTGACGTTTAGAAAGACTTCAGCCCATCATGTCTGTGCCGGCTCTTCGAATGAACAACTTACCGAGTGCCACTTCCCCGCCTTCTGTCTTTAGCCATGCAAATTCTTCCTTTCCAGATTAACAATCTAATTGTCTTTTGAATGCCTTGATTGAACCTACCTCCATCACACTCTCAAGCAGCGCATTCCAGATCTTAACCATTCACTATGTGAAAAAGTTTTGCCTCATGTCGCCTTCTTTTGTCAATTACTTTAAATCTGTGCCTTCTCGTTCTTGATCCTTTCACAAGTGGGAACAGTTTCGCCTTATCTACCCTGTCCAAACCACTCTTGGGACTAAACTTTTCCATCGGTGAACAGGGGGCAGGGTCCGCTCGCCGACGCGAAAATGATGTGGGATGACGTTGGGGGGAACCCTGATGTCACCACGCCCCATTTAAATATTCAGGAAGGCGGGGGCACAGCAAGATCAGCTGTCCGCCCGCCGACCTGTCAATGGCCAATTTAGGCCATTGACAGGATAATTAAAACAATTAAAGGACCTGCCCGTCCAACCTTACGGCTGGCGGGCAGGCCAGGAGCCCCGGCAGGCTTCTGAAAAAACAGGAAACCTCATCCACCGACAGGATGAGGTTTCATGTAGGGTTTTTAAAAGTTTATTAAAGTTTCAGTGAAATTTATTAACATGTCCCATCTCATGTGACATTGTCACTTGAAGGGGACATGTTAAGGATTTTTTTATTTTTCTATTTTTAAAGTTTATAAAACTGTCAGCGATCTCCCTGAGGCAGCACTTAGCATAGCACTTCCCACCGGGCGGGCCTTAATTGGCCCGCCCACTTAAAATGGCGGCGGGGATCAGCTCCCTGCCCGCCAGAGATTGGGTCGGGTCCGCCCACCCAACAGGCAGAAAATTCTGCCCTTGATTTTGCATCCTTTTATCAAATCTCCTCTCAACCTTCTCTCCTCCGAGGAAAACAATCTCAACTTCTCCAGTCTATCTTCTTAACTCAAGTTCCTCATCTCTGGAACCATTCTCATGAAGTTTTTCTCCACTTTCTTCAATGCCGACACATCTTTCCTAAAGTATGGTGCCCAGAACTGGACACAATACTCCAGCTGAGGCCAAACTAGTGGCTTATATAAATTCAACTTAACCTCCTTGCTTATTGTACTCTATCCCCCTGTAAATAAAGCCGAGAATACTGTATGCTTTATTAACCGCGCTCTCAGCCTGTTCAATGGCTTTCAATGATTTATGCACAAATACACCTAGGTCCCTCTGCATCTGAACCATCTTTGGAGATGTACCTTTTATTTTATATTGTTTCTCCACGTTCTTCCTACCAAACTGATAAATCCACAATGAAACTTACTTCAGTAGCATCTAATTCTCAAATTGCTACAGCTACCAAAAAATGCTCTACTGTCATTTGGCAAGTAGGCCATTCACATACTTTTCTTCAGCATCACGGCAATTTATGTACAATTCATAAAGGATATATTTTGGCATGGACACGATGGGCTGAAGAGCCTCCCGTGCCATAATGACTCTATGACTTAGGTGTACTCATATAAGGAACACAATGTTTGCATTTAGCAATTAGGAAGGCAAATGGCCTTTGTTGCAAGAAGATTGGAGTACAAGAATAAGGAGGTCTTACTACAATTGTCCAGGCTTTGAAGAGGCCATACCTGGAATACTATGTGCAGTTTTGGTCTCCATATTTGAGGAAGGGTAATACTTACACTGGAGCAGCACAGAAAAGGTTCATTAAATTAGTACCTGGAATGAGGAAGTTGTCCTATGATGAGATGCTAAGTACATTGGGCTTATATTTTATTGCCAGCATGAAGATTCTTGACTTGGGTTTCCCTCCTAACATGACTGTATGTCTTCATACTAAGTCCCATGTGTTACAATTTAAAAGATTATGATGTTTTGGGACTGCATCTTTAAATTTAAGGTAAATGAAGGGGATCATGTGACCTATTCTGAAGTCTGCCTAACAGTAAGCCTGGATGGTTTAATTGATACACTTCAAATGAAGGCTTAGATTGTCCCACTGGCAAGAAGGTGCAAGCCATTTATACTTGGAGGCAATGAAGTTGACAATGGGTATACTCTGAGTCTCCCAAAGTCCCGGAAAGGTGTTGAAGGTTTCGGGTTGTAAACATATGTACTGTAAACCATTCAGCATTTCTACCTGGATGCATGATTGATGTGTTTCACATTGCCATGGGGAAAGTGGGCAGAAGAAACCATTTTTGAGATCAGGTTACAGGCTTCCCTATAATTCAATAAATATCACAGCAGTTCTGTATGGTAAGCAGAGGTTGCTCGATTTTGTGGGCTACCACAATTGGGTGTGGGAGGGAGATGGTCTCTAGTCAAAGAGATGAATACTACAGCCTTCTAAGGATTACAAGAGATTTGTCCTGGCATGGCCAGGAGAAAGAAGAGCCAACAGAACAGGCTTTACTGCTGGTGGTGGATTTAAGAAACCCTCTGAAAACTAAGTAAAGTGCCTAGAGAAGGTTGTAGTGTAAAGGGTTAATGCAAATAGACAGTCTACATCATCAGTGATGTAAGGTCACATGGCAACAGAGTATGCTGAGAGGTAGTTCTATGTGAAGCCTTATCCTGTAGATAGAAGAATGTTTATTAAAAGTTAAAGTTTACCAACAACTTTGCCTCCAGCAGTCTTTATTAATCCTAACCAAGGACAACCTCAGGTAAGATTCACAACGATGATAATAGATGGTGACAGTGGTAAAGACAATGAAAAAAGCACCGAGTAAAAATCCCAAGACTGAAAAAGCAGCAAGCTAAACAACTACAAGTAAAGGACAACATGGGACCAAACACCAAAAGAACTTGAAGGCTAGAGTGAAGAAAAGCCAAGGAGAAAATCTTAGCCTTACCAGAGTGCTTTGAATACTTGGAAGACCCAGATCAAACAGAGAAGCAGTAGAACTGCCAACGTAAGTTCGCCAGGTATAGAACCGCTTCAGGATTAGTAGAGAAACCAGGTAAGGAACAGGTTAGTATCCTTCTCTACACTATAAGCAATAGTATAGGCTACGTGATGGTCAGACAGGGCATAAATAAAGGAATAGCATATACAAAGATGTTTTAAAAGTTTTTGCTACATATTTCACCCTTAAAAGGAACACAATCATAGAAAGGACGAAGTTCATTAACATACTCAAAGGCCAGTAGATGGTGTAGATTCCTTCATTAACGATTTACATCGACTAGTTGAGAACTGCAAAAATGAAGCCCTGAAGGTGGATTAATTTGGGATCGCACTGTTGTAGGAGTCTTAGTGGAAGCTTTATCAAATTTTCTACAGTTGAGGGAGGATTTAACACTATCAAAGGCTGTGCAGGCAGAAATGAGAAAGCAAAATCATGTATTTATTCAAGGTGACGGAGCTTTTGCGGAGTAAAACAACTGACACGGTGCAGTTTGCAGGACACAAAAGTAGCAGTGCTCCTACTCAAAAATGGAAAGAGTGAAAGATAGCCACCATGACTCAGTGTCCTTGTTGTGACAGGAAAAGGCTGTATCAGCAAGAAGAATGTTTCCCCAAAAATGCAGAGTGCCATTCTTGAATGAGGAGAGGGCATTTAAAAGATGTATGCTGCAGCAAAAAGCTCCTAGCTCATGAATCAAGGAGAAACCAATTAAAGCAAGTAGAATTCAAGAATTTAGTCATAGAGTCTTAGTTTTACAGCAGGGAAAGAGGCCCTTCGTGTCCGCGCCAGTCATCAAGCCCTTACCTACTCTAATCCCATTTTCCAGCATTTGGCCCATAGCCTTGTATGCTTTGGCATTTCAAGCGTTCATCTAAATACTTCTTAAATGTTGCGAGGGTTCTGGCCTCTACCACCCTTTCAGGCAGAGAATTCCAGATACCCCCCACCCTCTGAGTGAAAAAAACTTTCCTCAAATCCCCTCTAAACCTCCTGCCGTTTACCTTAAATCTATGTTATTGGTTATTGACCCCTCCAATAAGTTGAAAAGTTTCTTCTTATCTATGCCACTCATAATTTTGTACACCCCAATCAGATCCCCCCTCAGCCTTCTCTGCTCTAAGGAAAACAACCCCAGTCTCTCTTCATAGCTGAAATGGTCCAGCCCAGGCAACATCCTTTGAATCTCCTCTGCACTCTCTCTCATGCAATCACACCCTTCCTATAGTGTGGTGACCAGAACTGCACAAAGTACTCCAGATGTGGCCTAACTAATGTTGAAGACATAAAAGACAGTGAAGAATTTGAAGGCATAAAAGACAGTGAAGTGCCATTCCTGGGAGAAATTACAGGATCTAATGGGAACTATTGGAGCGCAGGCATTATGGTCAACGGACATAAAACAAACCTCAAATTAGACAGTGGGGGAACTTCAGTTCTTTCAGACACAGAACAGTGGCTAAAGCAAGACTTCCTCCAGCCAGGAGGCATTCAACTGAAGTTCAAGGGATAGTTGACTGCTACACTTCAGTACAAAGGAAGGGGAATCACAGAACGTTTGTATGTGATCCATAAGCAAGAGTGTTCACTATTAAGCCAAAAAGCTTGCAGATCTACAACTAATCCATAAAGTAGACGAATTAGGAAGCCAAGACAAACCGGGAGAATTGTGATAAGTATATAAGAAAGTTCCTTTCTGTAGTTTAAAAGTTGCCTACAAAAATAGTGCTCAGAGTGTTTTTTGACAGTTGTTACAGTAAAACACCTTAAAATGTGAAAATCTTGTTGTATTTATTCTTTCAGCTCGTAGCTAGAAGATCAAATCTCTACGGAGATCGTAACACATGGGAAACAGCAGAGCTGAAATTTCGGATTGGCCATATAAGAAATCTGGAGCCAAAGGGTTCAATTTGTTACAATTTGGTCCAACATCACTGGGCCCCATGCTATCTATCTTGAAACTGAAATCTATGATGTGGTCTATGGCTATTTTTAACAATAAACAATCTCCGCACTATTTCTAAAAAAGCAGTCTACAAATGCTAACTTGGAAATATACAGATTATGCATACAATGGCTTTTCATATGAATACCCACCTGACTGCTGACGTAAGTTTGGCAGTATTATCAGAAAGCATGCTAATAGCGCCGTCATCCTCTCCTTCCAGTCCCTGTGAAACAACAATCACAGATATGGTCAGAATCTGGATTTCGATCTATTATAGAAGCTCAGGAAATGCCTTACACAGTCTCCAATGAACTTCCAATTGTGAGATTAGATAGATAATTGTTTTATTGAAAAATCATCATGGTGACATGTGCCGAATTGTGATGACAATACAAATAAAACAAGTAATCATAATTCATAACATAGTTTTAGGCAATCATTAAAATTAAAATAAAGTATAAAATAATAAATTATTTAAAAGCAAAGTTCAGAACATTTCAGTACATAAATAATTACAATATGTTACAAAATGCAGGTCTCCTTAATTTACAAAATAAAAATGAAAGGTCTGTTGCACTCTACATTTTGTATTAAAGTCCATAGATCATATGTTGTCAGGTTGAGTTCCTTAAGTTCTCAATCATTTACATACTATGTATGAGTTTTATAAAGAAGGGGATTGTAGTCCAGTTGTTCTATATCTTATTTGCAGAATGGTTTCTTTTCTCCTCAATTCCAACGCACATTTACTTTCATGTAGTTGGAGCAAAAGATAGTGGCAATGAGAGGTTGGATTCAAGAGTTTTCTAGTCAAGTCCAGACAGAGATTTTTGCACCTTTCAGCAAGGGAATGTATATGCAAGTTTTTATGATTACTATATTTTGGGACTGTAGCTTTAAATTTAGGGTAAATGGAGGGGGTCACATGACCTGTTCTGAAGTCTACCTGACAGTAAGCCTGGGTGGTTTGATTGTTGGAGATCAAAGGAAGGCTTAGATTATTTTACTGAGAAGGAAGTGCAAAGTATTTGTGCTTGGAGGCAATGGCAGCAGTCTCTGGGTTTGCAATGAGTAGACTCTGAGGCCGGAATCTTCCAGCCCCCTGAAGCAGGTTCCTCTGCGGCAGGGCAGATGAGCCACTGAAATCTCCTTTCACATCGGCAGGCCTGAAATATCCAGTTGGCATGAGGGGCTGGAAAATTTTGGCCTGAGATTCCCAAAGTCCCAGAAAGGTGTTAAAGGCACCAGGTTGTAAACAGCTGTGCAGAAAACTGTCTACTTACTTCTAAGATGAAAGGGAGTTAGGGTCAAGGATAGCTAATTAGCATTTCTACCTAGATATATGTTGTACATTGCCATGGCGAATTGGGCTGAGGAAGCCATTTTTGAATCAGGTTACAGGCTTCCCTACAAATCAGTGGATATTGCAGACAGACAGTAGTTCTGTATGGTCAGCAGAGAGAAAGGGCTGCTTGAATTTATGAGCTACCACAGCTGGATGCGAAAGGGAGACAGTCTCAACACAAAGAGACACATCCTGCAGCCTTCTAAGGATTCCAGGAGATTTGCTCTGGTAATGCTGGGAGAAGAATCACTGGAACAAGCTTTACTGCTAGTGGATTTAAGAAGCTGTCTTAAAACCGAGGAATGCGCCTGGAGACGGTCACTCAAAGTTACTACTCGGTGAAATGGGGATATGGAAGCCCATTGGAAGCAGGGGGCACTGCGAACTGATCACTAAAAGAACTATAATTCAGTGGAGAGTGCAATGTGTGATAGGTACTGCAGTTTAAATTATAAGTTGCTTACAAAAAGGGTTTTTTTTTTGTCATTTGTTACAGTGAAAGTTTTAAAATATGAAATCTTGTGTTATTCTTTCAGCTATCAACTGGAAGTTCAACTCTTATTAACAGTTCTAGATTTCTATGGGGAGTGTAGCACCTTAAAATGAGATGATTTTTGATCATATATTTAAGAAAAAATACAAGTGACACTTTCTTAATAAGCAAAGTAAAATTCAAATTTGCTGTTCCCCCCTCCAATGTACTTTACCTTAAACTTACAAAGGTAATGTACAAAAAGCCTTATGCAGGTTAGGAGACAGATGTTTTCTTACATCAGTAGAAATCTTATTGAGGGTGGATACACTCAGAGTAAGTGTAAATTGAAGTGCCAATCAAGCTTTAATGAACAAATATTTTATGTCTGTCCTCACAGGAGAATAATTCTGTTATTCCAGAAAGGAGGGAGTGGGAAAACAGGGAACTACAGGCTAATTAGCCTGACATCAGTTGTAGAGGAGATGCTGGAATCTATTTATTAAGTCTTAACAAATCATTTAGCACGATCAGACAAAGTCTGGCTTTGTGAAAGGGAATTCATGCTCGAGGAGCTTGTGAAGCGATGGCATCAGCATTGATTCTGGGTTGCTGGGGTGGTTATTGCTCGGCTGCTCCCAGGTGGCGTAGGAGTTTCCACACCTTTTGGCTCAAGTGCATGAAGTCAATCTTTTCAGCTGTTTCCCGCCATCTTATGAGGCATCTTTCATCAAGGGACTTGAGAAATTCTGTTGTCACATCAGGGTCTTCATTTTCCCTGTATTCTTCCAAGACCCTTTCACTTTCTAGGATCCAGCAGGGGACAAAAGTTTTTCTGAAGCCTTGGGGAACAAATTTGGTGGCTGCCAGTTTGAGAAATCCTGGCTTTCTAGAATAAAGAACCTTAGGACATTAAGAACGCTCACTGAAGATGTGTATATTTTGGAAGCCTACTACTAGAAAATGGAGACCTCAACCAAACACTGCCAAGACTGCTGTCTCAGCCTTCCAGTTCAACAACCCGAAGGCCAGGAAAGAACTTCACGTCCAGTTCTGTGGCCGACCACTCACTCATGACCCAATCCCAAAATATCTTGACCGTACATTGACCTACTGGCAACACCTCAGAACACCGGAGCCAAGATCAAGATGAGAATGAATCTCATATGGAAACTGGCGGGTACCACCTGCATGACTCGCCCTGGTCTATCCAACCTGGCTCCTGAAGTTGATATCCACCTCTGGGAAGCCATGAGGATTATTTCTGGGATGTTAAGACTAACACAGCTTGAGTGGCTTCCTGTGATAGCACATATTGAATCTCCTGAAGTGTGCAGGGAAAACATTCTCCTCAAAGAACACCAGCAGCTGACAGCTAATGAAGCACTCCCATTGCTACAGGGCCTCAAAAATAAAAACCATGCACTTGTCTGAGGTCCCACAGTTTATACTAGAAAATACAACACCCTACAAACACAGATGACAACCTACCTCTTGCTGGCTTTCTCCCTAGTTGATGCAAACATCACCAACTACAACCTGGTAACTGACCCAAGCGGTGAAGCCCCAGGTTTCAACCTTCCACAGAAAATCTGGATTACCCTGGGGACAGGCCAGAGAAGATGTGGCCATTTGCTCCACAAGTGAAACATGAGGAACAGCTCAAATTGTGACTGTGGTCATCCAAGTCAGACCATTGTCCATATGATGAACTTTTGGCTCTGAAAGGTCCATTCCAGGTGGCATCACAGCCAGGGGTAAAAATAATATTTTCTCCCCCCACCCCACCCACCCTCGCACCACCGAGTACTCCTCTTTTTTCATGGGCCACTTTTTGATTTTCAGCGGCTGCTTTTTGGTTTTCAGGGGCTCCCTAGTCCTAGGCTCCCCTAAATGAATACATCATTTATCTCATTACAAAAGTTCACATCCGTCCTCACCCAAGAGAATGAGGATGAAGGTATGGGTCTCGGGGAGAGAGACTGTGAAGTTCTTGAGCAAATTGATATAGGGAGTGACAAGGTATTGGAGGTGGTGGCAGGCTTAAAAGTGGACAAATCTCCAGGTCCAGATGATTTGTGTCCCAGACTGCTGAGGGAGGCAAGGCAGGAGATCGCAGAGGCTCTGACCCAAATTTTTAATTCCTCTCTGGCCACGGGGGAGGTGCCAGAGAACTGGAGAACAGTTAATGTGGTTCCGCAATTTAAGAAGGGTTGTAGAGATAAGCCACTACAGACCAGTGAGTCTCACGTGAGTGGTAGGGAAACTATTGGAGAAAATTCTGAAGGAGAGAATCTATCTCCTCTTGGAAAGGTAAGGTTTGATCAGGGATAGTCAGCATGGCTTTGTCAGGGGGAGGTCATGCCTAATAAATTTGATTGAATTTTTTGAGGAGGTGATCAGGTGTGTAGATGAGGGTAGTGCAGTTGATGTAGTTTATACGGATTTCAGCAAAGCCTTTGACAAGGTCCCACATGGGAGACTTATAAAGAAGGCAAATGCACATGGTATACAAGGTAATTTGATTAGGTGGGTTCAAAATTGGCTTAGTTGTAGGAGACAGAGGGTGATGACAGAAGGATGCTTTAGTGACTGGAAGCCAGTGTCCAGTGGCGTACCACAGGGATCTGTGCTGGGTCCCCTGTTATTCATCATTCATATAAACAACATAGATGACTATGTAGGGTATAGGATTAGTAAGTTTGCGGATGACACAAAGATTGGCCGGGTGGTTAACAGTGAGGTTGAGTGTCTTAGGCTACAGGAAGATATAGACGGGATGGTCAAATGGGCAGATAAGTGGCAGATGGAATTTAACCCTGAAAAGTGTGAGGTGATACACTTTGGAAGGAGTAATTTGACAAGGGAGTATTCAATAAACGGCATGACACTAGGAAGTTCTGAGCAACAAAGGGACCTTGGCGTGTGTGTCCATAAATCTCTGAAGGCGGAGGGGCATGTTAGTGGGGTGGTGAAAAAGGCATATGGGACACTTGCATTTATCAATCGAGGCATAGATTACAAAATAGGGAGGTCATGTTGGAGCTGTATAGAACCTTGGTGATGCCACAGCTGGAGTACTGTGTGCAGTTCTGGTCGCCACATTATAGGAAGGGTGTGATTGCACTGGAGGGGGTGCAGAGAGGATTCACCAGGGTGTTGCCTGGGATGAAACAGTTAAGTTATGAAGAGAGGTTGGATAGACTTGGGTTGTTTTCACTGGAGCAGAGAAGACTGAGGGGCGATCTGATCGAGGTGTACAAGATTATGAGGGGCATGGACAGGAAGGGTCAGTCACGAGGGGACACAAGTTCAAGGTGAGGGGCAGGAGGTTTAGGGGGGGATGTGAGGAAAAACTATTTCACCCAGAGGGTGGTGACGGTCTGGAATGCGCTACCTGGGAGGGTGGTGGAAGCGGGTTGCCTCACATTCTTTAAAAAGTACCTGGATGAGTACTTGGCACGTCAGAACATTCAAGGCTATGGGCCAAGTGTTGGTAAATGGGATTAGGTAGGTAGCTCAGGTGTTTCTCACATGTCAGTGCAGATTCAATGGGCCGAAGGGCCTCTTCTGCACTGTGTGATTCTGTGATTTCCTTCATTACAGCAGTGACAACACTTCCAAAGTATTTCATTGACTGTAAAACACTTTAGGATGTGTTAAGGTAATAAAAATCACTCTAAAATTGCAAGTCGTTCATTACTGTTTGGGAGCTTAGTATATGCAAAATGAATGCATGCTTGTCTCAAACACAGTCACTGCACCTCAAGTAATTCAAGTATGTGACATGCTTCAAGATGTGATAATACATAAATGCAAATCTTTCTTATGAAATAAAATTGTTCAGTACGAAATCATCCAATTAAGTTTCCTGGCTCTCTTAACAGATTATTCCTTTGCTGACAGATTTATAACTATTCTCTCCCAGCAGCCTCTCTTCCACCATCTCCCCCACAACCACCTCACCATCCACCCCCCCTCTCACAACAGCTTCTCCTTTCCTCCCACCTGCAGCTTCTCTGCCCCACCTCCACCCCGAACGCCCCCACCTCCACCCCTAACCCCCCCCACCTCCACCCCTAACCCCCCCACCTCCACCCCTAACCCCCCCACCTCCACCTGTGATTGAAGGAGCAGTTCCTCACAGGTTCTGTCACTTTCATATACAGGGACAACTTTTCCCTCATTGGTCACCCCCTGACTGAATTTTCCAGGGCTGTTTTGGGGGGTTTCACCCACCGCCTCCATGTATATTGAACTGATCACAACCATTCACACTGTGTTGGCTGAAGCCATTGAATGGACTGTTAATCTCAACATCAAGCTATAACTGCTTTCCCAATAACATGAAAAAAAAACTTGGAATTTCTAAAAGGCATTCAAAAGTTCACACAGAGAAAAGTTCAATACAGAAGATAAGGACTCATGGAGTTGGATTAATACATTAGATTGGATGGAGGATTGGTAATAGACAGGAAGCAGAGAGTAGGAACAAACTTGGCACTTTCAAGCTGGCTGCAACTAGCAGATTGCTGGAAGGGTCAGGACCAGGGGCTCATCTATTTATAATCGAAATCTACATTGGAGCCAGTGCAGCGAAGGTCCATTCGATCTGTCCCTGGGAAGAGAAGACTGCCCTCTGATGGACTGAGTAATTTGGGCTTATACTCTCTGGAGTTTAGGAAAATGAGAGGTGGTCTCTAAGAAACATGCAAGTTTCTGAAGGGATTTTCCAGGGTACACACAGAGGTTGCTTACCCTGGCTGGAAAATCTAGAACATGGGGGTTCTCAGGATAAAGGCTCAATCATTTAGGGTCAAGATTAGGAGAAATTTCTTCACTCAGCAGATTAAGAACTTTTGGAATTATCTACCCCGGATGGTTGTGGATGCTCCATCATTGGGTATATTTAAGGTTGAGATAAGCAGATTTTTGGCATTTCAGGGAATCAAGGGATATAGGAAGTGAGTGAGGAAATGGAATTGAGGGAAATCAGGTCATATTGAATAGCAAAGCAGGTTCGGGGGACCATATGGTCTACTCCTGCTGCTAATTCCCACATTTCTACAGTGAAGTTCTCACTGCTGTTCCATCTTTCTCCATAACTTTCTCTAGTTTATCTTTCCTAGTTCCATTCTTGATCATCATCTTCAACATTGTGTTCTGGTTGTTTAATGCCTAGATATTCCCACATGCTTACTTGTCTAGTTGCTCTGGCTCATTTCTCATTACTAGTCCTCTTTTTGAGCTATGTACTGGGCATGAAAGGACTCTTGCACACACTATAAAAACAACATTCCCCTTTCCACCAATTTATTTGGAGGGGTAGTTGAAATCTCCCATGACTATTATTCTATGCCTTCACTCATTTCATAGATTTGTTTACACATTTAGAAACATAGAAACATAAAAACTAGGAGCAGGAGTAGGCCATTCGGCCCCTCGAGCCTGCTCGACCGTTGAATATGATCGTGACTGATCCACTATCTCAATACCATATCCCAGCTTTCTCTCCATACCCCTTGATGCCCCTAATATCCAAAAAAATCAATTTCTTTCTTGAATATACTCAGTGACCTGGCCTCCACAGCCTTCTGTGGTAGAGAATTCCACAAGTTGACCACCCTCTGAGTGAAGAAATTTTTCCTCATCTCAGTCCTAAATGGCCTGCCCCGTATCCTGAGACTGTGGCCCCTGGTTCTAGACTCTCCATCCAGGGGAAACATCCTCCCTGCATCCAGTCTGTCCAGCCCTGTTAGAATTTTATGTTTCAATCAGATCCCCTCTCATTCTTCTAAACTCTAGCGAATACAGGCCCAGTCGAACTAATCTTTCCTCATACAACAGTCCTGTCATCCCCGGTATCAGCCTAGTGAACCTTCGCTGCACTTCCACTATGGCAAGTAAATCCTTTCTTAGGTAGGGAGACCAAAACACACGCAATACTCCAGGGTGTGGTCTCACCAAGGCCCTGTATAACTGCAGAAAGACATCCCTACTTCTGAACTCAAAAGCTCTTGCAATGAACGCCAACATACCATTTGCCTTCCTAATTGCTTGCTGCACCTGCCTATTTACTTTCATTGACTGGTATACAAGGACACCCAGGTCCCTTTGTACATCCACATTTCCCAATATATCACCATTTAAATACTCTGCCTTTCTGTTTGTCACACTGAAGCATATAACTTCACATTTATCCACGTTATACTGCATCTGCCATGTGTTTGCCCACACACACAACTTGTCTAAATTGCCCTGAAGCCTCCTTGCATCCTTCTCACAACCCCGTCAGCAAACTTGGAAATATTGCATTTAGTTCCCTCATCCAAGTCATTTATATATATCGTGAATAGCTGGGGCCCAAGCACTGATCCCTAAGGTAGACGACTAGTCACCGCCTGCCACCCGGAAAAAGATCCATTTATTCTCACTCTCTGTTTCCGGTCTGTCAACCAATTCTCAATCCATGCCAGTATATTACGCCCAATCCCATGTGCTTTAATTTTTCACACTAGCTTCTTATGTGCGGCCTTATCAAAAGCCTTCTTGAAATCCAAATACACCACATCCACTGGTTCTCCCTTATCTATTCTACTAGTTACATCTTCAAAAAACTCCAGCAGATTAGTGAAGCATGATTTCCCTTTCATAAACCCTGTTGACTTTGTCTAATCCCGTTAATGCTTTCCAAGTGTTCTGTTACCACGTCTTTTATAATAGACTCTAGCATTTTCCCCACTACTGATGTTAAGCTAACTGGTCTGTAATTCTTTGTTTTTTCTCTCTCTCCTTTTTTAAATAGTGGGGTTACATTTGCCACCCTCCAATTCTCTTGCGCTATTAGATGGTTTGTAGAATACCCTCCGTTACATGATTGATTTTTTTTTATCATTTATCTTCATCCAGATAGATTGTTTCTATCTTAATGTTAATTATAGACTCATAGAGGTCTTCAGCCCATTGTGTCCGCACCAGTCAACAAAGATCTTACTACACTAATCCCATTTTCCAGCATTTGGCCCATAGCCCTGGAGGCTATGGCAACGCAAGTGAATATCTAAATACTTCTTAAATGTTACGAGCCACCCTTTCAGGCAGTGAGTTCCAGACTCCCACCACCCTCTGGGTGAAACGATTTCTTCTTAACTTCCCTCTTAGCCTTCTACCTCTTACCTTAAATCTATCCCCCCTGGTTATTGACCCCTCTACTAATGGAAAAAGTGCCTTCCTATCCACCCGATCTATGCCCCTCATAATCTTAATCACCTCTATCAGGTCCCCTCTCAACTTTCATTGCTCCAAGGAAAACAACTCCAACCTATTGTTATGATACAGCAGTTGGTAAAGGTGAGTTATTTCAAAATCCCAGAGGGAAACTTTAAACAACTGTCATAATCTATATTTTGAGATGCAACTCTGAATTCAGACATAAAACCACCAGTTCTCGAGAGGTTTTTATATCAAACTACATGAGACATTTATTAATTTACACAAGTTAAATATATAAACATGGCTACAAATTGCTACTATCACAACTTTTAACAAATTCCCAAACTAATCTCCATAAACACGAGAGGACATAGCTTTAGGGTGAAAGGGGAAAGGTTTAGAGGGAACATTAGGGGGAACTTCTTCACTCAGAGAGTGGTGAGAGTGTGGAACGAGCTACCATCTGACGTGGTAAATGCGGGCTCACTCTTAAGTTTTAAGAATAAATTAGATAGATACATGGATGGGAGAGGTCTGGAGGGTTATGGACTAGGTGCAGGTCAATGGGACGAGCAGAATAATATTTCGGCACAGACTAGAAGGGCTGAATGGCCAGTTTTCTGTGCTGGAGTGTTCTATGGTTCTATTAAGGCAACAGCAACCCATAGACTTTAAGTAGACACCAGGTAAAGCATTTTCACCTTACAAATTCAAAATGAGTTTCCTTTCACTTTGGTTCCTGTGCAGACAGTTGTAGACTTACAGGCTTTGATGTTACATGCCTTTGCTCTGCACATACAAAACTGCTGTCTGTTATACCCAGCACATCTCTTCGAATGCAAATTCTCATTGTATCACCAGCTCCTTTGAACTTCTTCTTTGAACTTCTTTGAGCAATAAAACCACTTTTATAGTACCAGTTTTATTAGTAATATAAACATTGCTTGATCGCTGCTAGCTAGGTTCCATATATCACTCCCCTTCTTGAATGTTCTATTCAACAAAATGCAACTGCACTCTACCTCCCTTACATCTCAAAACTAGAATACATCAAAGCACCCAGACTAGCTGGCTTTAATCCAACAGACTAAACCTCTATTTTAAGAAAATAATTTCCAACAATATTATATAAATTAATAGCTTCATGACACGTATCCAATCTTTCCTCATAGCTCAGGCCCTCCAGCCCAGGCAGCATCCTGGTAAATCTCCTCTGCACCCTCTCCAGTACAATCACATCTTTCCCATAATGTGGTGACCAGAACTGTATGCAGTACTCCAGTCGTGGCCTAACCAGTGTTTTATACAGTTCTAACATAACCGAGGTTTTCCACCCACGGTAATTGACAACCGTGTCCGGCCCATCTCCCGCGCATCCGCCCTCACGCCTTCTCCTCCCTCCCAGAAACATGATAGGGTCCCCCTTGTCCTCACTTATCACCCCACCAGCCTCCGCATTCAAAGGATCATCCTCTGCCATTTACGCCAACTCCAGCATGATGTCACCACCAAACACATCTTCCCTTCACCCCTCCTGGCAACATTCCGTAGGGATCATTCCCTCCGTGACACCCTGGTCCACTCCTCCATCACCCCCTACTCCTCAACCCCCTCCCACGGCACCTCCCCATGCAAACGCAGAAGATGCAACACCTGCCCCTTCACTTCCTCTCTCCTCACCGTCAAAGGGCCCAAACACTCCTTCCAAGTGAAGCAGCATTTCACTTGCACTTCCCTCAACTTAGTCTACTGCATTCGTTGCTCCCAATGCGGTTTCCTCTACATTGGAGAAACCAAACGCAGACTGAGTGACTGCTTTGCAGAACACCTTCGGTCTGTCCGCAAGCATGACCCAGACCTCCCTGTCGCTTGCCATTTCAACACTCCACCCTGCTCTCTTGCCCACATGTCTGTCCTTGGCTTGCTGCATTGTTCCAGTGAAGCTCAATGCAAACTGAAGGAACAGCACCTCATCTTCCGACTAGGCACTTTATAGCCTTCTGGACTGAATATTGAGTTCAACAATTTTAGATCTTGAACTCTCTCCTCCATCCCCACCCCCTTTCCGTTAATTCCCCATCCTTTTTGTTTTTTCCAATAATTTATATAGATTTTTCTTTTCCCACCTATTTCCATTATTTTTAAATGTATTTCCACCCATCGTTTATCTAGACCTTTTATGCTCTTTTAGTCTTATTTCACTCCACCCCCACTAGAGCTATCTGTACCTTGCTTGTCCTGCTCTCCACTCTTAATTAGCACATTCCTTTAGATAATATCACCACCTTCAACACCTTTTCGTTCTTTTGTCTGTGACATCTTTTGGTTATCTCCTCCTATCACTGGCTGCTTGTCCCAACAGCCACCCCCCCCCCACCCCCCCCAACACTCCCTCCTTCAACCAGCTTATATTTCACCCCTTTCCTATTTTTACTTAGTTCTGTTGAAGGGTCATGAGGACTCGAAACGTCAACTGTGCTCTTCTCCGCCAATGCTGCCAGACCTGCTGAGTTTTTCCAGGTATTTCTGTTTCTGTTTTTGTCCAGCATAACCTCCCTGCTCTTGTATTCTACACCTCAGCTAATAAAAGCAAGTATCTCATATGCCTTCTTAACTACCTTATCTACTTGCCCTGCTACCTTCAGGGATCTGTGGATATGCACACCAAGCTCCCTCTGATCTTCAGCACTTTCCAGGGTCCTACCATTCATAGTGTAATCCCTTGCCTTGTTAGCCCTCCCCAAGTGCATTACTTCACACTTTTCCGGGTTGAATTTCATTTGCCACTGCTCTGCCCGCCTGACCAGTCCATTAATATCCTCCTGCAGTTTACGGTTATCCTCCTCACTATTTGCCACCCTACCAATTTTCGTGTCATCCGTGAACTTCTTGATCATACCTCCTACATTTAAGTCCAAATCATTTATGTACACCACAAAGGGCAAGGGCCCCAGTACTGAGCCCTGTGGAACCCCACTGAAAACAGACTTCCAGTCACAGAAACATCCCACTGCCATCACCCTCTGCTTCCTGCCTCTCAGCCAATTTTGGATCCAATGTGCCACTTTGCCTTGGGTCCGATGGGCTCTCACTTCCTTGACCAGTCTGCCATGAGGGAACTTATCAAAAGCCTTGCTAAAGTCCATGTAGGCCACATCAATACTCCTGGTTACCTCCTCAAAAAATTCGATCAAATTTGTCAAACACGACCTTCCCTTAACAAATCCATGCTGACTATCCCTGATTAATTCGTGTCTCTCCAAGTGAAGATATATTCTGTCCCTCAGAATTCTTTCTAGCAACTTCTCCACCACTGAGGTTAGACTGACTGGCCTGTAATTTCCTGGTCTGTCCCTTCCTCCATTTTTTAATAATGGGACAACGTTAGCAGTCCTCCAGTCCTCTGGCACCTCATCTGCAGCCAGAGAGGATTTGAAAATTACTGCCAGGGCCCCTGATACCTCTTCCCTTTCCTCCCTCAGCAACCTGGGATGCATCTCACCCAAGCCTGCTGATTTATCCACTTTTAAGGCCGCCAAACCCGCTAGTACCTCCTCTCTCTTGATGTTAATTTCCTCTAATATTTCACAGTCCTCCACCCTGGTGTCTATACCTGCATCATCTTTTTCATTTGTGAAGACCGACGCAAGGTATTCATTGAGGGCTGTACCATGTCTTCTGGGTCCACACACAGATTACCTCTATGGTACCTAATCGGCCCTTATTCCATGTTACCTCTAATTAGTACTGCTACCAGACACGCTTCTTCCTTCCTAATTATGTGATAACCTGCAATATTTAACTATTGTTCTTTATGTAGCTGTGTTTCAGTTATCCCTATTCACTTGTTCTATCAAATTATAGCCTCCAGTTCCCATTTTGATTTGGATGCTGTGCACATTGCTGTACAGGCAATTTAGATTGTTTTTATGAAAGGCTCTTCTCACTTTATTTTTAATACTTACAGTTAATAGCTGTTCTATCCCCTGACCATTTATGTACCCTTCTTTCTTACCTTGGGGGTAGGCATGTTTACATCTAGAGTAGACAGGGCTGGCAGTGAATTCAGAGATAAGAAAACAAGGTGACTGTAAATAGAAACTGGGATGAGAACTCTGGTTCAGAGACTGGGGAAAGAAAGAAGGGAAGATATCCTAGGAAAAATTCAGTGTGGTTTGAGAGTTTGGTAGACAAGGTTTTAAAGGAGAGGTATGAGGAGCGACACAGAGTAAAGCACTCAAAGCAGACGGTGCCATAGGAGTAAGGGGAAAGGAGCTCTTGATGATAAGGGGCATGCCACTATATCATCTTAAGTAGATGGTTATAGATTTGAGTCCTGAGGATGTTTGACATTCAAATTGGACAATAACTGAAATGAATTTCAGTCTCTTTTCCTGGCTGATAATAGAGTTTTGCTGTGGTTAGAGAAGTTTGCATGCTTGACTGTTTCATTCAGGGTGGATGTGGTTGGGTGGGATTTTCCGGCCCCACCGAAAGTCAATTGACTTTTGGCTAGGCCGCCGAATCTCCCACATGACGGGGCCGGAAAATCCCGGACTTAATGTATACACCTTATTTATGTATATAAAGGGATATCTCCTTACCATGATGCTCTTTAAGTGTTTGACCTCATCTTCTTGTGTCCTGTAGGAATCCAGTTCTTGTTGCACTGATTCAGCTACTTCTGGAAAAGGACTACACAACAAGAGGTCGGGGATTCATAACATAACCATTGGCAAGAATAAATGACAAATGTGCAAATTCACAGTTCAAGTGAAAAGTATGTAGAACAACTTCAAATCTCCCCCATAACGTGAACTCTCAATCTCAGGCTTGCCATAAGAGGAAAGACACTTTCCTCTTATCTGACACAGATGCTTCCCCACAGGAAGGGCAAGTCCCAAGAATATTCTCAATGCTGCCAAAGCTGAGGACCATCCCAAGTGACCAAGCACAGGGTTACAGCCAAGTTCTACTTAACACTATTCAGATGACAGATAAAAACTAAATACACAGGTAGGTATATATACAAACCACTTATTTACAGCTTTCTCAGAACAATGTTCAGAGTCATGGCATTCAATCCAGAAAGTGCCAGTAGAATGCTCAGAGTACATAAAAATGAAATTTGACTTAGTCAATGACTGTAACTCTTTGCCTCTAAATGTTACACTCTATAAATCAAATATCCTGATTGTTATAAAACAGAAAATTCTCTAACTCACCATGAGCAATGTCATAGATCTACAAGTAATATATACAGATTATACTTCTGTGTTATTGATGCATTATGCATCATTTAAATATTTCTGTTAATATTTCTTCATGAAAGCATTAATACAACAAAATCCCAAAGTGCATTACCTGCCTTTGTGTCTTTGCCAAAAATTATCAGCAGCTGTTAAGTCATAGGTTTTTTTATTTCTTTTCTTTGGTCTAGCACCTGCAGGGGAATTTTCTAGTCCTGGGGTTTCTTCCAGGTTCACTCTATTCAAATGGAAATCCTGCAGAAAAATACATGTGTTAGATGACATGCTGATGTGAGGGAACTAAGAACTTACACTGTATATTTTTATAAAATATATTTAGATATCCTCACGTCTATTTCTAAAATTTAAAAAATGGACAAAGATCTTCTATAAAATGGCTGAAGTGTTGCTTGTCTGTGACCCTCGAGCAGAAGGAGTTACCTGGCAGTATCAGGGAGACTTGCACCATGTTATCCCTAGTGGGCTGCACAGACCAAATTCAAACAGAGCTGCACAAAGGCCATCTTGCATTTCATAAACCAGGTTGGCCAACTGGAATCTACTCATCTGGTAGTACAAAGGGCCCCGCAACCTTCCTTTCAGTTCTTAATGGTTGAGACATTTAACCATCTCGGGGACTCAGATGAGGGATACACATTTGTCAAAGGTGGTGTGGAGAGATGGGAATCATGTGACATGGACCCCTAGTTTGTGGAGTCAGCAATATTGCCTTGTGGAACTGCAAGGTTAGTCTGCCATTGTACCATCCTACAAACAGCCTCACAGAAAAGAAGCTCTGCCCAGGTTGAATACCTGACCCCATTTACACTGTTTCTGCTGGAACTTCTGTACCATCACCTACAAGACTGATTCATTTCTGCATGCCTATCTCCCCATGTGAAGTCAACACCACCGGAAACGTGTATCATACAATATTGATTTTCAGCCCGCCGACTCAGCAAAGGAACACCATTGGACTTTGATTTGGGGCTCTGGAACCCATGTGAAACACTATTTCTTTTCTCTGTGGTCTTTGCACTGTAAATCTTTCTTTTCCCAATCCCTCTTTTAATGCATGAATACAATGGAGGCAACATTGCAACCTTCCTCCCGTGTTTTGAGTGTATGTAAATAAACTAACCCTTTGAGTTCATCTTACGTTGAGTTTGCTGTGGGGTTATTAATAGAAAATTGGATCACACCAAAACTGAGGGGTTAGGAAACACAGGGGGAAACAAATCCAAACACTTTTCTTTTACGGATGGGTGGTGAGAGGAGAAATTAATGCTGTTTAAATTAACTGCCCTCCATGACACTAATGATACCTACCATTCATTATCGTTGTACAATGAACTGGCAACAATGACATTCCATCCAAACATCTATCAGCAGAATTAACAAATAATCCTTTGAAGCAATCAGGGTGGTGCAGTACATTTTAGCTGTGGAAAAGTTTAGAGAAGTGGAGTCTGTTTTGTGTATATCTCAGTAAGTAAAACTGAAGTACTTAAGTTCAGAAACTTAAGAAACTAAAACAGGAGACTCCCTTGACAGTTTAGTAAATAAATGCATTGCCTTTGTTCTAGAGTCATTGACTTAAGTCCAATTTGACTGCATTGAGTTTGATGATCTTAGCCAGTGGTCGGAATGCTTTCATTGATCTCTCTGTCTTGGGTCAGAGAGAGTTCATTGATTATTTTTATTTCTTATTCAACTTTCAGTAACCCCTGGTATAATATGCATACTCCTGGATGCTTGCTCAGGGCTGAATCAGACACAGTTATGATACTCCTCAAAGTCAATTATGTTGCTGACATCATCTTGACTGATACCTGGCAGGAAGACTTCCGATAGGCAATCATTTCCTTGAGTAGGACAAGGCAATGTGCGGGACAGGGTGCTGGATATCTGCCTCATCAGTCTGGAACAGGAGAAGGCCTTTAACAGAGTATTGCACATATGCATGATGGATGTGCTGTCCAAAATAGGGTTCGGTGGTCCAATGGAGTTCCAATCTACAATTGGACGCCGCTGCTCTACATGAACAGCAGTCGTGCAGTTTCTATCAATGGATGGGAATTGGAAAGATTTCTGATAAAATCTGGAGTCAGGCAGGGCTGCTCGCTCTCCCCTGTCCTGTTCGTGCGATGTATCGATCTTTTTGCTGAGGAAGGATGCGGATGTAATGAGGTGACATTCCCAGGCAGTGGAAGCACTCAGGTCAAAGCCTCCCTGTACATGGACAACATCACCATCTTCTGCTCAGATCTGTTGTCGGTGGCCAGATTGATGAGCATCTGCGACCAGTTTGACTGGGCCTCAAGAGCCATAGTAAACCATGGCAAGAGCGAGGCCATGTTCTTTGGGAACTTGGATGACTGATCCTTTGTCCCCTTCACCATAGGGTCAGACTGTCTGAAGGTGTTGGGAATATGGTTTGGGGGACCGGGGCACATGCTAGAAACTGGAAGGATAAAATAAAAACTGGGCATGTGGGAATGAAGCATACTCTCCATTGCGGGTAAAAACCTGGTCATCAGGTGTGAGGTGCTCTTGGTGTTGTTGCACATGGCCTGTTCCTCACTCCTGCGCTGTGGTGATCACCCGAGCTATCTTTGCTTTACCGGGAGATCGAAAATGGACCACGTTCACAGGGAGATGTAGTACAAACCTCTAGATAAAGGAGAACTCATCCTGGTGGCCACGTTGTGTGCAGCTGCATCAAGCTTTGAGTAGACTCTTAGTGACACTTGGTGTTTGTGTCCCATGTGCTGAGGTTCTATCTGTCTCTGCTATTGTGAAGGATAGGTCTGACCATGTTGCCGTGGAATGCTCCAAGCAGTGGAATTGTGCCGTACCATCTATCCCTCATGGATAAGCTTATGCAGAAAAACACCTCAAGTCCATAGGCAGTGGTCCTTGAGACCCTTTGGGAGAAAGAAATGGTAGATCCTGTCCAGTGGTTCGCTGAGCAGACTGTCAAAATCATTTGGCAGAATCCCTCATCATCAGAACTTGCAAACAAGCACCATGATATAGCTTGGATGGTGGTGAGAACATCCCTCCCCATCAGAACCTTCCGATATGGCCTGAGTCTCATCCCCTCCGCACTTTGCCCTGAAATGAATGTGGTGGGAAAGAGGCTGCTGTCCATCTCCAACTGGAGCCTGCCTTTGCAAAGGAGGTCTCGAGTGAGATGCAGTGGTTGTTGTCGAGGTTCATCCCGGACAAGGCTCTGTGCTCTATAGGCAGTTCCCAGGGATACATGCAAGATAAATTTCACCTGTGGCAGGAAGACTACGAACTCAATGAAAGGTGCTCTATGGTCTGTTCGAAACTTACTGGCCTTGCATTACAAAGAGTTATCCTCGACCAAGAGTTGCAGACTGGAATATTCCGCTGTCCAGAATGATGTGGTGAGGGACACACTAAAGCTTAGGGCAGCTGCCACGCAATGGGGAAAGGCTGCAGTCTAAGGCTTTCAGCCACATTACACCGAGAGGCTGGAAACTCTGCAGAGCTCCTTGAGCTGTATGCCTGACATGGAATTGTGAATATCCAGAGTACTGAAATTGTACTGTTACACAATACAATGTGTATCTCACAAGTGGAATGTGCTGCATGAAGTTGAATTTTATTGCATTTTCTCTCATTTTTAATTGGAATTTTTTTAATGCTTTCACAGATATGGGCGTTGCTGGCTAGGCCAACACTTATTGCTCATCCCTAATTACCACAGAAGATGGTGGTGAGCTACCTTCTTGAACTGCTGCAGTCCCTGTGCTGTAGGAACATCCACAGTGCTGTTAGGGAGGGAGATCCAATGTTTTGGTCCAGCGACAGTGAAGGAATGGTGATATAGTTCCAAGTCAGGATGGTGTGTGACTTGGAGAGGAACTTGCAAGTGGTGGTGTTCCCATGCATCTGTTGCCCTTGTCCTCCTAGGTGGTAGTGGTCGCGGATTTGGAAGGTGCTGTCAAGGACCTTTGGTGAGTTGCTGCAGTGCATCTTGTAGATGGTACACACTGCTGCCACTGTGCATCAGTGGTGGAGGGAGTAAATGCAGAAGTTGGTGGATGGTGTGCCAATCAAGCTTTGTGCTGGATGGTGTCAAGCTTCTTGAGTGTTGTTGAAGCTGCATTCATCCCAGGCAAGTTGAGAGTATTCAATCGCAGTCATAACATGTGCCTTGTAGATGTTTGACAGACTTTGGGGAGTCAGGAGGTGAATTACGCTCTGCAAAATTACCAGTCTCTGACTTGCTCTTGTAGAAGCAGTAGTTATATGGCTGCTCCAGTTCAGTTCAGTTTCTGGTCAATGGTATCCCCCCACCAAGGATGTTCATAGTGGAGGATTCAGTGATGGTGATGCCATTGAATTTCAAGGGTAGCTGGTTAGATTCTCTCTTGTTGGAGATGGTCATTGCTTGACACTTGTGGTGCGAATGTTACTTGCCATTTATCAGCCCAAGCCTGAATGTTGTTCAAGTCTTGCTGCATTGGACTGCAGCATTTTGAACTAGCCTGACAACTGAGCTAAATGGAATTGGCAGCCCTGAAGAAACACACTCTTGACTGAAAGCTGCCCATACCGTATGTTTGACAAGCCAGTGCAGAGTCAGTGATTTTGTAGAGTAGCTGGACATATGAACATACGAATTAGGAGCAAGGACTAGACCTTTCGACAGCTTGAGCCTGCTCTGCCATTCAATAAGATCATAACTGATCTGATTGTAACCTCAACGCCACATTCCATCTACTCCCAATAATCTTTGACTCCGTTATTGGCCAAAAATCTATCTACCTCTACCTTAAAAATATTCATTGACCCTGCCTCCCCCACTCTCTGGGGGAGAGTTCCAAAGATTCACATCCCTCAGGGAAAAAGTTTCTCCTCATCGCTGTTTTAATTGGGAGACTCCTTATTTTTAAACTGTGTTCCCTGGTTGTAGTCTCTCCCACACGGGTAAACATCCTTTCAAAATCCACCCTGTCAAGTCCTCCCAGGATCTTGTGTGTTTCAATGGGATCACCTGGAGGTAGTGGCATAGTGATAAAATCACTTGACTAATAATCCAGAGGCTCAGGAATAGCCTGGGACACGGCTCTAGGGACAAGCGTTCAAATCCCATCACAGCATCTGATGGAATTTAGATTCAATTGATAAATCTGGAATTAAAAGTTCGCCTAATGATGACCACGAAACCATTCTTGATTGTTTTAATAAACCCATCTGGTTCACTAATGACTTTTAGAGAAGGAAATCTGCCATCTTACCTGGTCTGGCCTACATGTGACTCCAGGCCCACAGTAATGTGGTTGACTCTGAAATGCCCTCTGAAATCGCAAGACATTAAGTTGTACCAAACCGCTACAAAAAAGACAAAACGGAATAAAACTGATGGACCATTCAGCATCGACCCAGGCACTGGAAACGACAACGGCACACACCGTGCCCTGTCGACCCTACAAAGTCCTCCTTACTAACATCTGGGGGCTTATGCCAAAATTGGGAGAGCTGTCCACAGAATAATGAAGCAACAGCCTGCCATTAGTCATACTCATGGAATCATACCTTAGAAGCAATGACCTCTATACCACCATCACCACCCCTGGGTATGTCCTGTCCCATCGGCAGAACAGACTCACCAGAGGTGGTAGTACAGTGGTATATAGTTTGGGGCAAGTTACATTGGGAGTCCTCAACATTGATTCAGGACTCCATGAACGCTCATGGCATCAAGTCAAACATGGGCAAAGAAACATCCTGCTGATTACCATACCACCCCTCAACTGATCAATTTGTACTCCTCCATGTTGAACACCAACTGGAAGAAGCACTGAGGGTGGCAAAGAACAGGGTGTACTCTCAAGTGGGGGACATCAATGTCCATCACCAAGAGAGGCTCAGTAGCACCATTACTGACCAAGCTGGCCAAGTCCTAAAGGACATAGCTGCTGGACTGGGTCTGTGGCAGGTGGTAAGGGAACCAACAAGAGGGAAAAAGCTACTTGACCTCATTCTCACCAACCTATTAGTTACAACTGATCTGTCTATGATAGTATTGGTAGGCAATACCACTGCACAGTCCTTGTGGAGATGAATTCCTGTCTTCACATTGAGGATACTCTCCATTGTGTGGTGCGGCATTACCCCTGTGCTAAACGAACTAGATTTCAAACAGATCTAGCAACTCAAACCTGGGCATCCATGAAGCACTGTGGGCCATCAACAGCAGCAGAATTGTATACAACCACGATCTATAACCACATGACCTGGCATATACCCCATTCTACCATCATCATCAACACCACTTCAATAAAAAGTGCAGGAGGGCATGCCAGGAGCAACACCAGGCATACCTAAAAATAAGATGTCAACCTGTTGAAGCTACAACACAAGTCTACTTCCATGTCAAACAGCGGAAGAAGAATGCGGTTCACGGAGCTAAGCGATCCCACAACCAACAGTTCAGATCCAAGCTCTGCAATCATGTCACATCCAGTCATGAATGGTGGTGTACAATTAAACTAACTGGAGGAGGAAGGCTCAACAAATATCCCCTCCTCAATGATAGGGATCATTGTCAGCCAGAAGAACCAAGTGGATCCATCGCAGCCTTCTCCTGAGGTCCCCAGCATCACAGATGCCAGTCTTCAGCCACATCATCTGACTCCACGTGATAGCAAGCAATGGCTGAAGGCACTGGATACTGCAAAGGCTATGGGCCCTGACAACATTACAGCAATAGTACTGAAGGCTTGTGCTCCTGAACTAGATCTGCACCTGGCCAAACTGTTCCAGTAGAGCTACAACACTGGGCAATGTGCCCAGGCACATTGTACCCGGCAATGTGAAAAATTACCCAGGTATGTCCTGTCCACAAAAAGGTCAAATCCAATCCGCCCCATTAGTCTACTCTCAGTTATCAACAGAGTGATGGAAGAAGCCATTGATGGTGCTATGAAGCAGCATTTGCTCAGCAATAATCCTTTCACTGGCACTCAGTTTGGGTTCAGCCAGGGTCACTCAGCTCCTGCTCTCATTATAGCCTAACATGGATCAAAGAGTTGAGCTCCAGGGGTGAGGCGGCAGTGACTGCCCTTGACATCAACGCAGCATTTGACCAAGTGTGGCATCAATAAGCCCTAGCAAAACTAAAGTTAATGGGAATCAGGGAGAAAACCCTCCACTGGTTGGAGTCATACCTAGCACAAACGAAGGTGGTTGCGGTTGTTGGAGGTCAATCATCTCAGTCCAGGACATCACTGAAGGATTTCCTCAGGGTCGTGTCCTAGCCCCTACCATCTTCAGCTGCTTCATCAATGATCTTCCCTCCATCGTGCGGTCAGAGACGGGGATGTTCGCCAATGACTGCACAAAGTTCAGCACCATTTGCTGCTCCCCAGATGCTGATGAAGCCTATGACCATATGCAGCAAGACCTGGACAACATTCAGGCTAGAGGTGATAGTGGCAAGTAACATTCAAGCCACACAAGTGTCAGGCAATGATCATCTCCAACAAGAGGAAATCTAATCATCTTCCCTTGACATTCCAATGGCATTACCATTGTTGAATCCGTCACCATCAATGTCCTGGGGTATACCATTGACCAGAAACTGAATCTCCTGCTGTCAACATCCTGGGGGTTACCATTAACCAGAAACTAAACTGGGATAGCCATATAAATACAGCGGTTACAGGAGTAGGTCAGAGGCTAGGTATCCTACGGCAAGTAACTCACCTCCTCACTCCCCAAAGCTTTTTCTCCATCTATAAGGAACAAGTCAGGAATGTAACGGAATACTGTCCACTTGCCTGGATGAGTGCAGCTCCAACAACACTCAAGAAGCTTGACATCATCCAGGCCAAAGCAGCCCGCTTGATTGGCGCCCCATCCACAAACATTCACTCCCTCCACCACCAAACAGTGGCAGCAGTGTTTACCATCTCCAAGATGCACTGCAGAAACTCACCAAGGCTCCTTAGGCAGCACCTTCCAAACCCACAACCGCTACCATCTAGAACGACAAGGGCAGCAGATACATGGGGACACCACCACCTGGAAGTTCCCTTCCAAGCCATTCACCATCCTTACTTGGAAATGCATCGCCATTCCTTCACTGTCGCTGGGTCAACAACATTGTGGGTGTACCTATACCACAGGGACTGCAGCGGTTCAAGAAGGCAGCTCACCATCACTGTCTCAAGGGCAATAAATGCTGGCCTAGCCAGCGAAGCCCACATCCAGTAAATGAATAAAAATCCCCTTGCAATAAAGGCCAACATGCCATTTGCCTTCCTAATTGCTTGCTGCAGCTGCATGTTAGCTTTCAGTGGCTCATGAACAAGGTCCCTTTGGCCAACAACACTTCCCAATCTCTCACCATTTAAGAAACACAATGCATTTCTGTTTTTCAAAAATATCACATCCCTTTGTAATGAAGGCAAATATACCATTTGCCTTCTTAATTGTTTGCTGCACCTGCATGCTAGTCTTTAGTGACTCATGAGCGAGGACAATAGGCCCCTTTGAACATCAACACTTCCCGACCTGTCATCATTTAGGAAATACTCTGCCTTTCCATTTTTCCTACCAAAGTGAATAACTTCACACTTATTCACATATTGACTCTGCTCAATCCTAGCATTATTTTCTAAATGTCCAGCTATCACATCCTTTATAATAGATTTTAGTATTTTTCCTACTACTGATGTCAGGCTAACAGGTCTGTAGTTTGCCGTTTTCTCCCTCCCTCCTTTCTTAAATAGTTAGGTTATATTTGCTACCTTCTAATCAGCAGGATCTGTCCCAGAATCTAGAGAATTTTGATATATGACCATCAATGCATCCATCACCTCGACAACCACCTCTTTCAAATCTCTGGGATGTAAACCATCAGGTCCAGAGGTTTTATCAGCATTTTTTTCAGTTGCACTAATTGCTCCAGTACTACTTTTTTTTTACTAATTTCTTTCAGTTTCTCATTCTTGCTTGTCCCTTGGTTCTATAGTGCTCCTGGGGCAGTTTTTGTCATCTTCCTCCAAAGAGACAGACACAAAATATTTGTTTAGTTTCTCTGCCATTTCCTTATTCCCCATTATAAATTATCCTGACTCTGCCTGTAATGGGCCCACATTTGTCTTTGCTAATCTTTTCCTTTTTACGTACCTATAGAAGCTTTTACAGTCCATTTTTATGTCTCTTGCTAGTTTACTTTCATATTCTACTTTCTTGTTCTTTACCAGTTTCTTGGTCCTGCTTTGCTGAAATCTAAAATGCTCGCAATCCTCAGGCTTACAATTTTTGGCGACTTTATAACACAATCTTTAACTTATCTTGTTAGCCATGGTTGGATCACCTTTCCAGCTGCGATTCTGAGCCTTGAAGGAGTGTAATTGTCTGCCTACTGTCATACCTTTTAATGTTGTTTCCCATTTTACCATAGCCAATTTTCCCCTCATGCCGTTGTAGTTTCCTTTGTTTAGATTTTGGATCCTAGTTTCAAATTAGTTTAATTTTCAAACTTAATGTAAAATTCTATCATATTATGGTCACTCTTCCCTAGATGCTCCTTTACGTTATTATTATTATTAATCAGCCCTTTTTCATTGCACAATACCAAGTCTAAATTAGCCCATTTTCCAGCTGGTTCCTCAACATATTTTTCCAGAAAACCATACATTCCAGGAATTCGTCCTCCACAGCATTAATGCTAATTAGGTTTACCCAGTCTATATGTAGATTGAATTCCCTCATGATTGCTGTATTACCCTTGTTACATGCACCACTAATTTCCTGATTTATTCCATTTATTGTTTGATGGCCAATAAACATGTCCTACCAATGTTTGCTGCCCCTTGCTGTTTCTTAGGTCCACCCAAATGGATTCTACATCGTGATCTGATCTAAGATCCTCTTTCTTCAAAGTCCCATCCCTATTAACAGTGCTACCCTAGTTCCTTTTCCTTTTTTCCTATTCTTCCTAAATGTCAAATACCCTTGAACATTTCGTTCCCAATCTTGTCACCTTGCAGCCACATCTCCTTAATGGCAATTAGATTATACCTGTTTACTTCCATTTATGCCATAAATTCACCTATCTTGTTGCGTATGCTGTGTTCATTCAGATATGGTGCCTTTAAATATTTTTATTAATTTTGCAACCTCAAGCCTTATCTGCTGGTGTACACTCTGTCCCTTCCTGTCACACTCAGATTATCAATCCCCTTGCTCTCTTGACTTGACCCTCTCTTTAATTAATCACATCTTCCCTCATTTGATTCCTCTCTCCCACTATTTAGTTTATAGCCTTCTCTAGAACCCTAGTTATACGGCTCGCAAGAGCACTGGTCTCAGCATGGTTCAGGTGAAGACCATCCCAACGGCACAGCTCCCGCTTTCTCCAGTCCTGGTGCCAATGCCCCATGAATCGAAACCCATTTCTCCCACACCAGTCTTTGAGCCACGCATTTAATTCTCTAATGTAGAGAGTTAATAATTCAGAGATTATTACCTTTGAAGTTCTGTTTTTTAATTTAGCCCCTAGCTGTTCATACTCCCTAGGCAGAACATCTATCCTAGTCTTACCTATGTCGTTGGTACCTACGTGGACCATGGCAACAGGATCCTCTCCCTTCAACTGCAAGTTCGTCTCCAGCCCAGAGCAGATGTTCTGAACCCTGGCACCAGGCAGGCATCACAGCCTTCTGGACTTGTGCTCTCGGCTGCAGAGAACAGTGCTTATCCTTCTGACTATACTGTCCCTTACTGATACTACATTCCTATGATCTCCTCCCTACCCCTGCTTTAACAGCTTCCTGTTCCAAGGTGCCATAGTCAGTTCGCTCATCCACCCTGCAGCCTCCGCTTGAGCCAATACAGGCCAGCATTTATTGCCTAACCCATGACTGCCCTTGAGAAGGTGATGGTGAGCTATCTTCTTGAACTACTGCAGTCCACATGGTGTAGGTCCTCTGTTAGGGAGGGGGTTCCAGGGTTTTGACCCAGCAACAGTGAAGGAACGGCAATATAGTTCCAAGTCAGAATGGTGAGTGGGTTGAAGGCGATCTTCTAGGTGGTGGTGCTCCCATGTTGCCCTTATCCTTCTAGATGCTCATAGTTGCGGGTAGGGAAGGTGCTGTCTAAGGAGGCTTAATGAGTTCCTGCAGTGCATCTTGTAGATGGTACACATTGTTGCCACTGTGTGTCAGTGGTGGAGGGAGTGAATGTTTGTGGATGGGGTGCCAGTCAAGCAGGCTGCTTTGTTCTGGTTGATGTCAAGCTTTTTGAGTGTCGTTGGAACTGCACTCATCCAGGCAAGTGGGGAGTATTCCATCACACTCCTGACTTGTGCCCTGTAGATGGTGCACAAGCTTTGGGGAGTCAGAACATTGAGTTACTTGCTGCAGGATTCCTCGTCTCTGACCTGCTCTTGTAGCCACAGTATTTATATGGCTATTTATATGGCTAGTCCAGCTCAGTTTCTGGTTTATGGTAACCCCCAGGATGTTGATAGTGGGGGATTCAATGACGGTAATGTCATTGAATGTCAAGGGCGATGGTTAGATTCTCTAAGGCTGCAAGAGCCTCAAACCTGTTGTTCGTCTTTTGTGCTCTATGTCCCTAATTAATAAAGCCTAGGATGCTGAATGCTTTATTAACCACTCCCTCAACCTGTCCTGCCACCTTCTGTCAATCTGGCTGATAACTAGTTAATTATTTCCTGGGGGAAAAGAGCAAAGTGATGTAATACATGTATAAATATATTGGCTAAAATACTTACTTTCTGAACAGTAGGAAATCAACTTAAAATTTAGGCCTGAATCTGTTCTCACCTTTCAATTAAGACTCATAGGTACAAATTCATTTACGTAATTTTTATGCAATAAAATAGTATGCATAAATGAACCTATCATGCATTTGTGAATTAAACAACCGACACATTACAGTGAAATCTACAGTACAATTACTTCTGTAAAATTACTAGCTAGCATTTATACAGTAGGATGATCAGCAGGTTCTGCTTGTTTATGTGTAACGTTGTGCAGCCCAAGGCCAAATGTATTAGATTCAATCACATTAGAACTATGTCTATGCCTCTGGTACAAAGCGAATTGTTGCAAATTCTACAAATCGTGAAATCATCTAACTCATTCATCATTATTCATTATCTCAATACCCAGGATACTAATTGGTATCATACTGATTTGGATCATCAAACCTCTTGTGTTACTAGTTGTCTGTACAAGTAAACATGTCAGTCCTCATTTTAAATCTTCAGCAAATGAACATCCAATTTCAAAAACTTGCTTCCACTTCAAATGAATGGAGGAAAGCAGGAGAAAAAAAAACAAATTACGAGGTTTAAAATACCATAATGTGCAAATTAAAAATTGCAAAACTGTCCTTGAGACAGGTATTTCCCTTGGACTGCTGGCAATTTAAATGGTTAATGCAAAAATCAAGAATACTCTCAGAATTGTGCAATTCCATATTAAAAAATGTTAATAAGGGACACGTTTCAATCTATTTATTTTCTTTCCATCTTTTTTTAAAAAGGGTTATTCGTATGCCATATTCAATTTTCTTATCTGTGCTGATCCAATGCAAACAGGCAGCTAGAATATTGTAAGTTCCAAATCCAACATATTTGAATGGCAATATGCTGGAATTTTATATCATTTTTCATCTGCAATAAACTTTTATTGAACTAAATCTTATTTCTCCAACAAAAACAATTTTAGCTCAATGATCCACTCCTTATAAATGAATGCTCTAGCTGCATTTCCCTGACCCACCTTCAATGCATTAGTGTATTTTTGAAGGCAGGGTACTCAAAATCAGTGCACAATGGTCTGAATATCGCAGGCAGCGAACAAGCTCGCTGCTGACCTTAAAAAAAATTCTCACAAAGATTTCGCAAGATCTCGAGCATTGATTTCTCTTTGCATTTCAACATGACAATGAAGCTGGTCTCATCTGGGGACCTGCGGTGTTCAGGAACAGTGAGGCTATCAGCCAGGCTGATTAGCCAATCAGAGGTAAAGAATTCTCAGAAGGCAAAGCAGGAACTAAAAAGCACTGATTATAATTCACATCTTAATCATTGTACAGAAAGCAAAATAAAGATTGGGATGTACAGATAGAATTAATGTAGAAGTTGAAATTTATAAACAAACCTTAAATAAAATGAGTTTTTATTATTTTAAAAATCATGCAGCATTTAAATATTTGAGACAATGAGACTCCACACTTCTAAAAAAAAAATAACTTTTCAGCTCCTTTGAGATCGTTCAGAAGTAAAATGGGACCCAATATGCCAATTAAAAACTCAGAAAAACCTCACTTAATAAGGCTTAACATTTTCAATGTTTTTGACAGCACGAATAGTGCATAAAAAGCTCAGGTTCACGTCAATTCACTAATTCTGTGTTGACTGTATATGCAAAGACGGCAACAGCACACCTTGTGAAGGAGCGAGCAATCACTGACATCAACTTCCAGATTTGCATATTTATCTGTGCATGTGCAAATGCTAGAAATTGTTATCAGTTTTACACAGCAATGATGAGTGCTGACAGCTTTTCCGTCATTATATTTGATAATTTATTAGAGTTTGGCATCAAACTTACAATATTACATGAAGTAACTTCATAATTATTATGAATAACGTGACTCGCAAGGAACCCACATGGAACTCTACACTCATAGACATAATTTTTTCAATTGCAGATGCCCCTTTAGAGTCAGTTTTCAATCAAGCTAACTTGTTATTAATCCCATGAGCCTTAACCTTCTTTCAAAGTCCCATGCGTAGATCTTTCTACACTGCCTTCAAAGAATCCAAGCAAATCATATTCAAACAAGAAGCTTCCTTAATATTTCTACATTAGTTATCCATCTATTGCTTTTAAACCTAAGCAGATTACTATTCAATGCCTCCTTACCCTTCTAATGGGCATTGATAACATTTGCACAATTTACGTATTGCACTGTTTTTCATTCTGTTCAAAACATACTAAAAATGGGTACAAAATACCATCTCAAGTATTGTTATTGATTGATCATTGTCAATGTCACACTTCTAAATCCTGATTTTGTACATTCTATAGCGAGTAAATGGAAAATAAAATAAAGTGTGAATTAAAAATCTATTTTCACCAGATAACATCATTCCTGGGGAACAATGTTTCACTAGCAAAGAAGGAATATCTATTCCCTAAAACGCTAAGTAATTTAAGGATCAACAGTTAAGATGAATGTTTACAGATATTCTCACATTCCAGAGTGTTCTGGTGTCTCTGCTGAGCCCCACATTAAGACCCTAATTTTCTATACACTGTTGCTATGCCCTCATTTCAATTGTGGAATTATTTTCAGCATTGCTTTATTCTATAAAACCTCTTCAAATTGTGGCACTGAAACTCATTAAGAAAAGGGATCCTTGTATCATCAAGAGGTATCCATCCATCGAAAAGTTGAAAAGGCTTCTCACATCTCCCAGCTTCGAAAAATTATTTAATCTACTTTGTCAGGTGCAAATTCATTGTGGTTCGAGATCTTTAATTAGAATTTTATCTTAATGGACCAGCTTCTGTGGTAGCAATGTTGCTAAAACTGTCAGCATTCGCTGTCATTAATCCACTGAAACCAACAGCAACTTTGGAAGTCCACATATGTGCAGAACAGTTCAGAAGTTCCTGCCAGATATTCAATGCTTCTCCAGAGGGTGAGCTGTTGTGGTCCTGCCAAACTGCAACCAATGGGAAAGCTTTGAGCTGACAAGAGTTTCCACACTTATGCTGCTAATCTAACTGCAAAAAACATTGAAAATGTTACACCTTGTTGAATGAGGTTAGTGCTTTTTCACAGCATACTAATTGTCATAATTACTGCTATATACCTCACTGGCCCAGGTTAAACTCAATGTTTGTGGAATGTCCAATTTCTCCATTATGAAAAAATGCACACATTTTAACTTTAGTAAAAGTCGTCTTTAACTTTTATTTTGCCTTCTATCTTAATCTATTTTCACTTATTTTGCTATCTGAAATATTAAATTACAGGTAAAGGGATCCAGTGCTTTTAACTTCCTGGTTTGCTGTCTGTGAGAATACTTTGATGTAATTGGCTGCTTACCCTACTAGCTGACATCACTGCTACTGCATGCCTAGAGATATGCTTGACTTGGCACCAGATTTAAACTGCAATTGGGGAAGGGGAAATCTGTACCAGAGATCCTTTGTGAGCAGTTTTCTTTAACGTCAGTGGTGAGTGGAGTTGCTTCCCTACAGCCCGCAAATTCAGGCCATTCAATTCTACAGCTCACTCGACCCAGCAGGATATAGAGTCAGAGTGTTTTTAAAAAATAAAAGAAAGCACTAGAACAGGTACAGCCTATACAAACTTCCAAAAAGTGTTGAGGATGCAAATAATAGAGCAAGAGCTTTTGAAAGAAAACAGTATTGTACAACTGGAAGTCCAAAAAGATTTGAAGAGCATCATAAAATGTACATACATTTGCACATTATTCCATTGCTTCGCATTAAATCAGGAGAAATTAAATTGAAATCAACACCATAAAACTTGAAACAGTACTATCACAATCTTCACACTAACAGCTCCAAGAACTATTGTGTCACACAAAATGTTAATTAAAATTAGGAATGAAATGTAAATGTATAATTTCCTGAACAACGGAAATAGATAGGAACTAAATGTACAATAGATCCACAAGAAAAACAGCAACTCTTCTATGTCGTGTAGTGACATGGTCAACTTTTTTTTCAATTCAAATACCAAAGAGGCATAAATTTTAGAAATTAAAACAAGGGTCATCAAAGCTGAACTATAGGAAAAAACTGTCCAAATGTCCCTTTCATTACAAAGTGAACTACCCAGCAGAAATATGGGAACAACGGCTTGTAAAACTGTCTGAAGGGTCGCCTTTGAAATTCATAAGGGAAATTCCCTATAAAGTGCCTTAGGATACCCATACAATGTGGAGTTAGCTGTCAAACTGAATACTGAGAAGTGAACATTGAATACAGGCTTTTAAGCAAATAAGTCATAAAGTCCTGAACCCTGGCTCAGGTCCAGGAAAGAGCACTTTCAGAGGTGCAAAAAGTCCATAATCCCTCACATTTGAGTGGGTCTCTTTGTTAAAAGTCTCTAAAATAAAAGCAGGGCAGGGGGTGGTGTTGTAAAGTGGAGTTGGCCTTTAGTTCTGTGCTTTTATACTGATTTGGGGATGATTGATAATAAGCGGAATTTTTTCTGATACACTTTGTAGAACTTGCAAGTCTTTTTAATGTGTGTGTTAATGAGAAGATGGAACTTTATCTCCACTATTCTTCTGTATGAACATTTACATAGCAGGTCTAAGAGGTATCCTTATCCTGCAATGCACCTTTAATGGCAGTGACATAGGTTAAAAATTAAACTGTGACAACATTAGCCAGTTAAAGGCAAAGTTAAGAGAGTCATTTAATTGCAAATAGTCTGAAGTAGAGGGGTGAAAAAAGAAGGAAATCTAGATTAGATATTGTTACTCGTGCAAAGTGGTTTCAGTCAGAACTGAAGGTCTAAGTGAAATAGATAAATTCGCTGCAAAGGGTATCAACTCAGCACTCTGGAAGCTAATACCTGCAACCCAAGGAGTGAAGGAGATTTACTCAATTTGCTCATGATGTCGGGATTGTATAAACTTTGAGCAGAATTAATCACACAGGTAGACTTGAGCTATTTGACAGACTAGCTATTCAAAGTTGTTAATTTGTCAGTTAACTAAATAATTACTCTCAAAGTAATGTCACCAATGTATAACCACAGACTCTGGTTTGTGCTACAGTTCATACTCACATTCGCTAGCATTGATTTACTGAATTGGATGTGTAACCTCTGCTACTCAATTTGTAAAGTAACACTATCCATTAATGATTTGCGACTCAGTTGCCAGGTAACGTTTGGTTACATTTATACATGCCTATTAAGCGTGCGCCCAACTTTTAATTCAGTTTAATTTGTGACAAATAAATAAATAGTGTTTGGTGCATGATTCTTCCTTGATGATTTGGCAAGAAAGAGCTGCTTAAGGGTAACCCAACTGATGGTTAGTAAGTTTAATTTGTTTTGATCCAAATGTTCAGGAAGATGAGTCAGGCAAAATTCATCTTTAAACCTACACTGGAAGGTAAAAGTGCAGACAGCTCCTTAGTAAGAAATTAAAGGAAGGAAATGAGGATTTGTTTGCCCTTTTGGAAATAGTTGCCAGGGTACTGATAATTTTTTTAACAATAATTATTACATGCAGCTTCTTTGTTGCTCATTAACAATCAACTGACCACAAATTAGTATATTAGGGCCAAAAGACTGAAACAAATTTAGACTAAGACGGCAATCAAAATTAATATACTCAAAATTTAAAGTTGCTTAATTCAGATTATCTGTTATCTACTTATCTACTTATTAGCAACAAATAGCCATTTTGTGTTATTTATTCTGTTTAATTTTAATAACTGAACAACTCAATTCAGCTTTGAACTATCCAGGAATAGAATCCATTAGATGAAAGACACTGAAAGATTCCCGATGCACTGCAAAATTTATTCCAAGGAAGTATTATATTACTTTCTATATGAAGCAAAGTGACCAGCACTGCACCTGTCAAAATATTTATTAAAATCATTATTCCCAAAACTGTGGAGTCACTTGTTCTTTCTGGTGTTCCTTGGCTGCCGTTAGTATGCGCTGAAATTTTTGGCAAGCAAACCAAAAATTGTTGACGATATCTCATTATTGACAGACTATACCAGGGGTACATAAAGAAGGACTGCCACTCTCCCAGTGTTATAAAGAAAATAAATTTATTTCATTTCTTCTAAAGAATGTTGATCAACAAAACATGGTGTACTCACCTTCTTTAAGATAAAATATTTAAGTAGTAATACCCAAAAATCATGATCCATTTTAGAAGCTATTACACATTCAATAACATTTTATCATGTGCTACTGGACCATAATGTCCTACCATAAAGTTTGTTTTGGAATCACTGGATCAATCACAAATTGACAATTTGCAAACCTCTACCATTTAATATTTTTGGCAAAAGCAGTTCAAAGTATTCCATATGCAAGTGCTGTAAAACTAGGGAGTTCAAATGCATCCCCTGTCACAGTATTCAGCTGAAGCTCAACAGCCTTCTCAAAGTCAGTTCTAAAAGGTCAGATGTTGAAATAAACAAATGAACGGTTCAGCAAACATGCCTATCGTAATTTTCTTTGAATTTACTGCAAGCCATTCTCATGGCTCATACCAGCGAGTGCAGTGAATAACATGAAATTGAGAGTGGGAGTAGCTTTGAAAACAATTTGAACAGTTGAAAAAGATACCTCTTTTGAAAATAAAGGTTTTAATATTGTTGGAAATTGAACAGGACAAAGTAAGTTGGGCATAATTAGATGCATGCATAAAAACTGGAATCCTTTTCTATGCACTAAAAGTATAATGCTTCAATAATTCAAAACTAAACTTTCATTGAGTATTGCTGAAAAAAAGAGACATATCGAAGCTTTTCATCTTGCACTCATCAGGCCACTTCGCAAGAATACCAATATAAGGGGAAAACAACAATTTATACAGAATGTGAAGAGACTGCTGATTAGTTGGCAAGTAGACTCTGATTGGTAGAAGTGTTGCCATAGAGAATGCACCAGTGATGGTGACTGATAGTTAACTGCCATGCATTGTTTGAAACTTAAACCAAGCAGCTTGACCCTGACTGGTGAAGGCATTGCCCTGAGGAATAAGTCAGCGAATGGCTGTCACTTATTTTGTTTTCAACTTTCACTGAAAGTTCACAGGAAATGATAAATTTCCTCTTCTTCTCTGCCCAATTCTCTGAGTTAATCAGCAATGCAAGTTTGTTTTTAAAAAGATAATTGAGAGACACTACTGAAAAAGGTAGTGATGAGGTTCAGTGGGAGTGGCTGGAGAAGAGAGTAATATATCAGTATTTTCTGATGCAAAGGTACATGAGCAAAGTACATTGGATGCTGGAAATCTGAAATAAAAACAGGAAGTGCTGCAAATACTCAGCAGGTTTGGCAGCATCTGTGGAAAGAGAAACATTAACTCGATTTCTCTCTCCACAGATCTGCTGAGTATTTCCAGCTTTTTCTGTTTTTATGGCAAAATACTGGTTTTTGTTTGGGGAAATTTTGTCATTGTTGATCAGCAGCCCATTGCAGAAAGTTTCCTGAGGAGACAAGTTCATAGACAATGAGTGCTAAATAAGAAAAGCATGAATAATATAGTTTAATAAATTGTTGCCAGAATTTTAATAGGTCACTTAGAGTCACTTTGCTCTCACTATTCATTACAGTAAGTGGAAGCTATATGTATATTTCCAAAGAAATGTAAAATGAGACATTTTGCATCGAAACTTTTCGTCTTACACTTATCAGGACGAAAGTAACGACTAGGGCAAGACAAAAAGCTTCAACAAGAAATATCTCTTTTTCAGCAATACTCAAATTCTGTACTTTCAAGTTTTGAACGGCCAAAGTTCCAAGCTGCAGTAATAACACGTGAATAGTAAGTTGGATAATATTACCCAGCTCATTTCTAAAATCTCATGATGGGAAGTCACTTATGAATCCTCATAGGAAATTAAAATCGCAATGACATCTTAGTGTTTACAGATGTAGTGCTCAAAGGTTGTATAGTTTCCAAGATCCTCATTTTCAAAAGGATCCCAGAATAGCATTAAGGGTTGTAAAATTGATAAAAATCTGCCATTGCACAATGCACTCGTTGAAGTGAAGCATCAGGTTTTTGTTTTAAATAACATACTGTTCACAGAATGAGAATTTTAAAACAAGAGATCACTGAAAATTGTTTAGTTGCCAACCCAACAAGATACTTAATGAATGTTGACAATTTTTTTCAGATATAGTGTTTGATTGAAAGAAGTCAATTGTTCATTTTCTCTCCTTTCCTGCTGACTCTTTCAGGGCTACAGTTCACACTGACCTCTGGTACAAGACTTCGTCAAGCACCCATCTGTGAGCATGAACAATTTGTGGAGGCATGATGAGGTGGAGAGAAAGAAAGAGCCCACCAGCTGAACCCTATATTCACAGGATATTGAGGAAATATAGGAAGGTTACCCAATTTCTATCTCCTTAGCTTATCGGTGTTGAAATCAACTGCAGTGCCCCACTGCAATTAATAGCTGTGGTCAGGTAACATGGGAAGCACAGATAGGTGATAGGATCTTGAACATCCTAGTCAGAATGAATCAGTTCCATAATATAATTACCAACTCAAGTTCTGAGAGGGTATGCTTTCAATTTGATTAACAATTATTGAGGTTATACCTATGTGATTTCTGTAGATGTGGAGAGATTGAGAATTTCTTCGGTAGGACTTGCTGACTGGTCTCCCTCATCTGTACTTATTTTGTTTAAAAAAAATTAGCATTTACAATAATTACAAATATACATCAACGATATAACGAAGCGCATGTCTGCATGCCAACTGGGCTACCTTCCAACATTACTTGGGAAGATGTTTCATCAGCTGGTGATCAGGCTCCAAATCATAGAGTTCAATTTCAGGAGTTAAGGAAATGGAGGAGGTGGAAATCTCAATGTCTTTCTCAATTATTTTTCTCTGATCATTTTGTTATCAGTTTGTCAAGAAGTCCAATCATTTGTCTTCCACAGCTGGAAGTAACTCCATGAGGTGATTGTAGAAAATGTGGATTTTGTTAATGTTAAATGAAAACTGCCCAAGTTAGCTAGAATGTAAATTACATGATATTAGTTTACAGCTCCATGATAGCATCTCAGGATAATGTTTTAATATTGGCAACTCATAATCCCCAGGAGACATGTCTGTTACTTGCCTGAGCTAATCATTTTAATTCTGTGTCATGAAAATATAATAATTCTCAGAATATTATTGTGTTTTATTGTAAAGGTAGGTTAATAGTTGGGTTTGGATTAGTTTCTCTGTGTATGAGGGATTTAATTGAATTGCAGACAGCTGGTCTAGAGGCTTTGAGTTATCAAAAGGGAAGCTAGGTTTGAAATGCTAAATACGTAAACATGGCTGAAGTATTAGAATGTGAGGTGTGAGGAATATTTGCATTTTTAGATAGATTAGGTTACTTTGAATTCCCAAGAGATGGTAAGATGTTACACCTAGCCGTAAGGAGCTAAGCCAGTGTGTTTATTCTTCCCAAATGTAAGAGTAAAACAGAGATTTCTATGTTTTTAGTAAAACCAAAGGTCAGCAGAATTCTCCAGACGAACCTTGTACACCATAAAGGCTGATATCTGCAGAACTTTCCAGAAAGATCTTGGGGATCATAAGGGATTAACTGGTTAGGAGACAGAAGGCAGGGGGATGAGGATAAACATATATGGCCAACCCCCAGGGTATCCTCAATCGGGAGGTGGTGCAAGACTTACACATGCGATTTGAGATGGATGTCAGAGTTGTCCTGGGTGAGTGGAAAACAAATTGGAGATGTATAACATCCATTACTCAGAGAAAGGGCGAGTCAGTAGTGGACAATGAATGGAAATGGGAGGCACATGTACAATTTTCAGGGCAGCGGAATCCCAGACGCGATGACGAAATATTTTTTTAAATGTTAAAGGAGGGATTTGGATGGGAACACCAGAAGGTCCTCAGAATGGGGGTCTCAGTGGTGGAAATTACACGGATGTTATGTGATGGGCTACCGGACTAGAGACACAGGTTGGGAATAAAGTTGCACCGGTGGCGGCCGTGAATACATGAAAGGGTTATTTTAAGTGCGGTAAGGAAGGACATTTAGCTAAAGAATGCAAGAGTCCACAGAGGGGACAATCAAATGTGCGGTGTACAAACAGCAGAAGCACGGGCACCACGAAAGCAAATGTTGGTTGTCGGGTGGGGGACAGGGGGGCCAGGGCCTGAAGCAGACTCTGGGAACAGGCCCAGGACAACAGTTTCTCAAGACGGGCGAAGCTCGGCAACTCTTCCGGGACTTGGCCAACCAATAGGTAGCACTGGCCCTCGGAACACCCGGGGCCAGGGATCCCTGTACAATTGTTGACACACTGTTAGAGAACCGGCAGTGCAGTATGGGGCATCCATTTCAATCACAGACCTGGATTTGTCAACCACCCATATTACAATAATGGTGACCTGGGATAGGAGGGATACATCTTATAGCAAAACAGAGTGAGACTATTCCCTTGGAGGTAGGGGGTCTAGTCACCCCCATTCGGATCTGGGTGTGTACAACTACGGAGGGAAGTATCATGGGAATGGACACCCTAACAAAACTGGGGGCCTTAATCAGCCTCCAGGACGGTAAGATCATAATGTAAGGTCCACTTGAGAAGAACTGATCACCGATGTTCTTATGTAACGTAGCCCCGGTAAGTGAGGCTGACCCGGACCCATGGGAACACCACGGGCAGTGGGGTACCCTAAACCGACAAGTGACTGGGATTTAGGCACGGCACAGGCACAACTGTGGGAGAGTTAATATGACATCAATCCATATTCCAGGGCCAGAACACCCTCCGAGGAAGCAGTACCCCATCAAACAGGAGGCACAGGAAGCGGTGTGGGATATAATACAGAATCTTGAGCAGGGTGGAATAGTTAGGCAGACACAGTCCACGACCGACTCCCCCATTTGGCCTGTTTGGAAACCAGATGGGACCTATCGACTGACCATTAACCATACAACTCTAAGCGAGGTGACGCTCAGGGAACACCTATTAGTAGCCAGCCCTGCTACTATATTTGTCTGTCCTTGGCTTGCTGCATTGTTCCAGTGAAGCCCAACGCAAACTGGAAGAACAGCACCTCATCTTACGACTTGGCACTTTACAGCCTTCCGGGCTGAATATTGAATTCAACAACTTTAGATCTTAAACTCCCTCCGCCCATCCCCACCCCGTTTCTTCCCTCTCCCTTTTGTTTTTTTCAATAATTTATATAGATTTTTCTTTTCCCACCTATTTCCATTATTTTAAAATCTACAACTAATACCTTGTCAGTCTTTCCACCCCACCCCCACTAGAGCTGTACCTTGAGTGTCCTGCCATCCATTCTTAATTAGCACATTTTCTTAGATAATATCACCACCTTCAACACCTCTTTGATCCTTTTGTCTGTGACATCTTTTGATTATCTACTCCTATCACTGCTTGCTTGTCCCTACAACCACGCCCCCCTCAACTTCTCTCCCCACCCTCCACCTTAAACCAGCTTATATTTCACCCCTCTCCTAACTATACTCAGTTCTGTTGAAGGGTCATGAGGACTCGAAACGTCGACTCTTTTCTTCTCCACCGATGCTGCCAGACCTACTGAGTTTTTCCAGGTAATTCTGTTTTTGTTCTGCTACTATATTTAACTGCTTAGGGTCAAGTCGCGTGATCTTTTCAGTATTAAACATTGCAAATGCGTTTTGGGCTATTCTGCTAGATAAGGTATCTCAGAATAAGTTTGCTTTCACAGTGGGATACCGGCAGTATGCATGGACCTGTCTGCCGCAAGGATTTCACAATAGCCAAGCTATTTTTCACCAGATGAATGACACCTTAAGCCGTGCAAATCTGGGTAGGGCAGCACAACGATCCAATACGTGGATGATCTTTTGATCACCTCGGAAACCGCTAAGGAATTTAAAAAAATTTTTTATTCATTCACGGGATGTGGGCTTCATTGGTTGGGCCAGCATTTGTTGCCCATCCCTAGTTGCCCTTGAGAAGGTGCTAATGAGCTGCCTTCTTGAACTGCTGCAGTCCATGTGGTGTAGGTATACCCAGTGTTGTTAGGAAGACAGTTCCAGGATTTTGACCCAGCAACAGTGAAGGAACGGCGATATATTTCCAAGTCAGGATGGTGAGTGACTTGGAGGGGAACTTCCAGGTGGTGGTGTTCCCATCCATCTGCTGCCCTTGTCCTTCTAGGTGATAGTGGTCGTGGGTTTGGAAGATGCTGTCTAAGGAGCCTTGGTGAATTCCTGCAGTGCGTGTTGTAGATGGTACACACTGCTGCTACTGTGCGTTGGTGGTGGAGGAAGTGAATGTTTGTGGATGTGGTGCCAATCAAGCGGGCTGCTTTGTCCTGGCCGGTGTCCAGCTTCTTCAGTGTTGTTGAAGCTGCACTCATCCAGGCAAATGGGGAGTATTCCATCACACTCCTGACTTGTGCCTTGTAGATGGTGGACAGGCTTTAGGGAGGCAGGTGGTGAGTTACTCGTCACATGATTCCTAGTCTCTGACCTGCTCTTGTAGCCACAGTATTTATATGGCTAGTCCAGTTCAGTTTCTTGCCAATGGTAACTCCCAGGATGTTAATAGTGAGGGATTCAGTGATGGTAATGCCATTGACCATCAAGGGGCGATGGCTGGGTTCTCTCTTGTTGGAGATGGTCATTGCCTGACACTTGTGTGATACGAAGGTTACTTGCCACTTGTCAGTCCAAGCCTGGATATCGTCCAGGTCTTGCTGCATTTGGACATGAACTGCTTCAGTATTTGAGGAGCCGCAAAAAGTGCTGAACACTGTGCAATCATCAGCGAACATCCCCACTTCTGACCTTATCATGGAAGGAAGGTCATTGATGAAGCAGCTGAAGATGGTTGGGCTGAGGACACAACCCTGAGGAACTCCTGCGGTGATGTCCTGGAGCTGAGATGATTGACCTCCAACAACCACAACCATCTTCCTTTGTGCTAGGTATGACCAGTGGAGAGTTTTCCCCCTGATTCCCATTGATTCCAGTTTTGTTAGGGCTCCTTGATGCCACATTCAGTCAAATGCAGCCTTGATATCAAGGGCGGTCATTCTCACCTCACTTCGGGAGTTCAGTTCTTTTGTCCATGTTGGAACCAAGGCTATAATGAAGTCAGGAGCTGAGTGCCCCTAGCGGAACCCAAACTGGGCATCAGTGAGCAGGTTATTGCTAAGCAAGTGCTGCTTGATACTGTTGATGACCCCTTCCATTACTTTGACGATCGAGAGTAGACTGATAGGGCGGAATACATGGGGGCTTTACTACATATCCTCAAACTGCTAGAAGCAGAAGGTTTTAAAGCCAGCCCGGAAAAGCTCAGCTAGGGAAGTTCAATATTTGGCCAAGTGATATCACAGGGTAAACAGGAACTTCCCCATGGCCGGAAGGAGGCTATAGAGAGAATGCCGAGGCCCGTGGATGTGCGAGGGGCGAGACATGTTATGGAACTATTTAACTATTGTAGAACCTTTGTGGAGGACTTTGCTAAAATTGCTGCACCCATACAAGAACTGACAAAAGGCATCGCAGGATCAGATAAAAAGGGGAAAGGAACAGGGATTAGTCTATACGGCATTGAAACAGGCACTTGTCCGGGCATCAACGCTGGGGTTACCTTGTATGGGAAAACCGTTTCATTTGTATACCCACAATGACGGAGGATTTTATAGCACTGTACTGGCTCAGGAACACGGAGATCAAATGAGGCAGGTAGAGTACTTTTCAACAAGGCAATTCTCCGTGATGAGTAGGATGCCCCAGTGCGTAGCAGCAATTGACTGCGCATCATGGACACTGAAGGCCTATGAACCCATATTAATGAGAGGGGAGTTGATATTACACACAAAACACACTATAGTGGAATTATTCAACATGGGGAAGCTGAAAACTGTCAGATAGCAGGCGAGCAGCATGGGAAGCCATGCTATTGCCAAAGGACAAATCAGTTGTAATAATCCGCGACCCTAGGGTCAACTCAGCAGAGGGCTTCTTGTTAGAGGGGAAGAAACATGTCATTGAACTAGAACATAATTGTCTGCAGGAGATAGATGAGGAAAGCTTGGGGGCTCTGAGGGAAAATGAGTTAGAAGATGTAGACATGTCCCTGTTCGTAGATGAGTTCCGCAAATATGTGGATGGGATCCCCTGTACTGGATGAGCTGTTGTTGACGGAGGAGGACAGATCCTGGGCAGGTATAAACTAACAGGGGACCTTTCAGCCCAAGTAGTGGAGTTGGTAGTGTTAAAAGAGGCCTTGCTTATGGTGGAGGGGAAAAGGACTAATATTTACACCGACAGTAGACATGCCTTTGGGGTAGTGTACAATTACATGGTTGCTTGGAGCCGGAGGGGATACGTAACATCAGAAGTGATAGTTAAGGGATTAGTGGAGGCTGCAAAGCTACCATTAGAGGCAGCAGTAATAAAGGTCAAGGCTCACCAGCAGGTGGTGGATCCCATTGAATTGGGCAACCAATGAGTGGATAAAGCAGCTAAGGAGGCTATGGCAACCGGTCCGGGGTACCAGGTGGCCGCAGCAGCAATTGGACCCGAGGAGGTGAATATGGCAGATTTACACAGAGACATCAAGGGCGAAGAGAGAAGTCAGTGGGAAAGGCAGGGAGCAGTCAATGGCACAAATGGAATTTGGCGAAAGGAAGGAAAGGTGGTAGCAACAGAACCTCATGAAAATATACCACGGAATCGCCCACCATGGGAGAGAAGCTATGTTAGGAAGGATGAGCAAGTGCTGGTGGTGCCAGGGAATGGGAAGAGACATTGTCAAATACTGCCAGTAGTGCCTGACTTGTGCGCAGCATAACCCAGGCAGACCCATCAAAGTCCGTATGTCACACCAACCTTGGCCAAGGGGCCCATGGGAGCAGATACAGATAGATTTCACGGGACCTCTCCTGGCAAGACGAGGGAAACAGTATTGTCTGGTCATTATTGATCAATTTACTAGATGGGTAGAAGCGTTTCCATCGTGGGAACTGTTGCTCGAATAATGTTAGAGGAAGTGATTCCCCGGTGTGGGGACACCATTACAGAGAGATTCAGATCAGGGCACACATTTTATGGGGCAAGGGATCCAAATCACAGGTGCAGACCAAGACCTGACACAAATAGTTCAGAGCTTGCCCACTGTGCTGGAGGTCATGCAGGCATTATTAACAAATTAATTGGAATTGGTAAGGACATCTCAGATGATGCAAATAGGAACAATGTCTGCAGTACCTATGGATCATGGGTGCTTGAACAAACACGGGAGAATGAGACACAAATTCGTGAGGGTATGGTCCCTTTATGGGTAACAAATGCACATCTTTTTAACCTTTCACGACGCGATCAGAATTTGACCAGTTGCCAGCTCAGGGGCTTAACGCATGTGTATGGAACTGATGCTGAATGTATAATGGATAACAACATGTTGATAGGCATTGTCTTGTTGATACCTATTATACCTAAGTCAACACCCAGCAGGGTATTATATAGAGTAAAGAATATAGGGGTAATCAGGGATTAGGGAATATAGGGGTAATCAGGTAATCATAATCATTATGTAAGTTTTCACAATATACCGCCATACGCAGTGTAGAGATAGAGGGTACTATGGTTAGTGCTCCATTAGATGGATGCAGTATAGAAGCCACCAAAGTAGTATGCGCTCATCCGACATATGAAATAGAAGAGGTAAGGTGCAGATTTAATGCTATTGTACAATATAGACTATATGGGCTGCAAAACAACCAGCCCACGTTGCATATATGCGTAATGGGAGATATCGTATTGCCACGTGGCAGCAAGAGTTCCGGTACCGGAATATGTGGTCATGCCCCATGTTCAACCATTCAGTGTGCTTACACCCACAGGTGCTGGCAACAGTGGGGAAGGTAGAACTGGTTGAAATATATAAGAGGGGAACAGTTAATGTTCAAGCTGTGGAAAGTGTAAAAGACAACCTGACGCAGTATCTGAGCCAATTCTCCTATGCTATCCTGCTATTGCCTGAACACCTTACCCTAATCCGGGATAAGGCTCAGCGAGTGTATAGGACATATTATACACTCCAGCAACAGACTCAAGCCTTAACTGACGACATTAGACAAACAGACTCTACCACCTGGTGGGAGGAACTGTGGAATTGGGAATCGAATGTACAGATACATCCGTGGATTCGGATTATCTCCCAGGCCCCGGTTATTGACCAACTGTTATTAATTTTATATTTAACATGCTTCATCTATCGCATCAGGAGGTCACACAGGGAATGGTAATGGGTACTGAAAAATTAGGGTAACAAAGTGTTAAATCAGGGGCCTAAACTGAAGGGCCGACTAGTACAGATGGTCTGACCCAGTACCTTTACAACCCTAAGATGAATAGCTGGCCAGTATCGATGGGTGGCAGAGCGTAAAGGGAAAGGACAGTACCACTGAATTGGCTACCTTGGGCTAGGCCAAGGTCTAAAAGTGGGGGCTGTAAGAGTTAAACAGAGATTTCTATGTTTTTAGTAAAACCAAAGGTCAGCAGAATTCTCCAGACGAACCTTGTACACCATAAGGGCCGATACTTGCAGAACTCTCCAGAAAGACCTTGGGGATCATAAGGGATTAACTGGTTAGGAGACAAAAGGGGGGGGGATGAGGATAAACAGATAAGGGTAAAAACAAACAGTACCAGGGACGGAGCTATGCTAGAACGGGATGAAGAGGCCCTGCTTGGGTGAGTAAAGATATGTACCTGGGACTGGAGACATCTGCTTATCATGTGATTATGTACCAACAAGATTAGAATTTGAGTAATGCAATGTGTACGTGATCAGTTGTGTATAAAAAGATGGTTTTCCTGCAATCGGTAGATCTCTGTTTTAGCCAGTCTAAGGCAGACTCTTCTTGTGCTCACTTGAATAAATGATTATTAACCTGTACCTGAGTCTCCTGTGGTCAATTCTTAGAAGGCACCACAACACAAAGGTTGCTGATAAAAATCGTGCTGTGAAAACCTTTACATTATGAGAAAAGTAAAGTTGCAAAAAACATATGGGAACAATGGAATTTGCATGAAAAGAGAGAAACGTGTATAAAGGAGATGAGGTTATGTGTAAGGGGGAAGTAATTCTAAGATCTAACAAGTGTGAAAAGCCTCAAGCCTCTGTGCATCAAGTCGCTGTCTGCAGGAACCAAAGCTAAGAAAACTCACTTTGAATAGGTCCTAGTCCAGGTCTTTGCCTGTGTCTGTTTAAATCTATTTTGTTTTTACTGTTGCCTTTACAGAGGTGTAACTGGGAACCAGATAATTAAGGGATTTAGGAGTTATTATAATAGTAATTTGTAGATCTAGGTGTGTGCTTAAAATCTTTTCTTTTATTAATAAATGTTTAACTTAGTTTTGTAAAAAACTTCTAAGTCTCAGTGGACTTATTACTACTGAATTCAAGGCACGCATCTTGAAATAAAATACAAATTGCAAAACAGCTGTGGCAGCTGTTTCAAGGTTCCTGCTGGGATTTGAGCAGCTCAGCATTTACCATCCATTGTGCCATAACATCTGGCTGACAAACACAGGGGGAGATTTAAACCAGTGCATCACCATCATGTTTATCTCTGAACCCTCATAATGAAATTTGAAAATTTTGAAATGCTTCCTCCAGCAACCATATCTGCAACCCTTTGCGTCCCTCCTAGCTACATGAAGGACTCCCTCCACCTTGCTGCTCCCATAAGTGCTTTTGCATCTCTCTTAGGTTCTCCTAAATACATTTGCAATCCTCCTAAAATGCTCCTCAATGTCACTCTGCTCATTATCTGAGGAGCTGTGAAAAGAACTGATCACTGTGCAACCATCAGCATACATCCCCAATTCAACCTTATTATGGATGAAAGATCAATGATGAATCAGCTGAAGATATGAAGGCCTAGTACACTCCCCAAGGAGCTCATGCAGCAATGTCCTGGGGCTTAGATGATTGGGCTCCCATGACCCCAACCGTCTTCCTTTGTGCTAGGAACGGCTCCAGCCCCACGAACACCTTTCCCATCAGCACCCCCCATCCGACTCACACTGATTTTAGTTTTACTAAGGTCCCTTGATGCCAAACTCGGTGAAATATTGCCTTGATGTCAAGGGCATTCACTCTCACTTCACCTCTGGAATTCAGCTCTTTTATACATGTTTGGACCAAGGCTGCATTGAGGTCTGGAGTCAAGCAATCTTGGCGGAACCTAAACTGAGCCCCGAAGTAAGTCTGAATAAGTGTCGCTTTATAGCACCGTCAATGGCACCTTCCATCACTTTGTCACTGATTAGGAATAAACTGATGGGCCGGTCCTGGACGGATAGTCTTGCTTTTTTGTGGACAGGACATATCTGGGTAATTTTTCACATTGACAGGCAATGTTGTAGTTCTACTGGAACAGCCTGGCTTGAGGCGTGGCTAGTCCTGGAGCACAAGTCTTTAGCCTACTGGGATAGTGTCAGGGCTTTTCACTCCACTGTTGCTTGCTATTACATGGAGCTGAAGACTTGTATCTGTTATGCTAGGGACCTCAGGAGGGGGCCAAGATAGATCATTCCTGAGTGGACTGCCTGGGATATAATATAGATCACCTGATCCAATAAAAACTTTCACAAAATCAGGAATTCTCACATTTGGAAAATTTTGACATCATTTTCACTCAAAAGAAATCATTTATCTATCACTTATACTTAAAAGTGATCATTTAGCTCTTGTTTGACATCATTTACATTCAAAAGTGATCATTTAGCCATCATTTGAATCCTAAGCAGCAATCAATTGACATCATTAGTCATCAATTGAAGCAGCATCTTTTGCAATCATTTAGCATCAACTTAATTACCTCCAAAGCACTCAAAAGCAATCAGAGAATATTTCCCCATGAACAAAGTTCTAGCAATCATGACAAAATCTGACTACATTTCAGACATACACTGACATCAACAATATCGTGCCATGGGCTTTTTCTGAGTGCAGCTAATTCTGTATGTTATGCATGCAACTGTGTATATTGTTTAACAGTGCGCACAACACTACTGGGGGGGTGCAAACATCATTTTAAGAAATTCCTTTCCTTTCCAATGATGAAAGTTTTGTCTCATCTCAACTTTGTTAATCAAACCCCTCTAACATGCTTTGACCAATCACATCTCCAAGGCTGCCCACTGGACTCCTGGCAAAGCCATTTCACATCTCTTGTTTTCAGAATCCTACTGGCACCATTGAGTGTAATATACATGTAAGCATAAGGTTAATTACTTAATGTGTATGGATGGATGCATATTCAATATTGGTATCTTTTTTTCAAAATTATCATGATGGGGCAGATATCAAGCTAGTTAATATCTCTACTGCTAAGACGTAAAAGTATATAAAAACAAAAATAAAAATACCTGGAAAAGCTCAGCAGGTCTGACAGCATCTGCAGAGAGGAATACAGTTAGCGTTTCGAGTCCGTATGACTCTTCAACATAACTAAGGAAAATAAAAGACAGGTGAAATATAAGCTGGTTTAAGGGGGGGGTGGGACAAGTAGAGCTGGATAGAGGGCCAGCGATAGGTGGAGATAACCAAAAGATGTCATAGACAAAAGGACAAAGAGGTGTTGAAGGTGGTGATATTATCTAAGGAATGTGCTAATAGGTGACATTAAGGGTAGAAAGCAGGACGAGCAAGGTACAGATAGCCCTAGTGGGGGTGGGGAGAAGGGATCGAAATAGGCTAAAAGGTAGAGATAAAACAATGGATGGAAATACATTTAAAAATAATGGAAATAGGTGGGAAAAGAAACATCTATATAAATTATTGGAAAAAAGGGGGATCGGAAAGGGGGTGGGGATAGAGGAGAGAGTTCATGATCTAAAATTGTTGAACTCAATATTCAGTCCGGAAGGCTATAAAGTACCTAGTCGGAAGATGAGGTGCTGTTCCTCCAGTTTGCATTGAGCTTCACTGGAACATTACAGCAGGCCAAGGACGGACATGTGGGCATGACAGCAGGGTGGTGTGTTGAAATGGAGGTCTGGGTCATGCTTGCGGACAGACCGAAGGTGTTCCGCAAAGCGGTCACCCAGTCTGCGTTTGGTCTCTCCAATGTAGAGGAAACCGCATTGGGAGCAGCGAATGCAGTAGACTAAATTGAGGGAAGTGCAAGTGAAATGCTGCTTCACTTGAAAGGAGTGTTTGAGCCCTTGGACGGTGAGGAGAGGGGAAGTAAAGGGGCAGGTGTTGCACCTTTTGCGGTTGCATGGGAAGGTGCCGTGGGAGGGGGTTGAGGTGTAGGGGGTGATGGAGGAGTGGACCAGGGTGTCCTGGAGCCACACCTTTTATTTGGAGGAAGTGTGAGGAGTTTGAGGAGAACTTGTTCAGTGTGAGAACAAGTTCAGCCAGATGGAGGAGAGTAGTGGTGGATGGGGAGTGTACGGGCCTCTGTTCAAGGAAGAAGCTGAGAGCCATCAGACCATCCCGGTGGGGGATGGAGGTGTAGAGGGATTGGACGTCCATGGTGAAGAGGAGGTGGTTGGGGCCAGGGAACTGGAAATTGTTGATATGATGTAGGGTGTCAGAGGAATCACAGATGTAGGTGGGAAGGGACTGGACAAGGGAGAGAGAATGGAGTCAAGATAGCAAGAAATTAGTTCCATGGGGCAGGAACAGGCTGACACAATCGGTCTGCCGGGACAGTCCTGTTTGTGGATTTTGGGTAAGAGGTAGAAGCGGGCCGTCCGAGGTTGGGAAACTACGAGGTTGGAAGCTGTGGAAGGAAGATCTCCAGAGGAGATGAGGTCAGTAACAGTCCTGGAAACAATGGCTTGATGTTCAGTGGTGGGGTCATGGTCCAGGGGGAGGTAGGAGGAAGTGTCTGCGAGTTGCTGCTTAGCCTCTGCAAGGTAGAGGTCAGTGTGCCAGGCAATAACAGCACCACCCTTGTCAGCAGGTTAGATGACAATGTCAGGGTTGGACCTGAGAGAACAGATTGCACCAATTTCAGAGAGAGACAGGTTAGAGTGGGTGAGAGGAGCAGAGAAATTGAGACGGCTAATGTCCCGCTGACAGTTCTCAATGAAAAGATCAAGAGAAGGTAAGAATCCAGAGGGAGGGGTCCAGGTGGAGGGAGAATATTGGAGGTGGGTAAAAGGATCCGTTGAACGGGGAGAGGACTCCTGCCCAAAGAAGTGAGCACGGAGACAAAGGCGGCGGAAGAAGAGTTCAGCATCATGCCGAGCCCGAAATTCATTAAGATGAGGGCGCAAGGGTATGAAACTAAGTCCTTTGCTGAGCACTGAACGTTCAGCATCAGAGAGGGGAAGGTCGAGGGGTATGGTGAATACACAGCCGGGGCTGGGATTGGAAGACAGGATGGGGACAGAGGGACAGGCAGGGGTGGAGGGTCCTGGATGGGTGTTGGTGTCGATGAGTTTTTGGAGCTTGCGTTCCTTTGCACCTGAAAGAAAGCGACAAAGTTTCTTGTTGAGGCGTCGGATGAGACGAAGAATAGCTGGGGGCACACGCGGCTTATAAATAGGGTGCGGCGGTGCTGCTGAAGGGAAAGGTCGAGTGTGTTCATATGGCGGCGCATGGCACTGAGTGTGGATCTCAGAAAGTGACGAGAACAGCAGTCCGAGGAGCGTTGTATGTCCCGGAGATCCCTGTAATTCTGGGTGGGTTCGAAACATGAGGGATGGAACTTGGGTTGAAATCCACGTGGGGTAAGTCGGAGACGGAGACAGTCACTGAGGAAGGAAATATGGCTGTGAAAGCGGGTTTTAGTAAACACCTTGTCAAACACCAGGAGAGAAATGGAAAGCAATGAAGGTGAACAAGGCAAAAGAGAGATACGGTAATCCTGTCGGAGAGAAGAGCAGTACTTCTTCAAGGTAGGTATTCCTTGAAGAGACGTGGCAGTCAATTAAACACTAAAAAAGCAAAAAACTGCGGATGCTAGAAATCCAAAACAGATAGCCCTAGTGGGGGTGGGGTGGGGGAAGGGATCGAAATAGGCTAAAAGGTAGAGATAAAACAACGGATGGAAATACATTTAAAAATAATGGAAATAGGTGGGAAAAGAAAAATCTATATAAATTATTGGAAAAAAGGGGAATCGGAAAGAGGGTGGGGATGGAGGAGAGAGTTCATGATCTAAAATTGTTGAACTCAATATTCAGTCCGGAAGGCTATAAAGTGCCTAGTCGGAAGATGAGGTGCATTTCCTCCAATTTGCGTTGAGCTTCACTGGAACATTGCAGCAGGCCAAGGACGGAGACGGAGAGAGAAAGAGTGTGAGTGAGTGCAGGGGATGGAAAGATTGAAATAAAAACAGAAAACACTGGAAAAATTCAGCAGGTCTGGCAGCATCTGTGGAGAGAGAAACAGAGTTAACGTTTCGAGTCTGTATGACTCTTCGAGAGTTGGTGGAAGGTCAAGCCAGGGACCTGGGGCAGGTTACTGGTTGTGGGTCTGAATTGGCGGTGGATCCGGCAGCTGGGGTTTGGCCCAAATCGACACCAGCGTTTGAGGGAAGGGTGGGAGCTCTCTCACATCCAGTCAGGGTGGTGAAATCCAAGGAGGGTGGAGAAATATGAGGGGATGAGTGAATGGGGTTTGAGTGGGGTTGGAAGGGAAGGCATGGGCAAGAGTGTGGAGGGGGAAGCCTATTAATCACTTTTGATGCCTTTGAGCATTTTTGATCACATTTGATGTCAAAGATGGCAATAAGCACTACTGACTGCATGAAAAACATGTTCCAAATTAGAGATTTTGATGTCAAATGATGGCTGATCGTTTTTGAGTGCGTTTGAATGCAAAAATAATATAAAAATTTTCTTGTAGGGAAGCCTATGCAAGGAATGAAGTAATAGTTTAGGTGATCCTGGGGTGAAGAGTGAAGAGCCATCAAGGATTTGTAACCATATCAAGGAGCCAACAGGGAGCCAAAAACCTCCAAGGAATTAGGAACTGGAACAGGAAGAGCCAGTGAACATCCTTCAAGTGCTCATGACCAACATCACAAAACTCTTGATGTAGACTCAGCATGTCTAACATCCAATTCATGATTTCAAACATCCTGTCAAGTAGCTTCCTATTAAAGAAAGCTCACAAGCAGAAACATTTGATGTTCTGGAGGCAATGTGTAATCCCTTCACTTGAAATTGGCTGCATGTTAGATTCTTGAAACAGCAGTGTTACTGGAGGCAGCAGGTGTACATCAGCAGAGAGCATTTGTCAAAAGCTCTTACTCCTAATTATCAACTAGAGTTGCATGTTGGAAAGTATCCATCTGTAGGCAAATAGTGAGGACAAGATCAGGTTGAATGGTCATCTTCCTCCTCCAACAACACCCATGAGGAGAGGCGGATTGTAGGTGCAAACCTATGTTCCAATACCATAGTACAGCAGCAAGGTTCCATGCTGTTGCACATCTCTTGCATCATTAAAACTCATCTGGTGAAGGTGGTAAAATGACATGTTTATCTAACTTAATGAAGTGTGATAATATGGAGGTTCACACAACCAACAAATTTCAGAAGATTTAGTATTCTGCTAGTTGATTCTTCCCAAGGGAGAAAGCAGTCAAGTTTTCTGCCATGCAACTTATAACCAACCACCCCCCCACCACCCCTACCACCCCCCCACCCCCCGCCACTCCCACCACCCCCCCACCCCCACTACCCCCCCCACCCCCCCCCCCACCCCCACTCCTCCCCCCACCCCCCCCACTCCCCACCCCCCACCCCCACCCCCACCACCCCCAAGTGCTGAAGTGAGAGCTTACTATTAAAACTATACTGGTTCCATAACTTGGCTTGGGAAAAACAATTACTTAATGATAGAGGAAAATACGTACATCTTATTATTGGTTTTAATTATCACAAGGAACCAGAAAAGGCCAGCAAAATCTGTGATTGTAATCTGGTCTCTCTTTGGCATATGACTTAGTCCATAATGCTTAAGGCTTTGGCTGGACCAGCCAGAAACTGGTACATTCCCAAATTAAGCACTGATGGTATCATGTCACTTTAACTTTATTGGCAAATCTTAGCTGCCAAAATCAAATAGTCAATTTCGTTATGTCTCTACTGTTACTGTGGCTAAAAACACATGCACAAAATCAACAAAAAACAAATTGTGTTTTCCTCTTCAATGAAATAAATCAGGTATTCCAGACTGAAAAAAATATCTCAATTGGAAACTAAAAGAAAAGCAAAATACTGCCAATGCTGGAAATTTGAAATAAAAACAAAGTTCTGGAAATACTCAGCAGGTCTCACAGCATCTGTGGAGAAAGAAAGAGAGTTAATGTTCGAGTCAAATGTGACTTCCTCAGGATTGAAGGAGGGTAGCAATATGATGGGTTATATGTCACTGGAGAAGGATGATCCTTTGAATGTGGAAGTTGGTGGGTTGCAAAATGAGTACAAGGCGAAACCCTATCAGGGTTCTGCAAGAGAGGAAAAGGGGTGAGAGCATCAGTGTGGGAAACAGGCTAGACACAGCTGAAGGCCCTGTCAATGATGGTGGGAATGGCAAGGGGGGGTCCTTGGCTATCCTCTGCCATTTCTGTTACCTTCAGCATGATGCCACCACCAAACACATCTCCCCTGTCAGTATTCCAAAGGCAGCATTCCATCCACGACACACTGGTCCAGTCCTCAAATCACCCCCCAACACCTTGTTCCTGTCCCATGTCACCGCCTGCAATTGCAGGTGTAACATCTGTCTTTTTACTTCCCCTTTCCTCACAGTCCAATGCCCCACATACTGCTTCCAGGTGAAGCAGCAATTTACTGTACTTTCAATTTAGTATATTGTAATCACATCTCACAATTCAATCCTTTACAGTGGGGAGGCCAAACGCAAAGCGGTCACACAGTTTGCGAGAAACCTCCGCTCAGTCTGCAAGCCTGTGACTCAGAATTTCCAGTTGCTTGCCATTTCAATTCACCACCTTGCTCTCATGCTCACATTTCTGTCACTGGTATGCTGCAGTGTTCCAGTGAAGCTCAACAAAAGCTCCAGGAACAACACCTCATCTTCTGATGAATCACTTCACAACCTCCTGGATTCAACAATTTCAAGCCATGAACTGTGTTCCCCATTTTGATTTTTTTTTTGCTATGTGCCAGTTTGAATCTTGTTGAAAAGGGAAGGTCTGAGATAGGGAACCAGACCTGCCAAGTATTTTCAGCACACTTCCTGTTTTTATCTCAAATGGAAACATTATCTTATACAAATCATCACAGAAATCCAGTGGGAAACCATAATAGACTTGATTACTCCACATTTGGGGTATCACACCAAACAGAATATCACAAAATGCAAGAAAAGACAGAAATGGTTATCAAAAGTTGTGAATTACCATTTCTTCGCATTGAAATTTACAAAATTTGTATCAGTTATTGTGAAGATATTTTCCTCTTATGCTTGCAGTTCACCACACTCCACATTTTTTCAGGTATTTGCAAATGTTGACAATGTGCCCCTATAACCTGAGTCCGCATCATTTATATATATTGAGGGAAACAATGATCCCAATGATGGCCTCTGGGAACACCATTTCAGTCAATAAAACATCTATTAATCAGTGACTTCTATCCTTTAACTAACTTTGTATCCATGTTGTCATGAAAAATGATTGTCAAGAATGCTTTGGATTAAAAAGAAATCCTCATCAAAAATATTTTCATACTACCAAGTCTTAGCTAATTTGGTTCTGTCCATGTAAATGCTGCAAAGGACAGCATCCAGACTATTATCTCCCCTTTGAAAGTTTTATAACGGTTCTGCAAGATTGTTCTTAAAGGCACCTGATCTGGCAGTTTGTCTGCTTAATCAGTCACGAACTGGAACCAGACCTCTGGCTTTTGACTGCCTTCAATATTTCCCAGTTATTGTTTACTTTGTCACCTATGAACTTGACAGTGAGTTAAGAATGTGCCCGGTGTGGCTAATATTAAGTTTTCTGAAATGGTGCAAGATGTAGCGCAGGACCTACTTGTCATTAGTTAGAGATGTGGGGCACATTATCTTAATTATTTCATGGAGAAGGTCGCTTTTCAGTTCATAGGGAGTGAAGGCTTGCCCATGGGAGTGTTCTTTTTTATGTTGGACACAAGTACCTGGTGTGAGCCTGAATCATAACATTACATAAAGATATATACAATGTTATATATATTATATATATATTATATATATACAGCATGACTGTCCTTCTAAAGTTTTCCAGGCTTCCATTTATCTTGGATAAATGATTGGGCAAGAAGGAAAGTTGGAATACAGTATGGGGAAGTATGAAATTGTTTAATTTGGTAGGAAGAATGGAAAAGTAGAATACTTTTTAAAAGGTGAGACACTAACAAACATTGGTTTTCCAGCCCACTTACAATAAAGATTAAGAGTAAGGAAGTTTTGCTGAAATTTTTGGGCTTTGGAGAGACAATACCAGGAGTACCATTACAAATAAAAAAAGAAAACGCTGGAAAAACTCAGCAGGTCTGACAGCATCTGAGGAGAGAGAAACAAAGTTAACTTTTCAAGTCCATACGACTCTTGTTCAGAGCTCTGAAGAAGTCATACAGACTCGAAAAGTTAACTTTGTTTCTCTCTCCACAGATGCTGTCAGACCCGCTGAGTTTTTCCAGGGTTTTCTTTTTATTAATTTTAGATTTCCAGCATCCGCAGTATTTTGTTTTTTCTTAGTACTATTACAATTTTGGTCTCCTTACCAAAGGAAGGATATACTTGCTTTACAGAGGGTACAACAAAGACCAAATCAACCAGGTTGATTCATGGGATGAGGGTGGAACTATGAAAAGTGATGAGTAGAATGGCCTATATTCTTTGGAATGTAGAAGAATGAGAGGTGATCTCTTTGAAATGTATAAAGTTCTTAGAGGGTTTGACAGGGTTGATGCTGAGAGACTGTTTGCCCTGGCAGGACAGTCTAGGACTAGGAATCATAGTCTCAGAATAAGAGATCAGCCATTTAGGAATGAGATGAGGAGAAAGTTGTTCACTAAAAGTGTTATGAATCTTGGGAATTTTTTGCGATGTAGATGGTCAGTCAATGACTAAATTCAAGGCAGAGATCAATAGATTCTTGGGCGCTAATACGGTAGGAAAGTGGAATTGATGTAGAAGTTTAGTCGTTGAACGATGGAGCAGACTCAAGGGACCATATGACCTATTCCGATCTCAAGTTCTTGCGTGCCAGCCAGCCCACAGATCCTTATTGCAGCAAACATATGTTGGATTATTTATATTAATAGGCAATGATTACTTGAGAAATATCAGTTTTTAGAACCAGATGCTAATGATCTCAACCATCTTCTTTGCTGAATCAGTTTATTAAAACATTTCGCAAGTTACACTCCATGGTAATTTCTATAATTAAAATATGTATTTTATTCAACATTAAGTGGTACTGCTACTAAGCGTAGCCTTACAACCAGCTAGAAATGCCTCACTTGCATAGAAGGAAATAAAATCTTTGTAGCATCACTGCACCATCTACTGGTAAGTGCAGGTTAACACTGAATTCATGTGCATGTATTTGAGAAAATAAAGGCCCAGATTGTTTTGCAGGGGGCATGTCCTATTAGTTAGGCCTGTTTATCACTGAATCACAGTGCAGAAGAGGCCCTTCGGCCCATCAAGTCTGCACCGACACATGAGAAACACCTGACCTACCTACCTAATCCCATTTACCAGCACTTGGCCCATAGACTTGAATGTTATGATGTGCCAAGTGCTCATCCAGGTACTTTTTAAAGGATGTGAGGCAACCCGCCTCTACCACCCTCCCAGGTAGCGCATTCCAGACCGTCACCACCCTCTGGGTAAAAAAAGTTTTCCCTCACATCCTCCCTAAACCTCCTGCCCCTCACCTTGAACTTGTGTCCTGTTGTGACTGACCCTTCAACTAAGGGGAACAGCTGCTCCCTATCCACCCTGTCCATGCCCCTCATAATCTTGTACACCTCGATCAGGTCGCCCCATAGTCTTCAGTTTATGCAGGTATAAGTTCTAAAAATTCTGCCCACAAAGTTGTTGGGAGTGTGAGCTTAATGGGCAACAAGGGCATCTGAGACCCTGGTGAACAATGTGTATTTCCTTAGCCTGTTAAACAATGGAGAAGCGAACAGGAGAAGGAGCATGAATTAAAAGTTGGTGCAGAAAGAGAAGGAAAGAAAGTATGGACCAACAGGAAGATGAAGGAAGTAATAAGTTAAAGTAATAAAGGTTAATAACCTGAAGCACTAGCCCATAACTTCCGTTAATGGGGCATCGTACCTGGTCAACCAGCCTAGGAAGTCCTCACTCAAGGATTGCACAGCAATTGCCCAGGAAGCTCAAACTTCCATTGCAATGGGAACCATCTGATACTGTGATTTAAATCACAAACTTTGGATGGTTCCAACTACCTTACAGTAATAGTTACCCAGAAAAAGTTATAAGAATTAAAACCACTTCTAACCTCTGGATAGCTACAGTACTAACCACCCCTCCCCCACCACCACACCCCAACGGGACCTCCCCCCCCTCCCACCTGCAGCTCTCTCCACACCCTGATTGCTACCCCCACCCCGCCATTCTATCCACTTACATAAACTTACCTTCTCCCTATCTTCTCAAAGTGACTGGACCTTTAAGCCTACCTGCTTTACTGCAGCTAATTCTGTAAAAAAAAGGGGGCATGTCTTCCTCACTTCCCACTCAGCTGCCCTCAACACAAAACCTTGGGAACCTGCTGTACTGCACCTTTCTCACCTGACTTCATTTAAGGGTAAGTAACTAGGATCGTGTGCAATCCGACTCGGATTGCAACGCCACATATATTAAACCCATTAAGTCTGCTGCCCCACAGATGCTGCCTGACATCCACACTTACAATTGTCCACTTTCTGGGCAACAGATGACTGACAGTAGTTAGTAGCTAGTAGTTGCTAGGCAAAGTTGTGTCATGAGTTTAATGGGCAACTCATCTGCAAATGCAGCAACTTCATGAAAATCATGGGGAGGTTAAGGGCAAGATTCTGAGGTTTCTGCAAAGCTAATAACAGAGCAACGCAAAGTGGCCAGCAACTTGTGGTATTTCTCAATTCATGGGTTACCTTTTCCTTGATACAAGTTGCTGTTCAATTTGTGCACTAATAACATAATGGGCGATTCAGACACTGTTATATTTTCTGCAAATTCTGGGCCATAGTTTATCATTTCTGTTAATACTATGCACTTTTGTAGTTACTGAACTACATTACTTTGTATTTAATAGTTAGAAAATAATTCTACTGTCAGAATCAAAATAAGAGTGCTAATTACTTTCTTACCAGAACATCATGAACAAGAGCTTGGTAGGTCCATGTATGATGTAATGGGGTCGCCAAATCTATATTTCTGTCCACAAGGATTAATAACGGTCTTTGGAAACTGTCAATGAAAAGTAAACATATGAAAAAAAGCTGCAAAGCACACAAATATCATAGATCAAACAAACTGGATGTTTTCTAGGCCAAAATCACAACAACAAACACTTGCCAACAAGCTTAAACTAAGTTTACAGCATGTCATAATATTTCTTTGCTTTTCCAAACGAGAACTTAAATCATGAGAGCTTTAAATTATAGACGGTCTACTACAAAATATTAATGCAGCTTTTAGCAATTACACAGAAACATAGAAACTAGGAGCAGGAGTAGGCCATTCAGCCCTTCAAGCCTGCTCCGCCATTCATTATGATCATGGCTCATCATCCAACTCAGTAGCTCCTGCTTTCTCCCCATACCCTTTGATCCCTTTCGCTCCAAGAGCTATATCTAACTCCTTCTTGAAAATACAGAAAGTAGTTGAGACCAAAACATTGTGTGGTAACGAGTTCCACAGGCTCACCACTCTCTGGGTGAAGAAATTTCTCCTCATCTCAGTCCTAAATGGTCTACCCCATATCTTCAGACGGTGACCCCTGGTTCTGGATTCCCCCACCATCGGGAACATCCTTCCTGCATCTACCCTGTCTAGTCCTCTTAGAATTTTACAGGTTTCTATGAGATCACCCCATATTCTTCTGAACTCCAACGAATATAATCCGAATCGACTCAATCTCTCCTCATTTGTCAGTACCGCCATCCCAGGAATCAGTCGGGTAAACCTTCGCTGCACTCCCTCTATAGCAAGTACATCCTTCCTCAAGTAAGGTGATCAAACCTGCACACAATATTCCAGGTGTGGTCTCACCAAGGCCCTGTACAATTGCAGCAAGACATCCCTGTTCCTGTACTCGAATCCTCTGGCTATGAACGTCAACATACCATTTGTCTTCTTTACCGCCTGCTGCACCTGCATGCTTACCTTCAGCGACTGGTGTACAAGGACACCCAGGTCTCGTTGCACATTCCCCTCTCTCAATTTATAGCCATTCAGATAATAATCTGCCTTCCTGTTTTTGCTACCAAAATGAATAACCTCACATTTATCCACACTATACTGCATCTGCCATGCATTTGCCCACTCACTCAGCTTGTCCAACTCACACTGAAGCATCTCTGCATCCTCCTCACAGCTCACCCTCCCACCCAGCTTTGTGTCATCTGCAAATTTGGAGATATTACATTTAATTCCCTCATCTAAATCATTAATATATATTGTGAATAACTGGGGTCCCAGCACCGATCCCTGTGGTACCCCACTAGTCACTGCCTGCCACTTGGAAAAAGACCCATTTATTCCTACTCTTTGCTTCCTGGTTTATAGACTGGTCTATTATTCCCTGTTTTCTCTCTGCCTCCCTTTTTAAATAGTGGGGTTACATTAGCTACCCTCCAATCTGTAGGAACTGTTCCAGAGTCTATAGAATCTCGGAAGATGACCACCAATGCATCCACTATTTCTAGGGCCACTTCCTTAAGTACTCTGGGATGTAGATTATCTCTTATGTGGGACTTTGTCAAAAGCCTTCTGAAAGTCCAAATAAACCATATCCACTGGCTCCCCCTCATCAACTCTACCAGTTATGTCCTCGAAAAATTCCAGTAGATTTGTCAAGCATGATTTCCCATTCATAAATCCATGCTGATTCTGTCCGATTCTGCCACTGTTTTCCACATGCTCAGCTATTAAATCTTTTACAATGGACTCTAGAATTTTCCTCACTACTGACATCAGGCTGACTGGTCTATAATTCCGTTTTCTCTCTGTCTCCCTTTTTAAATAGCAGGGTTACATTAGGTACCCTCCAATCTGTAGGAACTGTTCCAGAGTCTACAGAATCTCGGAAGATGACCACCAATGCATCCACTATTTCTAGGGCCACTTCCTTAAGTACTCTGGGATGTAGATTCAGGCCCCGGGGATTTATCGGCCTTCAATCCCATCAATTTCCCCAACACCATTTCCCTACTAATACTGAATTCTTTCAGTTCCTCTCTCTCACCAAACCCTGTGTTCCCCAGCATTTCTGGTATGTTATTAGTGTCCTCCTTTGTGAAGACAGAACCAAAGTATGTATTTAGCTGGTCAGCCATTTCTTTGTTCCCCATTATAAATTCCCGTTTCTGACTGTAAGGGACCTACATTTGTCTTCACCAATCTTTTTCTCTTCACATACCTATAGTAACTTTTACAGTCAGTTTTTAAGCTCCCTGCAAGCTTATTCTCGTACTCTAATCAATCCCTTACAGTAATTACAGTATTAGCTGTTTCATTTATATGGGAGAAATCATGTTTTAACATTCACACTGATGAATCGCTCCCCTTTCTAGCCTTCAAAATAAAAAAAGTAGTTGTTTGAACAATCAGCTAACAAAAAATCTCACATCATGAAGTTAAAAGTTGCAAAATAGACCGAACTAGAATTTCAGAAGGAATTGCTAGTTTAATAAACCACTGAGATTTTTTGTTCTCCTTCCTTTCAAGAATATCTAAATAGAACATTTTAAGTTCAAATTGGGCACCTAATTGTACTATGGGAGCTTTAATTAAATATGATTATAAGCATCCTGCCGATCCATGGCAGGACACTCCAATACCCCTAAAGGCTCACGTGCAGTGGGTTCTGGGTTATGTTCACTATTTAACACCAACCCCCATCCCTCTGGGGGGAAAATTTTATTATCCAGACAATTAGGTTTAGCAGTGACATGCACATTAAAACACAATGCAATTTTGCTTTTTATATCATTTATAATATGATATATTATAATGGTTAGAGCACCCAAACCATAAACAAATGATATAAATAAGCCCTTCACTAAAACTCTAAATAATCACTTCACTAAAACTCTCAAAAGGAATTACTTCCAGCTTGTGTCAGAATCCAAATAAACTTGTAGAAATTACAACAGAATTGTTCCAACAATTCTAATTTTGGAAGAAGCTCGTTCTCACGATCAGTGATTTAACTACATACACAAGAAGTTGTACAGAAAGTAAGTGCAAATGCTTTTTCAAAGCTTGTTTAAATTTTGCTCAACTTCAAAGAGGCATTTTCTTATAGCCAGGATTGATTTCTGAACACAGAATTAAGTTCCTGTTGTTAGGAAATAGCAGTCAGGATTCGGGAGAAATTCTGAGGAGTAAACCCTGCAAGGGAGCAGTCATTAAGGCAGTCTGAGTCACAGCAGCTTTGAGGGAGTTGAGGGAAGGCTAGGTCTTTGGATAGAATTGGAATCCCTTGTGAAGAAGACAGTTTTTTTAAAGAGATTGTATAACTCACAGTGAAAGCTGGCATATAGGTGGGTTCTTGAGAAATCTATGCACTCTGTCTTGGTTGCATCTGTCATTTACTCTGTAGGGTGGTTTGCTCAACTGCAGTTTGCCTGTTAATCCATGTGTACCTCATGTTAATTCTGAATGCTAGAGTATAAGGTGCGTATATTAGTAAATTATTTTACTTTTTTAATTTTGTATAGTAAAGTTTGTTTCAAAGTGTTTGTTCAGAACCCGTGGAATCTTATGGTTTCATTCCAAAAGCAGGAGTCTTTAACCTCAACCTTTGACTATTTTAAACAAAGTGTTATTGGTCCCTAACTGGATCTCAACCGATGTCCCAGGGTCTGGCCAAGGATCGTAACACTGTATTGTACCTGAATTGTCCTCCACCAAGACCATCCCCTGTGAAGAGACTATTTCTGGCATCTCGCAGATTTTCTCGCAGCTTCTTATCCAATTTCTAAAAAAAATAAATAGGATTGCAAAAAATGTCTATAAATTTTAAGCAGAAAGGAAAACATCACAAAGCTAGTACTCTTAGATATGACAACTCATATGGACAGTACAGACTAGTAGTTTGTTATACATAGAAATAAGGACTTAAACTTCAAATTATACATTAGATTGTGGGAAGTATGTGTAAATAGTGAAGTCCGAGGAGCCTTAGATATTGGGCTTAAGACCTCATTACAACGAGAATGACACTGTGGAAGCAGCAAGTAGGTGAGCGGCTGGACTGAAGATCAGGAGTCAGATGAACGATTGATTTAGGGGTGGTCTGTGAAAGGACTGGGTGAGATACAGAGGAAGGACCGGGGATAGGGGCGGGGGCTGTGGAGTTGGGCGAGTTGGTAGAATAATTGGGGCCTCAAAGAGCTTAGAGCCACAGTTTCTGGATATTTATTTTGGCTTACTATTTTGCAACTGTGGCTACATTTCAAAGGTTCTTCATAATCTGTAAAGCACTTTGGATGTCCTAAAGTCAGGGAAGGCACAACATAAAGAGAAGACAGACAGTCAGACTTATATTAATATAGCACCTTTCGTGACCTCAGGATGTCCCCAAAGCTCTATAAAGTAAATAAAAGTACATTTTTTGAAGTGTAGTCACTGGTGTAATGTACAAAAATTGTTTCTTTCCTCACCGTTTTTATTGATATAACAATAAGTGCTTTTTTACCCCAGCAGGGCAAACCAATGTTACAGGAGGGACTTGAAACAGATGTCAGACCCTTATTTGGATATGCAAAGGGGTCAACATCTGTTTCAGGCATAGGTGAAGGACAACTCTTGCTTATTCTTACCCAAATGGTGGAACACTTCTAGTTGAAAGTGGTTGTGTTTGCTGCCAATGAGGTGCACACACTGTTGTACCGACGTGACATCATTGCAAGCGACGGATTCCATTTGCTGGTGATGTCTGTGTACACCACATTCCTGATTTCAGTGTTTTTCAGTGAAGGGAACTATTGCACTTGCAGTCATTCAAATTTAAATTGTCTAATTTTGGTTCAAAAGTACATACAACTCCCTTGTCCCTTATAGGATTTTAATTTCCATTTGGTTCCATACAGCAATGTAGTAGCAAGCTACCCTCTTATGCATCACAAGAGGCTGATAAATAAAAAGTAAGCAAGGACAGAATGCAAGTTTATTTTCCCTCGTAAACTCCAAAATGCCTCATTTACCTTCTCGATAATAAGATAAAGTTGAAAATATAAGGTTATATAGTTGTGCAAAGCTGCTGACAATGGGGAAAATGGATTATTCCAAAAACCAAAGCAGCTCTGGCACAATTAGATTGTGAAGCAGTGCTTTGAGGTTTGTATGGCATGATACTGCTCTCATTGTGCTACATGTGGTTGCATTGAGTTTCTTTTTCTTCAGTATTTGAAAGAAAAATAAGGCATGAGAGCTGGACTGGTTTCTATGGTGAAGTACGGCTTTAATCACCTTGGTACAGAATATGCAAATACTCAGAATATGAAACACTGTCTCCTGCTCCCTGCACTATGGCCATTTATTAAAATCGTACACAGGGGCGCAGCACCACTGGTTTTCTGCACATGCTCAGACCTGTGCACATTGGCATACATGTATCGAAGGCCATCTTTGTGGCCAACTTGCATTGGCAGGAGACACAATGGTTGAAAATATGCACATGCTTCCTGTCCACCAATTTGGCAGTGTGACACCTGAAAAATTGCCATTACCTGGCCCAAATTAGCCCATGGTGTGAATTTTCTTTTAATTGTCAAAACTGCTTTATTTATTGAATATTTGCTGCAAATGCTCAGACAGATCCATTTCAATGCTGTTTACTTTTCAAAGCAAGCTAAAGCCTTCTAAGAAAAAAATCATGTTCGGTTTAAATCAAATGATGTATCCCTGATTTACTGAGGCCCTATGCTCTGGAGTTCCCATCCTAAACTTCTCTGTCTCTCCACCCTCATTCCTCCTTTAAAATGCTCCCTAAAATTGACCTCTTTGACCAAATCTTTTATAACTGCACTAATGTCTCCTTCTGTGGCTTCGTGTCAATTTTAAAAATTTATTCATGGCATGTGGGCTTCGATGGCTGGGCCAGCATTTACTGCCCATCCCCAGCTGCCCTTGGGAAGGTGGTGGTGAGCTGCCTTCTTGAACCGTTGCAGTCCATGTGGTGTAGGTGCACCCACAGTGCTGTCAGGAAGGGAGTTCCAGGATTTTGACCCAGTAACAGTGAAGGAACAGCAATATATTTCCAAGTCAGGACGGTGAGTGACTTGGAGGGGAACTTCCAGGTGGTGGTGTTCCCCTCTATCTGCTGCCCTCATCCTCCTAGACGGTAATGGTCGTGGATTTGGAAGGTGATGTCGAAGGAACCTTGGTAAATTCCTGCAGTGCATATTGTAGATGGTACACACAGCTGCTACTGTGCGTCAATGTTGGAGGGAGTGAACATTTGTTAATGTGGTGCCAATCAAGTGGGCTGCTTTGTCCTGGACGGTGCCTAACTTCTTGAGTGTTGTGGGAGCTGCACTCATTCAAGCAAGTGGGGAGTATTCCATCACTCTCCTGACTTGTAGATGGTGGACAGGCTTTGGGGAGTCAGGGGGTGGGTTACTCGTTGCACTATTCCTAGCCTCTGGCCCGCTCTTGTAGCCACAGTATTTATATGGTTAGTCCAGTTATCTGATTCAGTCCTGAAGTGCCTTGGCATTTATTATGTTCAAGTTGCTCAGTCACTGTTACTGAGAGTCTGTCCAGCATACTTTCAGAGTGAACTGCATTTGCAATCAGTGGCAGTCCCTTATCAGGTTTATTAACTTAATATTCACAAAAGTGAGGCTTCTTCTCTGTGAATTTTGCATTAATCAAATTGAGAAGTATTAGTGTTATATAAAAAACATTTTTATTTTGGCATCAACTTTGGAAACAAGCTCACAGATCACAAATGCTTTTCCTTGAATAGCCTCATGGGATATTTAACATTTATATGAGCAGGCAAATGGGACCTTAGTTTAATAGTTCATCCGGCACTGTGGTTCTCTCAAACCCCATAGACTTAGAGGTGAGAATACTATCAACTGAAATAACCACATATTAAGTTGATTTGCTTCACTGACTGATGGAAACAAAACTTTCTAACACTAGATAATGTGAATTTTAAATAACTGATAGCTACATATATGCAAGTCTTTGAATTTTATATTATGTCCAGTTCTTAAAAAGAACCATGAATTTTCTATCACGTAAATTGAAATAAATTAAAATGAATTTCCTACCACTGCTACCATGTCAGCTGCATTTCCTCGAGGGCTTCGTATAATTGGAACAGCACCTAATGGAAAGAAGACTATCAGGTTACAAGACTTAAAGTTTGCAAAATTTATTTACTTTTGAATAAGAGGCTGACATTTCTTTTAGTTTTTTTTCCCCTGTTCCTCACATCACTCACGCTTTCCTCACTTTGAACTGGACAGCAGAAGTGCAGTCTGGCAGTTTCCTCTGGATATCCAGTTTACCTCTGCCTGACTTCTGTCTATAATTCTGTCCATGAAATTTGAAACTCAATGAATGGGAACTGTAGAGGTGCAATCATGCATCACGATCAACCACTGTGAGACATAAAATACTTGCTTTCACAACTGGTCAACCCAAATTAGTCTTATTGCTAAATTTTTGTAGCATTTAACTTAATTCTGTAAACTTCTCACACTCAACCTGGTGAAAGACTTACTGCTTTTCCAATTTCTCAAATACTAGGTTCCAGCATATAATATTCAATAACAAAAATAACAATTTTTGGTAAACTTCTTATTACCTCATTTTATAAAGCAGTATTTAAGAAATGCATAAAGCAGGGAATTTTCTTTAAACCGTTTGACATATTATTCCAGTCTTAAAAGAGCCCATGGTAATACATGTAAGAATTTGTTGTGCTGTACTTACCCATTGTAACAAAGAAGCAGAAGAGGCTGTCCACCAGAGTGTCCATAATGATTTCCATTTCACTGTCAGTGATATCAGGTCTATTGATTGCTGAAAGCAAGATTATATCAAGTAATGTTGAAAAAAATGTCAAATCATGTGCATAGAAAGTCAGGGAGGAAGGAGGGCTAGAAGAGAAGGAAAGGTGAAAGCAGGACAGGGAAGGTAACAGGCAGCAGAAGACAAAAAAAAACCCAAGAATAGTAGAAAATAGAGAGGCAAAAGGGAGGAGGGAACTTAAAACAGGAGGAAGGAACTTAAAACAATCACCACCAAGAGAAAAAAGTTCTAGGAAAACTAATGGGACTAAAGATTGACAAGTCCCTTGGACCTGATGCCCTGCATCCTAAAATCTTAAAAGCAGTGGCTGGAGAGATAGTGGATGCATATGGTTGTAATCTTCCAAAATTCCCTAGATTCTGGAAAGCTGCCAGTGGATTGGAAAACTGCAAATGTAGCAACCCTATTCAAGGAGGGAGACAGAAAGCAGGAAACTATAGGCCAATTAGCCTAACATCTGGCTTAGGAACCAGCTAGAATCCATTATTAAAGAGGTAGCAGCAGGACATTTTCAAAATCATAATACAATCAAGCAGAGTCAACATGGTTTCATGAAAGGGAAATCATGCTTGACAAATTTATTAGAGTTCCTTGAGACGAATTATTTGTCTATAACAAGTAGAATGGATAAAAGGGAATCAGTAGATGCCATGCATTTGGATTTCCAAAAGGCATTCGATTTGGTGCCACATAAAAGGTTACTACACAAGATTAGAATTCATGGTGTTGGAGGTGATATATTATAGCAAGGATAGAGGCTTTGCTAACAGGAAATAGAGAGTCAGGATAAATGAGTCTTTTCAGGTTGGCAAACTGTTAACTAGTGGAGTGCAAAAGGAATAAGTGCTGCGGCCTCTAACATTTACAATCTACATTGATGACTTGGATGAAGGGATTGAGGGTATTGTAGTCAAATTTGCTGACAATACAAAGATAGGTAAGAAAGTAGGTTGTGAAGAGGATACAAAGAGTCTTCAAAGGGATACAGATAGGTTAAGTGAGTAGGCAAAAGTGTGGGAGATGGAGTATGCTGTAGGAAAATGAAATATTAAATTAAAATATAATGAAGTTGTCCATTTTGGCAGGAATATTATTTAAATGGAGGAGAGACATCACAGAATGCTGTGGTGCAGCAGGATATGGATGTCCTTGAACATGAATCACAAAAGGTTAGTATGCAGTTACCGCAAGTAATTAGGAAGGTGAATGGAATGTTGGTCCATTGCAGGACAAAGGGAGAAGGGAAACTTGGCAATAACTGTACAGGCATTGATAAGATCGCACCCAGAGCGCTTTGTACAGTTTTGCTCTTTGCCCAGAAAGGGATATACTTGCATTGGAAGGAGTTCAAAGAAGGTTCACTAGGCTGATTCCTGGGATGAAGGGATTATTTTATGAGGAACCTATGTTCATTGCAGTTTAGAAGAATGAGAGGTGATCTCATTGAAACATCCGAGGTGGCTTGACAGGATAGATGCTGTGGGGGAATCTAGAACTGGGTGGCAGAGTTTTTAAATAAGGGGTCTCCCATTTAGGACAGAGATCAGGAAGAATTTAATCTCTTAGAGGGTCATTAGTCTTTGGAATATTCTACCCCAGACAGCAGTGGAGGCTGGGTCATTGAATATATTCAAGGCCGAGTTAGAGAGATTTTTAATCCATAATGGAATCAAGGGTTATTGGGGGGCCGGCAGCAAGGTGGAGTCAGATCAGCCATGATCTTACTGAATGACGGAGCAGGCTGGAGGGGCCAATGGCCTACTCCTGCTCCTATTTCTTATGATATGATTAATGAAAGATTGCACTGGATCATGGTGCCTATTTGAAAAAACACGGATAGGTGCTAGGTTACAGGGTGTCAAAAAACATGCTTTGCAGAAGTGATGTAAGCTGACCAAGGATCAAGCTGCAAAACACACTTGACAAAGATATAGACAGTTCAGGATTCAGATCTGGAGTGGGGGCAGGTGAGTGGTGGCGCACAGGTGGTGCTGATTCTCGAGGTGACAGTTAAAGCTGAAGAGAGTTGCCTTTATAGTCCGGAGGCATGATCTCAGGTTATTTTTACACGTTTATTAGTTGTTAAATTATCAGAAAATGGATAGAGAAGATCGAAAGAAAATAAGCATGACGAGACAGAACAGAGGTGGGATGAGAGAAAGGCAAGATATTGGAATTTTGACAGGAAGTAGGAGTTGACACTGGTGAGCAAATAGGGCCCCTTAGCTTCAAAATATTGGTCCTGGTGGTACCAGAGAAGATGCGCTGGGGGGCTCCCCCCACACACCCCAGAGTTCCCCATACAAGGGATGCAGGGGAATTACCAGGGAAGTTCAAACTTCCGATGGACAATTACCCAGCACTGGGAACCATCCGAAACTCCGATATATATCGAAGACTTTGGATGGTTCCGACTGTCTTACCAGGCTTGAGGAGCTTTAACCCAGGAAAAGTTAGAAGAATTAAAACCACTTCCAACTTCTGGGTAACCATAGTACTGACCTTCTTGCCTTCTCTCTGGCTTCTCAAAGCGGCTGGGACATTTTAACTTACTTGCTTTACGGCAACTAATGCCATAAAAAAGGGGGCATGACCTCACTTGCCCCATTTCAACTGCACTCGACTGAAGGCCTCAGGGGCCTGTTGCACTGCACTTATCTCACCCGGCCTAGGTTGGAAGGTCGGGCAAGAAAGGTGCAGCTGCATTCCAGTGTAAGTAAAAAGGAGAGGACTGGCAATCCGACGTTGATTGCCACTCCTCAGAAGTTCTAGCCCATTATGTAATTAAAATCTTGGAAAGAAATTATCAAAAATAAATTGGAGTGCAGTAAAGAAAGAGTAAAAAAATACTCGAAGAGGCTAAAACAAAGCTAGGGCAGGCTCTGGAGATGCAACATTAGGAGCTAGCTGGGTGGGCTATAAATGAAACCTGAGAATGTGTCAATACCTGGGCAATGCATGATATTGGTTTGGCTGCATTGAAAAGCGCATTTGATTTCACTCTCAAGTAGAGGTGAGGACTAATCCTTTCCAGATATATTTGTGTCAGAGTACCGAATGTTTTTCTTTCATCCTAACATAAATGAATTCTGATAAAGGCTACAAAGTCCTAATTCACCAATGCCTTTTAGCACAACTGCATGCTGTCAGTGCCAGTAATGGGTTGTGTTGTTAATTTAACGTGGCAGATCTTTCAATATTGTAAAGGCCCATTATAACATTATCAACAGATGTAACTGTACCAAAATGTTAACATTTTCAACATAATTTTTCTATAGACAGTGCCTAACATCAGCTTTTTCAATGCATCTTGGACATACGTTGTTTTTAAAATATAACAAACATGCATCCCAAAAGGAAAAATATGTTATATTTCAAGCCAGTTAATTTATTTGGCTATTCAGTGGTGCGTCTTACAATACCGTTATTTCGAAGATAGCCAGATACATTTTGAAACGTACACCTTTCGCTGACAACTCTAATGCACTCCTGGTTCACCTGCAGCTAAGTCCAAAGTCTGGATCAACCCCATTCTGAAGCAAATACACAATTTTCATTTTGTCTACACCTACATCTTACTCCAAGAATGATTTTTATACATTGTGTGTTTGTTATTTTGAACGATCAAAAACTGGCTTGAGCCTAAATGAATCATTTTTCCAAAATACAGTATTCATGCACTTATCAACTACAGAACTGAATAAGAGATTAAAACCAATACCATGATATGAGATAAGCTCCTTGTTCTGGTTGCACAACACAAACATGTCATCTTCCAAAGTGATAAAGTTTAGATATTGATCAAATACCTGAAAAAATAAGCATAGTAAAATTGGAAGTAAGGGCAGAATGATGTTTCAACTGTACATATTGTTATGTAAATACAAAATTGGCTTAGGATTGACTGACATAGCACAAACAACATGTTGTAACTGAAACTTTAGATTGCTACTTTCACTTTCAATCTGAATGTTTTAATCATATTATCCCAGCAATTCGTTATCTGGGGCTTAGTTTCAAGGTACTTTCAAGGTATTCAAGGCCTTAACGTCTGAGCTCCGCAGCATTGGATTGTAGGGGGCGGGGCGGGGGGAACTCCAAAGATGCACTGGGGAAACCCCTTTCAGAGTTCACAGGTAAGGTTTACATGGCAATTGCCCAGAAGTGCAAATTTCCCCTGGGCAATTGTCCAACACCGGGAACCATTCAAAAATGCGATTTAAATCGCAAACTTCTGACTAGGTTACAACATAGTTACCCAGGAAAAGTTAGAAGAATTAAAACCACTTCTAACTTCTGGGTAACTATTGTACAGACCCAGACCGACCCCAACAGGTCTCACCACACCTACCCGGCCCCTCAAGGGACACCCCGAACCTTCAGGTGCCCCGCCCATCCCCGTCCCCCCACAGGAGAATCTCCCACTGCCACCCCCACGCACCCCACCACAGGGGAGTCTCCCACTGCAGCCCCTCACCCCCACGGGGGAGTCTCCCACTATCCCCCACCCCCATCGGGATTCCGCTTCACCCTAAGTGGGCCCAATACTCCCAAAGGCCCTCACACCTGTCCCCACGTGGCCCGACATTCTCCCACCACACTAGATCTCCATCCCCTCGACCCACTCCAACCCCAACGGAATTCCAACCCTCATTCCCGCCAGCCCCTGGACCTCTGACCAAGCACCACACGGACATCAGTACACCGCCCCCAACCCCCATCGACCTCCCCATCCCTCCCCAGTACCCCAAATCTTCAACCGCAACCACACATCCCCACAATCCCAGACCTTCAAACCATCCGCCACCTCACAGACCCAGACCTTCGACCCCCGCACCACATCCCCCAGCACCCCTCCTCACAATCCTGGACTTTTGAACCCACCCCACCCAAAAGTCCAGACCTTCGAAACCCCGTCACAAGCCCGGACCTTCGACACCACCACCCTCACCCCTCCCCACAAGCCCGGACCTTCAACCCCCCACTCCACCCACAACGCCTTCCCACAACACTGGACTATCAACCCGCCCCTCCCTCCGAACTACCTGGGGGCCTTCGACCCCTCCGCCCCCAGAGCCCCGAGCCTTCTACCCATCCACTCCCAACCCCTCTCCACAGCCTCTGAGTGGGTGGGGTGGGCAGGCGCGAGAGCGCGGGGGGGACGTGAGGAAGGAGAGGGCTGTTGGTTGGCGGTTAGGGTGTTTGTCAGTTTGGGGGGTTTTCTGGTCAGAGTAGTCGGGTGATCGGGGGTTGGATCAGGGGGTTGAGAGGTCAGATCGAGTTGGCTGCCAGGGTAGTCGGGTCAGGGGGTAGTTGGGCATAGGTGGTTTGGGTCACAAGGGGGGTCATAAGGGGGAGTCGGTTGTGTAGTTACCCAAGAATTAGACTAGGTTTTAATCTATCCAGCATTTCCTGGTTAACCATTCAGATAAGTCCCGTGAAACCTCTGAAGTCTTGATCGCTAGTTCCGAGTTGGAGACATTCTTGGAAGTTTACAGCGAGCAAGGCATTGCCGATCGGAATTTGAGATTTCATGGGCAATTCCCACGTAGACCCATGTGGGACTTCCACAAGGTCCTGAGGTGCATCTTCAGTCATACGTCCAGTCTCCAATGATATGGAGTTCAGAAGATTTGACCCATTATGTTTCAACCTCTCATTTTTAAAAAATTCCAATGAGTATAGGCCCTACCTGCTCAACCTTGCCTCATAAGACATTCCCTTCATCCCAGCACTCAACTTTCTCTGAATTGCCTCCAATGCAAGTAGATCCATCCTTAAATAAGGAGACTAAAAAACTACACAGTCTCACTAATGCCCTGTACTGTTGCAGCAAGATTTCCCTACTTTTATACTCTAATCCATTGCAACAATGGCCAACATTCCATTTGCCTTGCTAATTACTTGCTATACCTACACGCTAACTTTGTGAGACTCATATACGTAGACACCGAGATACCTCTATACCACTGCACCCTGCTGTCTCTCTCCATTAAATAATACTCCGCTTTCCTATTCTTCCCACCAAAGTGAACAACCTCACATCGTACCACATTATACTCCATCTCCCAATTTTTCGCCCACTCACTTAACCCATTTATATTCTTTTTCAGGCTCTATGTCCTCCTCAAAACTTGCTTTTCTACCTATCTTTGCATTGTCAGCAAACCTGACTACAGTACACTCAATCTCTTCATCCAAGCGATTAATATAAAGTGTCCAGTAGAGACCCTAGCATGGATTCCTGTGGCACTTGGTCAGTTGCAGTTTGCCAACTTGAAAATGACTCATTTATCCTGACTCTCTGTTTCCTATATGTTTTCCAATCCTCTATCCATGCTAATGTATTACTCCCAACACCAGGAGCTCTTATCTTGCATATCTTCTTTCTGTGGCACCTTATCGAATGCCTTTTGGAAATCCAAGTACATTACATCTACTGGCTCCCCTTTATCTTCCCTGCTTGTTTCATCCTCATAAAACTCTAATTTATCAAACACAATTTCCACAGATAAAACCATGTTAACTCTTCCTAATCGTATTATGATTTTCTATATGTCCTGCAACAACTTCCTGAATAACGCATTCCAACATTCTCCCAATGACAGATGTTAGGCTAACTGGCCTGCAGTTTCGTGCTTTCTGTCTCCCTTCTTTCTTGAATAGAGTTATTGCACTTGTGGTTTTCCAATCCACTGGGACCTTTCAGAATCTCTAGAATCTACATGCCACTAAAATAGGACAACCAAGAATTCTATTTTTTTTATTTATTCATTCATGGGATGTGGGCGGCGCTGATCAGCATTATTAGGCCAGCATTTACTGCCAACCCTAATTGCCCTAGGACATTTAAGAAATCCACATTGCTGTGGATCTGGAGTCACGTGTAAGCCAGGCCAGGTGAGGGCAGCAGATTTCCTTCTCTAAAGGACATTAGTGAACCAGGTGGGTTTTTATGACAATCGACAATGGTTTCATGGTTATCATCAGACTTTTAATTGCAGATTTTTATTTTTTACTGAATTCAAATTTCACCATCTGCCGTAATGGGATTCAAACCCTGGTCCCCAGAGCATTACCCTGGGTCTCTGGAATACCAGTACAGTGACGATAGCACTATGCCACCACCTCTCCCCCTATTGTTCTATACAGCAACAATTGTTTTTATATAAAGATCAAGGGGTATATTTCAACCCAAATTGATAATTTATTATATCCATAATGGCATCATAGAGTAGATGCAGCTTTATATGATTATATCAAAGTGGTTAATCTGCACAAACGTCTTACATAATTAAACTAAAAGTTTAAACTTGCTACATAGTGAATACTTTTCAATTGTAGCCAGCAAATCAGCTGTATCAATTACATATTCTAATTCTAGCTAGACAGCCATAAAAGACCCTTAAAAATTGTATTTGCATGGAGTTAGTGATCACAAACTGAGTTCACTGAATAAACTGCCATGGAGACACAACCACATATGTAATTTAAGAGTATAAAATAAACAGTCCTTAATACTCGCGTGGACCCATTCAAATTTTAAAAAATCAGGTCCACAAAAGATTAGTAGCACTACAAGGAATGCACTTAAAACTTAGGATTTACAGCTAAAAAGCTTCCAAAAGGCAATTTTAAAAGACAAATTCAAGTACTGACATCAATGAAATAAGACATTTCTGGTTTAAACCATTATGTTTGTTACTTCTTTATTGAGATGAAAAACAAAATAAATTAGGTCAGAATGAAGCATCAGTTAATGAGCTAATAAGACAATCTTACCTTGGCAATTTGGGCTACTGCATTTGTACTCAAAGCTGCACTAGCAATGTCTTCAAGTTTACTTCGTGAAATTGCTGAGATGAAGTTTAAGTAATAGGACTCATAAAGCTGGTTCCGAAGATCCTACAAAAAAAATATTTTTCATATAATTTAAAACCAATGTTCAAACATAGGAACTAAATTGAAAAATCAACACAATAAGGTAAACTACTCAACATCAGTTAAAGTTTTACATACCAGAAACTATAAGAACCACATCTGTAACCTAAAAATCTGTTAATTACCTGGCAAACCCGGTCAACGTTTTCTTCTGTTGGCATAACAAAATATATTGCTGGAACATCTGGAATAGGATCTCGATCAGAGTGCAATAGCCTGAAAAATTGAACTGCAATTTAAGATCAAAGTAAATACTGCACTATATATGTTAAATACATCAATACAGAGAAATGCATAGTTTCTTAAATTATAAGTACTGTACAATCAAAATTTGATTTTGTACAAAATATTTCATAAATACATTTTCAAATCAAAGTTTATGATTTGTTTTCTGACATGTTGCATTTATATTATGCATTTAACATAGTAAAATGTGTCAAGGTGCGTGACAAGGGCAATATCAATAAAAACATTTTTTACATGGAGGAGAAATCAAGGCAGGATGATCAGAGGTAGGTTTTCAGGAGCATTTTAAAAGAGGAGAGAGAGAGATGGAGAGGTTCAGGGAGGGAATTTCAAAGCTTACAGCCAAGGCAAGTGAAAGCACAGCTGCCAGTGTTGCGGTGTTAAACATCAGGGGTGCTCAAGAGGCAAAAATTGGAGGAGCTCAGAGATCGCGATGGCTTGTAGGTCTACAGAAAGCTAGAGAGATAGGGAAGGACAGGATCTTGGAGGGATTTGAAAACAAAATGAGGATTTTAAAATTGAGGTGTTGTCGGATGGGGAGCCAGTGAAGGTCAGCAAGCAGAGGGGTGATGGATGAATGGGGTTTGGAGTAGGTTACGATACAGGAAGCGGGGTTTTGGATGAGCACAAGTTTATGTAGGGTGGAAAATGGGAGGCCAGCCAGAAGAGCATTCAAACAGTTAAGTCAAGATTGCATGGATGAGAATTTCAGCAGAAGAGCTGAGGCAGGGTCAGAGTGAAGCGATGTTAGTAAGGTGGAAGAAGGCAGTCCTGGTGATGGTGTAATATATGGTCAGAAACTCAGCTCGGGGTGAAACAAGTTGCCAGGGATTGCCACCATTTCCAAATGGTGGACTGGGAATGAAATTTGTGGCAGAAACCAAAGACAATGGTTTCAGTCTTCCCAACATAGAGGAGGAAATTTCTGTTTCTTCAGTATCGGACGTCAGACAAGCAGTACAACAAATCAGGGACAGTGGAGAGCTCCAAGCAGGCATGGGTTAGATAAAAACAAAAAACTACTGCGGATGCTGGAAATCCAAAACAAAAACAGAATTACCTGGAAAAACTCAGCAGGTCTGGCAGCATCGGCGGAGAAGAAAAGAGTTGACGTTTGACATTGACGATGAGGACTCGAAACGTCAACTCTTTTCTTCTCCGCCGATGCTGCCAGACCTGCTGAGTTTTTCCAGGTAATTCTGTTTAGGCATGGGTTAGAGTTGAATGTCATCGGTATACATGCAAATGATATTGTCAAAGGAAAATGAGAAATAAAAGTGGGCCAAGGATAGATCCATGAGGAACTCCAGAGATAAAGCTAGAGTGGAAAGAGAAGCCATTCTCCATGATTCTCCAACTAAGATTAGATAAGAATGGAACCAGACTAAGGCTGTTCCATCCAATTGGATGATGGAGGAGAGACACTGAAGGAGGATGGTATGATCAAGTGTGTGGAAAGCTGCAGATTGAATGAGGTGACAACAATGAATTGTTTACCAGTCACAAAGAAGGTAATCTGTAACTTTAACAAGATCTGTTTCAGTACAGTAATAAAAGCAAAATACTGTGGATGCTGGAAATCTTGCAAAAAAACAGAAAGTGCGGGAAAATTGCAGCAGGTCTGGCAGCATCTGTGGAGACAAAAACAGAGTTCAAACTTTGAGTCCAATAGGACTCTTCTTTGGAACTGAAGGGAGGTAGAAATGTGATGCATTTATCCTGTTGAAAGGGGAAAGGGGGAAATAGAACAAATGGGGCGGCGGGATCTAAGATAGGTTAGAGGGTGGGAGAGATTAAATAACAAACATGTTATGGAACAAAAGGCAAATGGAGTGGGAATGGTTGTGGTAAAGAAACAAAACATTTCCCAGACTGAGTATCAATGGCAGAATAACGAACGGCTCTGGCTGAAAGCAAAAGCATGAAAACAAGATGCAGACTGGCACTTGGCAAAAAGTGAATCAAAATGGAAGACAAAGTTCATGGTCTAAAATTGTTGAGACTCAAAGGCTGTAAGATACCTAATCAAAAGATGAGATGCTGTTCCTCAAGCTTGCATTGAGCTTCACTGGAACACTGCAGCACGGTGAGGACAAAAATGTAAGCATGAGAGCAAGGTAGGGAATCAAAATGGAAAGGAAGGTCTGGGTGATGCATGCAGATGGAGTGGAGGTGTTCCACAAAGTGGTCGCCCAATCTGCATTTGGTCTCCTCAATGTAGAGGAGACCACATTATGAGCAGCGAATATAGTATACCAAAATGAAAGAATTACAAGTAAATCGCTGCTTCGCCTGACAACAACAGTACCATTGTCCTTGTCAGTTTGCTTGATAACAATGTTCAACAACTTCAGACCATGAACTCTCTCCTCCATTTCTTTTATTTTTATTTATTTTTTATTTTTTTTAATTTATTTTTCTATCCTTTTCCCCTAACCACCAGCCCCCCAAAACACACACACAGGGCCATCTATCACTTGTTTTTATGTTTTGCTTTCACAGAGCGCTGATCCTTGCTCTGCTAGTAACACAATTCACTTTCTTACCTTTATGCCACTATCGGCACTTCCTTTAGTCTTTGACACTACATTAACATTCCCCTTGTCCTGTGTCCATGACATCTTTGTCAAATTTCTCCTTAGCTCCCACCTAGCCCTGACATTCTATTTTGCTCCACCTGCTCCAGTCCCTCTAAAACACCATGTTTCTACTTCTCTTTAGATCTGAAGAAGGGTCATACGGACTCAAAACATTAACTGTTCTCTCTCCACAGATACTGCCAGACCTGCCGAGTTTTTCCAGCATTTTCTGTTTTTAGTTCAGAGGGAGACAGGTTAGAGTGTGTGAGGGGAACAGAGAAATTAAGACAGCTATGTCACACCAGCAGTTCTCAATGAAAAGATCAAGAGCATCTAAGAGGTCAAAGGGAAGAGTCCGGGTGAAGAGAGAATACTGGAGCCGGGTGAAAGGCTTCTCTAGTGAAGATGGGGAACTCCTGCCCAAAAAAGTGAGTAGGGAGGCAAAGGCGATAGAAGAAGAGCTCAAGTGTACACTACTGTTTCAGAGAAAGACACAAGTTCGGGACTAGGTAACTAATTCATTAATATTTGTTGCATCTACATGGTCTGATTGAGAAACTTTCTTGAAGAATTGTTCTAGACATTAGTTGCAGTTGGCCAAACATCAAAAACGTATCCGACAACTACACTGGGCTCAGGGACGACATTTTTTTTTGGATATGTTGCAGCTTCTTAACAAAACCAAAACTTCCAAACAAAACAACTTTGATTGATATGTGTCAATTTAGAATTAGAACCAGTTTGATATAAACAGATTTTTGAGATCCTTAACCTCTGGAAACATCATGTAGAATTATACAAACATTTAAGTTTATTTTTAGATTGCTGAGACATTGTTATAACAAGCGCACTTGATGCAGTGTAGGTTTATTTAAAGCATCACCAAAAAGAAAGGAAATTAAGATAGGTTATACTCTGTTATTGGACCTCATGTCCATCATGCTCCAGCTTACACGATAGAAGTTCAAGGTTAAATTCATCTTACAAGTGCAAAGTGATGCCCATGTCTCTCAACTCTTTCACAGACAACAACGGTGAAATGATATCCTGACCAAATCGGTCATAAATCAGAATCTGTACAAGGAACAGAAAAAGTAGATTTGTTGCTTATATACAAATTATAGAATGCTCACACAGTACTTCATTAATCTTAGCAATCAGTTTCTAAGAGTGTACAAGCTTGAAATACAGGCAATTGAGTGTTATTGGCCTATGTGTCAATAAATACATTATGAATACAGGTCGAGTATCCTTTATTCGTAAATCTGAAAACCAAGCACATCCAAAAACAGCACATATTTTGAACCTTATCGACCTTAAGCACGAGAAGTCTAGTTGTTTGTCTGCACTGTTTACCTTGCGATTTTTGTGGTGAATGTGTCAAAAAGAAACTTATTACAGTTACCCTGTATTTATTACTCAGTGATACATCTTACTTTTCCAGCCATTTTATTTATTTTAGACTATAGCTTAGGCTATTGTAAGTTTATATGTGGTATCTCAAAACCAAAATTATCTGAAATGCAATTGGCCAGAAGGTTTCTGATAAAGGATACTCATCCTGTACAGCAAAAAATCCCATTTTGCTTTTGATATTAGCAGCAATGAAATTGCATAATAGAGAGTTGAGGATGCCCTTTTTCCAAGCTAACCTTAGACATGAGATTAACAATGATATGTTACTTATGCACAGTTGTTCTTTTGTAACCATCTTAAACCTTTGTTTGGTGAGAAATTTGTACATATTGGCCTGGAAAGTTAGAAAAAATAAAAGCACTTCTAACCCCTGGCTAACTATAGTACAGACCCCTCCCCAACCCTCCATGGGACCGCCACTAACCACCTGACCTCCACCACCCCCACTGACAACCTGACCCCACCACCCTGACAAGACCCTTCACCCCCCGCAATATGCACCCGACCCTCACCCCTTCCCAAATGACCACATGACCTCCCGACCAACCCCCCCCCCCCCCCACACTGACCACCCAACCACCCACCCCCCCCACAACCGGCTAGCCACTAGCCACCCGACACCATTAGACCAAAACCCCACCTTCCCCCCACCACAACAGACCACCTGACCCCCAGCGCCCTCCACTGACCCCCCTAGCCACCCTCCCCCCCCCACCCCTCCCACTGACCACTCACCCCCACAACCCCCCTCTAATTCTACACACTTGCCTTAAGAACATACCTTTTACATTACTCCTGAAAGTGGCTGGATCTTTAAACTTACCTGCCTAATGCAGTTAGTCCTGTAAAAAAGGCTTACTTATCTCTGACTCTGCAGCCCTCGACTGAAAGCCTCAGGAGTGCGCAGCCCTACACAGTTCTCAGCCGGCCTGAGTCGGAATGTCAGGTGTGAAAGAATAGGCTGGATTACGAGGTAGGAGAGAGGAGTAGAGTGGCAATCCGACTCTGACTGCCACTCTGCAGAAATTAAAGACCATTCTGTTTCAGATTTGTAGTGATTCATGCAGCTTTAAAATTGTACAGAAACATAGGCTGCACAAGCACAATTCATTGAATTAGATATGGGCGAATATATCCAATGCTGCATTCCGCTACTAATATGTTTTGCATTTTCAATTTTTGTCAATCTAATGATGTCATGACTCAAGTTTCAGGTTTCAGGGAACAGATTTTAAAAAGCTTTGTTTATAGCATTAGCAGGACAAGTTATTTTTTGATTCAAGTGCATTTCCAGCAATTCTAGATATGCAGAATATTTCCTCACCTTCCATACAGGTTCTGTGATGCTGTTTTTAAGAGGAATGACATTGAAGTTTAACATCCGTTTTAAAGCAGCTGTGAAATAAAAGAAAAATGCACCTTGAATTTTGAACAGCAATAAAGCTCAAAGAAATTGAATAAGTTCTTACATTTCAAAAGAATTTTAATTGACCTAATGTTATATTTTCACTAATTTATTACATTTAACACTGTACTAATAATATATAATCAGCAGGAATAATACCACAAAATTTTAGAAGGCTCTAGGCCAGTGATCTTCATTGCAAGTCACATGAGCCAGTGGTAGCTCCCATCGACACTAAGTGCAGCTCCCTGACCAGTGGTGTAGTGTTGCTGGATCCTCCAACCAGGGCCCAGAGAGCAAAGCATGGCGGTGCTGGGATCCTGGGGAGAAGAGGCTGGCTGCGAGGTCAGGCATTCAGCCTCTGTGGGGTATGTGTGTTGGAATGGGGGAAAGAGGGGGAGAAAACTGTGTGCCTGCGTGAGAGCGAGTGCGTGAGAGAGAGAGCGAGTGCGTGAGAGAGAGAGCGAGTGCGTGAGAGAGAGAGCGAGTGCGTGAGAGAGAGAGCGAGTGCGTGAGAGAGAGAGCGAGTGCGTGAGAGAGAGAGCGAGTGCGTGAGAGAGAGAGCGAGTGCGTGAGAGAGAGAGCGAGTGCGTGAGAGAGAGAGCGAGTGCGTGAGAGAGAGAGCGAGTGCGTGAGAGAGAGAGCGAGTGCGTGAGAGAGAGAGCGAGTGCGTGAGAGAGAGAGCGAGTGCGTGAGAGAGAGAGCGAGTGCGTGAGAGAGAGAGCGAGTGCGTGAGAGAGAGAGCGAGTGCGTGAGAGAGAGAGCGAGTGCGTGAGAGAGAGAGCGAGTGCGTGAGAGAGAGAGCGAGTGCGTGAGAGAGAGAGCGAGTGCGTGAGAGAGAGAGCGAGTGCGTGAGAGAGAGAGCGAGTGCGTGAGAGAGAGAGCGAGTGCGTGAGAGAGAGTATGAGTGCGGGAGTGAGAGAGAGTGGGAGTGAGGCGGGGCGCGGGCGGGAGCAAGGCAGGATGGGGGCAAGGTGGGGCACGAGCAAGGGCAAGGAGTGAGCGTGCGCGTGGCAGCGAGCGAGCGTGCATGTGGCAGCGAGCGAGCGTGCGCGTGGCAGCGAGCGAGCGTGCGCGTGGCAGCGAGCGAGCGTGCGCGTGGCAGCGAGCGAGCGTGCGCGTGGCAGCGAGCGAGTGTGCGAGTGGCAGCGAGCGAGTGTGCGAGGTGAGTGAGCAAGGCTGAAAGAGTAAGAGAGTCCGGTGAGTGAGAGGTGAGTGAGAGACAGAGTGGAAGATGAGTGAGAGAGAGTGAGATGAGTGAGAGTGAGGTGAGTGAGAGAGTGAGGTGAGTGAGTGAGTGAGTGAGTGAGTGCATGGGACTGAGAGATTGAGTGTGTGTGTGAGAGATCCGTTTGTATCCAGGAAACGGGCCCACTCCTTTAGGAGTGGGCCGATGGTGACAGCGGCCTCTATCCGGAGTGACACCACCTGGCATTTCGATGCAGTTGGCTACTGGAAGTGTTCAAGGGTCAGCCGCCATCACAGTAGGATGTGGCATACAGATATGTGCAACCAGCTCACAAGGAGAGAGAAGCACATTCTGTAAACCCCTCACCCTAACACTGAGCCGCAGCCAAGTCAGTCAACTTCAAGCCTGCATTCCCCCAGAAAGAACAATGTATTCTGCTTTTCGATTAATGTCCTTTCTTCCTTTGTGTTAGCGCACCAGGAGCAAATCAGGCAATGGCCTCTATTATAGTAGTTGCTCTCAAATTGCAGGTTTTTTTGCCTGAAAAACAGTGAAGCAGTTCACATATGAAGAGTAAAGCATGATTTATTGTCATAATTACAAGTGGAATGAAATATAAAAACAGGGAAGTATTGCAGCTGTTAAAGGACCTTGGCGAGACCAGATCTTGAGCATAGTGTGTAGTTTTGGTCCCCTTAGTTGAGAAAGGATATAATTTCATTAGAAGTAGTTCAGAAAAGGTTCACTTGACTTATTCCTGGGATGAAGGGCTTATCTTACGAAGGAAGATTGAATAGGTTGGGCCTATAACCGTCGGAGTTTAGAAGAACAAGAGGTGATTGTATTGAAACATATAAGATCTTGAGGGTCTTCATAGGGTGGATACAGGAAAGACGTCTCTCTATGTAGCAGTGTCATCTGTGTCATCGGTTATCACAGACTTTTGGTCAGATCGTGCTAATTTGGAGGTTGAAATTGTGGAACTTCAGACAGTTGACATCATGAAGTCTGAACTTAAGACAGGCGTTTCTCATTTCTGGAACATGGTCCCTGGCACACAATACCTATATCTGAAACAGGTGTGTGCAAAAAGTGCTGTCATTTTTTTGTCAGTTGTGTATACCTGCAAATCTACCTTTTCAACAATGAATATTGTGAAAAGAAAATGAATATTTGTTCTGCCTTACTTGGATCACAATGACAGACTACAACTACTGCATGAAGAATATTGCGTAAACATTCACTCCCTCCACCACTGACGCACAGTAGCAGCAGTGTGTACCATCTAAAAGATGCACTGCAGGAATTCACCAAGGCTCCTGAGACAGCACCTTCCAAGCCCACGACCACTACCATCCAGAAGGACAAGGGCAGCAGATAGATGGGAACACCACCACCTGGAAGTGCCCCTCCAAGTCTCTCACCATCCTGACTTAAGAACATAAGAAATAGGAACAGGAGTAGACCATACGGCTCCTCGAGCCTGCTCCACCATTAATAAGATCATGGCTAATCTTGCGTTTCGATTTCCACATTCCCATCTAACCCCAATAACCTTTGATTCCCTTGCTTAACAAGAATCTATCTACCTCTGCCTTAAAAATATTCAATGACCCTGCCTCCACCACCTACTGAGGCAGCGAATTCCAAAGTCACACAACCCTCAGAGAAAACGTTTCTTGGAAATATATCGCCATTCCTCCACTGCCGCTGGGTCAAACCCTGGAACTCCCTTCCTAACAGCACTGTGGGTGTACCAACACCACATAGACTGCAGCGGTTCAAGGCGGCAGCTCACCATCACCTTCTCAAGGGCAACTAGGGATTGGAAATAAATGCTGGCCCAGCCAGCAAAGCCCACATCCCGTGAATGAATTTTTTTTAAAAGTCAGTCAAGGAGCAAGAGGCACACTTTCGCTCTTCTAGTTTTTAAAGTAAGTTATGCATTATTCAGCTTTTAAAAAGTTTACTTGCATAGGTGCATTTTTAATTCCTTATATTTTCCTGGTTATTGTTTTATAAATGCTGCATACCTTAATTGTACGTGTATTTATTTTTGAGTATAATGTGATTTTGTTTTAGTTACATGCGTTGCTCTGTAACATTACATCATGAAAGAGTAGTAAGCAATGATAATTTAGTAGTCGATGTGGATCTCATATGCAGGTTTTTACCAAAGCCGCCATTGCTTGAAAAATAGTGAAGATCGCTGATCTATACATTGGCTGTGGAATTCTTCACCAGCAAATGAACCAAACACGAATAGAAACTTGTCAACTTGAGGAAGGGGAATCAAAGGCAAGAACAAAAGACAGAAAGCGGAATAAGAAAAGTTATAGGGAAATCAAGAGCAAGAGTCAAACAGGGCCTCAGTGAAAAATAGTGGGAATGGGACAAGGAATGTTAAAAAGACAAGCCTTAAGGCTTTGTGCCTTAACACGAGGAGCATTCGCAATAAAGTGGATGAATTAACCGCGCAAATAGATGTAAACAGGTATGATATAGTCGGGATTACGGAGACATGGCTGCAGGGTGACCAGGGATGGGAACTGAACATCCAGGGGTATTCCATATTTAGGAAGGACAGACAAAAAGGAAAAGGCGGTGGAGTTGCATTGCTGGTTAAAGAGGAAATTAACGCAATAGTGAGGAAAGATATTATCTCCAACAATGTGGAATCTGTTTGGGTAGAGCTGAGAAACACTAAGGGGCAAAAAACGTTAGTGGGGGTTGTATATAGACCCCCAAACTATAGTGGTGATGTTGGGAATGGCATTAAACAGGAAATTAGAGACGCATGTAATAAAGGAACATCTGTAATTATGGGTGACTAATATGCATATCGATTGGGCAAATCAAATTAGTAACAATACCGTAGAGGAGGAATTCCTGGAGTGTATACAGGATGTTTTTCTGGACCAATACATTGAGGAACCAACAAGAGAATAGGCCATCCTCAACTGGATATTGTGTAATGAGAAAGGAATAACTGGCAATCTAGTTGTGCGAGGCCCCTTGGGGATGAGCGACCATAATATGATAGAATTCTTCATCAAGATGTAGAGTGATGTATTTGATTCTGAGACTTGGGTCCTGAATCTTAATAAAGGAAACTACAATGGTATGAGGCGCGAGTTGGCTATGATGGATTGGGAAACGTTACTTAAAGGGATGACGGTGGATAGGCAATGGCAAACATTCAAAGAGCGCATGGGTGAACTGCAACAATTGTTTATTCCTGTCTGGCGCAGAAGTAAAACAGGAAAGGTGGCCAAACCATGGCTTACAAGGGAAATTAGAGATAGTATTAGATGCAAGCAAGAGGCATACAAATTGGCCAGAAAAAACAACAGACCTGAGGATTGGGAGCAGTTTAGAATTCAGCAAAGGAGGACCAAGGGATTGATTAAGAAGGGGAAAAATAGAGTACGAGAGTAAGCTTGCAGGGGACATAAAAACTGACTGTAAAAGTTTCTATAGGTATGTGAAGAGAAAAAGATTGGTGAAGACAAATGTAGGTCCCTTACAGTCAGAAGCAGGGGAATTTACAATGGGGAACAATGAAATGCCTGAACAACTAAATATATATTTTGGTTCTGTCTTCACAAAGGAGGACACTAATAACATACCAAAAATGTTGGGGAACATAGGGTTTAGTGAGAGGGAGGAACTGAAAGAAATCAGTATTAGTAGGGAAATGGTGTTGGGGAAATTGATGGGATTGAAGGCCGATAAATCCCCGGGGCCTGAATCTACATCCCAGAGTACTTAAGGAAGTGGCCCTAGAAATAGTGGATGCATTGGTGGTCATCTTCCGAGATTCTATAGACTCTGAAACAGTTCCTACAGATTGAAGGGTAGCTAATGTAACCCCACTATTTAAAAAGGGAGGCAATCAGGGAATTATAGACCAGTCAGCCTGATGTCAGTAGTGAGGAAAATTCTAGAGTTCATTGTAGAAGATTTAATAGCTGAGCACGTGGAAAACAGTGGCAGAATCGGACAGAGTCAGCATGGATTTATGAAAGGGAAATCATGCTGGACAAATCTACTGGAATTTTTCGAGGACGTAACTGGTAGAGTTGATGAGGGGGAGCCAGTGGATATGGTTCATTTGGACTTTCAGAAGACTTTTGACAAAGTCCCACATAAGAGATTGGTGTGTAAAATTAAAGCGCATGGGATTGGGGGTAGTGTATTGAGGTGGATAAAAAACTGGTTGGCAAACAGGAAACAAGGAGTGGGAACAAACGGGTCTTTTTCCGAAAGGCAGGCAGGCAGTGACTAATGGGGTACCGCAGGGATCGGCGCTGGGACCCCAGTTATTCACAATATATATTAATGATTTAGATGAGGGAATTAAATGTAATATCTCCAAATTTGCAGATGACACAAAGCTGGGTGGGAGGGTGAGCTGTGAGGAGGATGCAAAGATGCTTCAGTGTGATTTGGACAAGCTGAGTGAGTGGGCAAATGCATGGCAGATGCAGTATAATGTGGATAAATGTGAGGTTATGCATTTTGGTAGCAAAAACAGGAAAGCAGATTATCTGAATGGCTATAAATTGAGAGAGGGGAATGTGCAACGAGACCATGGTGTCCTTGTACACCAGTCGCTGAAGGTAAGCATGCAGGTGCAGCAGGCGGTAAAGAAGGCAAACAGTATGTTGGCCTTCATAGCCAGAGGATTCGAGTACAGGAACAGGGACGTCTTGCTGCAATTGTACAGGGCCTTGGTGAGACCACACCTGGAATATTGTGTGCAGTTTTGGTCTCCTTATCTGAGGAAGGATGTACTTGGTATAGAGGGAGTGCAGCGAAGGTTTACCCGACTGATTCCTGGGATGGCAGGATTGACATATGAGGAGAGATTGAGTCGATTAAGATTATATTCGCTGGAGTTCAGAAGAATGAGGGGGGATCTCATAGAAACCTATAAAATTCTAACAGGACTAGACAGGGTAGATGCAGGAAGGATGTTCCCAGTGGTGGGGGAGTCCAGAACCAGGGGTCATAGTCTGAGGGTATGGGATAGACCATTTAGGACTGAGATGAGGAGAAATTTCTTCACCCAGAGAGTGGTGAGCCTGTGGAATTCGTTACCACAGAAAGTAGTTGAGACCAAAACATTGTATGTTTTCAAGAAGGAGTTAGATATAGCTCTTGGGGCAAAAGGGATAAAAGGATATAGGGAGAAAGCGGTAGCAGGCTATTGAGTTGGATGATCAGCCATGATCATAATGAATGGTGCAGCAGGCTTGAAGGGCCGAATGGCTTACTCCTGCTCCTAGTTTCTATATTACTTCTTCTGATTCCTTATTTAATCCTGTAATTCTCCTTTAAACTAAAGATTCTCTTCTCCAAGACTGCCACTCTTGGGTCTGGTATCACCATTTGCTTACCCAAAATGGGTCTGGCTCTTCTAATTTTCTGTCCATGGCTGTTTGTTTTTGTTAGTAGTTGCAGCTTTAAATGTCATTGCCCCTTTAACGCAGCAACCTTTTTTCCACTCAAGCTGTCTACAGCCTGTTCCTACGGTTTTTGACTTTTGCGTGCTTTTACGGTTTTGACGGGCTTTTTGGCAATCAACCAAAGCTTTCAAACTGTATTTTTTTTGCAGGCCTTCCATTTTTAACTTTTTTTTAGCTTACAACTGTCTTCCAGCTTCTGTAGTCTGTTGAGCCCCTGGGACTGCCACTTTCTATACTACCATGTAAGTACAGCTTTTTTGTAATTTTGCTCACCATCCTGTGATCTGACCAGGTTCCTTCACTCTGCATCACTCAGGGTCTTACAATGGACTTCCACTCACTCAGTAGATTCCTCAACTTTCAAGTCTGTAGTGAAGCTTCTTCAACTGTTTCTTCAGCTTTTCTTCTTCGGCACATGTCTCTCTGGTCATGCTTCAGCTACTTTTAGTTTTTCATATCTTGGGATCCTGTTCTGGGTTCATCGTTTAAATGCCACCTTTCATACTACCGCTGATCACCATGTTGTGTTATGGGCTCATTTGGTGTCTCATTGATGAGATCTTGAGGCTTGCATGTTTAAACGTGAACCATTTATAGGTAATCCTTAACTATGTTCAGATCCCAGTTACTGCCATGTACGGTGCTGCTCCCATGCAGGTTCCTTCTAGACTGCTCTGAGTCTATTACCATGTGACTCTATACATTATACCATAGGCGGTGCTATTCTCCAGTCCCACATTAACCCCTGTTCTGTTGAGCACCTTTACTTTACAATGGCATGCAGGCACACACAACAGGCAGCATATAGATGGGAATAGGAGGGGGACCAAGGATAGATCCTTGGGAGGTTCCAGAGGTAATGGTACATGCGCAATAAGAGAAGCCATTGTACATTATTCTCTGCCCACAATGGGACAGATATGATTGGAATGCAATGAGTCCAGCTAAGGACCATTATTTTGCTGAGTTTAGCATTTTACTGGTCTTTTCAGTTGAGGACTCAAATGTGAGTCTTAATAAACTTCCACACTAAAACCTGCAGTAAGATGATGCTGCTTTACCCAAAGCCTCAATAAAATAATGTTGCCATTATTAAACAGCTAAAAATCATGAAAAACAGAAAGAATAAAATACTGAGTTATAAATTCAAACTCCGCATAGAGTAGTGTCCATTTCTTCTCCATGCCGCAGTATTTGCTCACTAACTTGTTTTCCCCTCATTTAAATGTATCATTTGTGCCAAATAAGCAGCCCACTCTTAGCAACAGTGCTGCAAAAAAGAACAGGTGATCTAAACATTACAAATGAGATTTTTTTCTACTACTTTAAGAAGTGACATCCATCACTGTTGCATCATTTAAGATCTGCAATATAACTCCAGGTTTCTAGAACTATGTCATTTTATATCTTGCCATGAACACTAAACTTTACAAGACAGTGATGTTTTGAAAAGTACCGGGGGAGAGAAACTCAAACAGAAATCCACTAAAGTGGGGTGGCAGTTTTAACATCTTTTCACAGTTTTTCACAGAGAAAGGGCAGTTGCTGTTTGAGATGCAGAGAGAAACTAACAACTGCAGTGGGAAAGCAGGGTGAATTGTTTTTATGGTAATGACCAAGCAGGTGCTGGTGAGAGTTTGGTTTCTGTTAAAAAGGGAACAAAACAGATGAAGCTCTTGAAGATTTAAGGAACATAGAGTTGATAAGGTATGCCTTGCTGGTGGTAATCATATTGAGGAGAACACAGGCTGATTGAAATGATTGTTCAACAACACTGGAAGATTCAACCTGGCGTGGCGGGGAACCTTTTCTGGCGAACTAAGTGACCGTGGGACTGTTCCTGTAATCCTACATATTGACCAGAAGTGTGATGTTGCATGGAAATGTTTTGTAAGACATATTTTGGTTGTGCAAGTTAGTGAATGCTAAATGTACCTTTTTCTTTAGTTTGGTGTTTAGTTGCTTGTTAAATAATGTTTGATCTAGGTTGATTTTAGGTTGCTTGTTACAGTAAAAGTCTTAGAGATACAGGATCAGCACGATCACTAATGTTCACAGGTGAAGGGAATTTCGGTACGGAAAGTTTGCTAAATAAAAACATATTGATATGGTGAAACAAAAACTGGAAAAGCTCAGCAGGCCTGACAGCATCCGTAGAGAGAGAAACAGAGTTGACGTTTCAGTATGTATGACTCTTCTTCAGAGCTAAAGTAGAAACGTGATGAAACTTACACTGTTTAAGGGGAGTGGAACAGATGAAGCTGAACCCCTCTTAAACAATATAAATATCACATTTCTACTTCTCTTTAGCTGTAATTGTTGGTGTTGTTCTTAACTTACCTATTGACAGTGTAGATTTCTTATTAGGAAATAATTTGGCTGGGGATAGGGCATTGTCGTCTTGGGAAAGTCCATTTGAGGCTGTCAAAACCGAAGTTGTCCAGGAGAAGCCAAGTGACTTGAAAGAATCAATGATTTTCTGCAACCCTGCTAATGTTTTGACTAAAGATATGTCCAAAGAATCAGAAATCCAGCCTGCTAATTTTAAAAGGACATTGGAGTGTCAGGCCGAAAATAAAAAGTTAATGGCAGTTGGAGACGAGTTAAAGCCATCTGAATTAAAAATGCAGGGAAGACAAACAATGTCTAGAAAAGCAGATAGCAACAGTGCTCAAAGCTAATGATGAAACAAAGGAAAAGAATGCTTTGAAGAGTGGAAATGCTGGAATCAATGATGACACAATAGAACTGCGAGGAAGGATACGTGTTCTTGTACATTGATTAAAACTTCAAAATGAAGAGGCAATCACTCTTGATAGAACAAAATTAAACAAAAACCAATGGGAAGCTGAAAAGAAAAAAAAATTAAAATTCATAAACTGAATAAAATGGAGTATCAAGCTTTCTTAGATGAACATGAACATAACCTTAATGATGTTCTTAAAGCAGCTAAAGAGGATTTTACTCAACAGCAAAATGACCTGCTTGTACAAAAGGAGGCAGTGTTCAACTTAAGCCTCCTGGAAAAGGACACCAAAGATTAGATCATGGAAAAGAACTTAAAGACAAAAGTGTTCTTGAATTTAAACAGCATGAGGTGAATTCAGTTGTTATGAAAGGCACAACCAGATGTTTGGCTGGTTGAATTTTTTTCCAGGCAAAGTTTCTCGATTCATGCAATGCCTCTGCAATCAAGGACCACTTGCTCTTAGACACAACCTTTTCTTGGTGTAACAGGTGGTCTCGAATGTATGTGGGCATGTATATTTGCCAATACGGGTATGAAAGTGAAAGCTGATCCAATTTTAATCAGAAAAGCGTGACATTATCAAACATACTCAACACTTGTGAACAAATAACTGACAATTACCAGTATCATAAAGACATAATGCACTAAAACTTTTTTTTAACTCAAGCTATGTGAAACAAAGTAGTTTTTCCTTTTGAAACACAAATGCCACCGTTCCAGGGAAGACCATACTTCTGCTTAAAGAACTAACGTCTATGGAAATGACAGATAGAGATGCAAACAGTAACAAGCGCTTGGTGCTAACATCAGCAACTCCCCTTCCACCACCGGCTTCATATTCACATCAATTCCAATTTCTGTCACTACTCTCTTAGGCCTGACACAAAAGCCGAGCGGCTGTACACCACCAATCGGTTACTTTACCACACCATGACTGTGTCAGCGTGGCCGGAATTTCCAGTAACTACGCCAGGCTCTGCAGGCACTGTTAAAGACTGTTGTCAACTACTCACCAATCTGCTTCTCCCGCACGGACGCCGCCATCTTTGCTGTGGCTTGATGACGTGGCACAGGATGACGCGGCACAGGATGACGTGGCAGCTCCAGCTCGGAGTCTGCGCAGTATCGTAATCACACGCTCAGAATTGCTAGGGTGCAGAAGGAAGTTATTCGGCCCATCGTGTCTGCGCTGGCTCAGAGCATTTTAACTTAGAGAAATTTCCTGCCCTTTTCCCCGTAACCCTGCACATTGTTTCTATTTAAATAACCATCCAATGCCTCAATTGAACCACCTACCTCACTTCCATGCAGTGCATTCTAAACCCTAATTACTCGCTGTGTGAAAAAGTTTTTTCTCACCTCGCATTTGCTTCCTTTGCAAAACACTTTAAAACTGTGCCCTCTGGTTCTCAATCCGTTTACAAGCAGGAACAGAATCTCCCAATCTACTTTGTCCAGACCCCTCATGATTTTGAAAACTTCTATCAAGTCCCCTCTTAGCCTTGTCCTTTCCAAAGAAAACAGTCTCAACTTTACCAATCTTTCGTCATAACTGAAGTGTCTCATCCCTGGAACCATTCTCGTAAACCTCTTCTGCATGCTCTCCAACGCATTCACACTCTTCCGATAGTGTGGTGCCCAGAACTATACACAATGTTCCAGCTGAGGTCTAACCAGTGTCTTATATAAGTTCATCATAACCTCCCTGCTCTTGTACTCTATTCCCCTATTAATGAAACCTAGAATACTGTATGCTTTAGAAACAGCTCTCTCTACCTGCCCTGCCACCTTTAATAACTTATGTACATTTACACCCAGGTCTCTCTGGTCCTGCACCTTTAGAATAGTACCCTTTATTTTATATTGTCTCTCCATGTTCTTTGTACCAAAGTGTATCACCTCACACTTCTCCACATTGAACTTCATCTGCCACCTATCTGCCCACTCCATCAATGTGTCAATGTCCTTTTGAAGTACTACACTGTCCTACTCACAGTTTACAATTCTCCCAAATTTTGTGTCACCCGCAAACTTTGAACTTGTCCCCTGCACACCAAGATCTAGATCATTTGTATATATATCAGGAAAAGCAGGGGTCCCAATACTGACCCCTGGGGAACTCCACTACAAACCTTCTTCCAGCCCGAAAAATACTCATTAACCATTACTCTCTGTTTCCTATCCCTCAGCCAATTTTGTGTCCACGTTGGGACTGTCCCTTTTATTCCATGACCTATAACTTTCCTCACAAGTCTGTTGTGTGGAACTGTACCGAACGTCTTTTGGAATTCCATACACACCACATTAATGGCCTTGCCCTCATCAACCATCTCTGTTACCTCTTCAAAAAAACTCCAGCAAGTTAGTTAGACACAATTTTCCTTTAACAAATCCATGCTGACTCTTCCGAATCAATCCACATTTTTCCATGTGACTATTAATTCTATTCCGAATAATTGTTTCTGGAAGTTTCCCCACCACCGAAGTTAAACTGACTGGTTTGTAACTACAGAGCAGATCTTTACAACCTTTTTTCAACAAGGGCGTAATGTTTGCAATTCTCCAGTGCTCCGGCATCTCCTCTGAATCTAGGGAACATTGAAAGATTATTACCAGTGCCTCTGCAATTTCCACTCTCGCTTCCTTCAATATTCCTGGTTGCATCTCATCTGGTCCAGGTGCCTTACCAACTTTAAGAACCAACAGCTTATCCAATACCTCCTCCTTATCAATTTTAAACGCTTCTAGTGACTGAGTTTCCTCTTCTGTCACCATGGCCTGGGCAGCATCTGCCACATAGGTAAAGACAGATACAAAATAAACATTTAACACCTCAGCCATGCCTCTTGCCTCTATATGTAAATCCCCTTTTTGGTCCCGAATCAGCCCCACTCCTCCTTTTACCACCCTTTCACTATTGATGTGCTTATAGAATACTTTGGGATTTCCTTTTACGTTATGTCTTTTTTCATAATCCCTCTTTGCTTCTCGTATTTGCTTTATCACATCTCTTCTGAACCTTCTTTTTTCAGGTTGGTTCTCAACTGTATTTGCAATCTGACAACTGACGAAAACACACCTTTTCTTCTTTAACTTAATTTCTATCTCCTTTTGATGCTGCCAGACCTCCTGAGTTTTTCCAGGTATTTTTATTTTTGTAAAAACAAAAAACTACTGCGGATGCTGGAAATCCAAAACAAAAACAGAATTACCTGGAAAAACTCAGCAGGTCTGGCAGCATCGGCGGAGAAGAAAAGAGTTGACGTTTCGAGTCCTCATGACCCTTCAGCAGAGGTCATGAGGACTCGAAACGTCAACTCTTTTCTTCTCCGCCGATGCTGCCAGACCTGCTGAGTTTTTCCAGGTAATTCTGTTTTTGTTTTGGATTTCCAGCATCCGCAGTAGTTTTTTGTTTTTACAAAAATAAAAATACCTGGAAAAACTCAGGAGGTCTGGCAGCATCTGCGGAGAGGAACACAGTTAACGTTTCGAGTCCGAATGACCCTTCAACAGAACTAAATAAAAATAGAAGAGAGGTGAAATATAAGCTGGTTTAAGGGGGGGTGGGACAAGTAGAGCTGGATAGAGGGTCAGTGATAAGTGGAGATAACCAAAAGATGTCACAGACAAAAAGACAAAGAGGTGTTGAAGGTGGTGATATTATCTAAGGAATGTGCTAATTAAGGGTAGAAAGCAGGACAAGCAAGGTACAGATAGCCCTAGTGGGTGTGGGGTGGGGGGAAGGAATCAAAAAAGGCTAAAAGGTAGAGATAAAACAATGGATGGAAATACATTTAAAAATAATGGAAATAGGTGGGAAAAGAAACATCTATATAAATTATTGGAAAAAAAGGGGGGGGTCGGAAAGGGGGTGGGGATGGATGAGGGAGTTCATGATCTAAAATTGTTGAACTCAATATTCAGTCTGGAAGGTTGTAAAGTGCCTAGTCGGAAGATGAGATGCTGTTCCTCCAGTTTGTGTTGAGCTTCACTGGAACAATGCAGCAGGTCAAGGACAGACATGTGGGCATGAGAGCAGGGTGGAGTGTTGAAATGGCAAGTGACAGGGAGGTCTGGGTCATGCTTGCGGACAGACCGCAGGTGTTCCGCAAAGCGGTCACCCAGTCTGCGTTTGGTCTCTCCAATGTAGAGGAAACCGCATTGGGAGCAACGAATGCAGTAGACTAAATTGAGGGAAGTGCAAGTGAAATGCTGCTTCACTTGAAAGGAGTGTTTGGGCCCTTGGACAGTGAGGAGAGGGGAAGTAAAGGGGCAGATGTTGCACCTTCTGCGGTTGCATGGGAAGGTGCCGTGGGAGGGGGTTGAGGTGTCGGGGGTGATGGAGGAGTGGACCAGGGTGTCTCAGAGGGAACGATCCCTGCGGAATGTCGCTGGGGGGGGTGAAGGGAAGATGTGTTTGGTGGTGGCGTCATGCTGGATTTGGCGGAAATGGCGGGGGATGATCCTTTGAATGCGGAGGCTGGTGGGGTGATAAGTGAGGACAAGGGGGACCCTATCATGTTTCTGGGAGGGAGAGGAAGGTGTGAGGGCGGATGCGCGGGAGATGGGCCGGACACGGTTGAGGGCCCTGTCAACTACCGTGGGTGGAAAACCTCGGTTAAGGAAGAAGGAGGACATGTCAGAGGAACTGTTTTTGAAAGTGGCATCACCAGAACAGATGCGACGGAGGCGAAGGAACTGAGAGAATGGGATGGAGTCCTTACAGGAAGCGGGGTGTGAGGAGCTGTAGTCGAGGTAGCTGTGGGAGTCGGTAGGCTTGTAATGGATATTGGTGAGTGACAAGAGGATAAAATTACGAGCCTGAAACGGAGCAGTGCGAGAGTGGCAAAAGGATAGAAGAGCAACTATAAAAAGGTTACTGCCTTAAAGTGGCAATACATTTAATACAAGAACAAAAAATGGCTATGGGCTGCAAATTAGATTTTGTTGTCAGGGATTTGAAATAACTTGGTGCGAGGACAGTGAGAGTGCCAGCGAGGACTGAGGCTTTGAAAAAAAATCGGTGTGTGGTCAGAGTGAGTTCCAGCTAAAATCGGGGCTTTGAAAAACAATTGACGCAAGGTCAGAGCAAGAGATCCAGTGAGAACTGGGCTTTGAACAAAACTGGCGTGAGGACTGAGCTAGAGCTTCAGCAAGAGTCAGGGATTTAAAAAATAACGGGCTTGAGGACAGAGCAGGAGTTCCAGCGAGAGACGGGGATTTTGAAAATTAAGCGGCACGAGGATAGAGCAAGAGTTAATTAACAGTTTATGGGTTTACTTAAATTGCAGTTTCAGTGTAGTAAATAAATAATTCGATGCATGGCAGGGCTCTTCGTACTCGCCGAGCGCACATCCTGTTCCATGTGGGGACTGCAGGACGCTGCCCATGTCCAGGACAACTACATGGGCAGAAAGTGCCACCAAATGGAAAAACTCGAGTGCCATATCTTGGAACTCGAGGAGCAGCTGGTGTCACTGGGGAGCATTAGCGAGGATGAGAGCTAAATGTATATCAGGTTTCAGAAGGTAGTCATGCTGCAGCTTATGAATGAGCAGGCAGAGAGGAACTGGGTGGCTGTCACAGACAAGAAAGGCAAGGCAGGTAGTGCAGCAGACCCCTGAGGACATCCCACTCTCTGACAGGTACTCCGTTCTGAGTACCAATGGGGGAGAGGGTTCCTCTGAAGAGGACAGCAAGAGTCATGACCTGAGCACCATGCGTGGCTCAGCTGTGGGGGGAGGCTGGAGAAAAGACAGGAGAGCAATAGTGGTAGGGGAACAAACAGGCGCATCTGTGGCCACAGACGTGATTCCAGGATGGTATGTTGCCTCCCTGGCACAAGGGTCATGGATCTCAACAAGTGGCTTCAGAGCACTCTGGAGGGTGAAGGTGCACAGCCAGAGGTCATGGTTCACATTGGTACCAACGATATAAGTAGAAAGAGGGATGAGGATGTGCAGGCTGAGTTCAGGGAGTTAGGAAAGGGATTAGTAAACAGCACCTCAAAGGTAGTAATCCCTGGATTACTTCCAAGATTAGTGAGTACGAAATAGGAGAATACACCAGATGAATGTGTGACTGGAGAGATCATGCAAGAGGGAGGGCTTCAGATTTCTGGAGCATTGGTTCTTGTTCGGGAAGGTGGGATCTGTACAAGCTGGACGGTCTACATCTGAATAGGACCGGAGTGTTGTTGGGGAGGGTTTAAACTAGATTGGCAGGAGGGTGGGAACCTGAGGGCAGATTCAGAGCGGGGAATGGGAGACAGAAAATTAGCGGGTGACTGAAAGACAGAGAAGCAAAGGTTAAAAGGTTTACAGCACAGGAATTTGGCAATGTTAAAAGGTATTTATTTAAATACAAGGAATATAGCAAACAAAGCCAATGAGCTGAAGGCACAGGCAGCATGATATATCTGCTATAACAGAAACTTGGCTTAAAGAAGGGCAAAAATCCCTGGATATAGGGTTTCAGGCAGGATAGAGAGGGGGCTAAAAAGGTGGGGGTGTAGCATTATTAGTTAAAGAATCAATTACAGCTGTGAGGAGGGATGATATACTAAATGAATCACCAAATGAAGCTATATGGGTTGAGGTCAGGAATAAAAAGGAGGCAGCCACACTACTAGGAGTGTACTATAGACCCCCAAATAGCGAGAGGGAGATAGAAGAGCAAATATGTAGGCAAATTTCTGAGGCAAAAACAATAGGGCAATAATAGTTAGGGACTTCAACTACCCTAATATCAACTGGGATATAAACAGTGTAATAGGCATAGACAGCACAAAATTCTTGAACTGGATTCAAGAGAACTTTTTTAGCCAGCATGTAACAAGCCCAATGAGAGGGAGTGCAATTCTACATTTAGTCTTAAGAAATGAAGCTGGGCAAGTGGATGAAGTCGCAGTGGGTGACCATTTTGGAGATAGTTCTATCTGCATCCTTTTCCATAATTATACTAAATGTATAATTATGGAAAAGGATGAAAATAGAATAGGAATAACAGTTCTAAATTGGGGAAAAACAAATTTTATGAAGCTGAGAGCTGACCTGGTGAAAGTGGACTGGTTACAGCTACTTAAAGGGAAATCAATCGCAGTCCAGTGGGAGGCATTCAAAAGCAGAATTCTACGGGGACAGTGTAGACCTGTCTCCACAAAGAATAAGGGCAGTACTGCAAAATCTAGAGCTGCCTGGTTATCTAGAAGCATACAATGTAAAATAAAGCAGATAAAGAAAGCTTATGACAGTCACAAAAAGCTTAATACTCTAGATAGCCTGGAGGAGTATCGAAAGTACAGGGCTGAAGTAAAAATGGTAATAAACAGATAACATGAAAAAATATTGGCAGGTAAAATCAAAGAAAACCTAAAGATGTTTTACCAGTACATTAAGAGCAAGAGAGAAATAGGACTAGGAACTAGAAATAGAACTAGGGAGAAATGGAGTAGGAGAGAGGGCTTTAGGTTTCTGAGGCACTGGAACCAGTTCTGGGGCAGGTGAGACCTATACAAGAAGGATGGATTTACACCTTAACAGGACTGGGGCTAATGTCCTCGCAGGGAGGTTTATTAGTGCTGTTGGGGAGGATTTAAATTAGATTGGCAGGGGGATGGGAACCTGAAGGGAAAATCAGGGTGGAGAAGAGAAAAACTGGCAGCGGGAAGGAGAGAAGTATCACCTGATAATGAGGATATATCAGAAACTAGTATCAAGATGGATAGCTTGGAGAGTTCGATAAAATTAGAATAGGCTATAATAAATCATTAGATAGGGGCAGAATAAGGGGGAAATAAAAAAAAACCTAAATCAGGGCTAATGTGCATGTATGTGAATGCATGGAGTGTGGTTAATAAGATTGGTAAACTGCTGGCAAAGGTTAACAAATGGAACATTATTGCTATAACAGAGACCTGGCTCAAAGAAGGGCAGGACTGGGTGTTAAATATTCCTGGGCACAAGGTGTTTAGGAGAGACAGGAAAAGAAGAAAAGGTGGCGGGATGTGGGGGAGGTGGTGGAGTGGAAATATTGATTAGAGATGGCATTACAGTACTGGAGAGAGAGGATATTCCAGAGGGGTCAAGGACAGAATCTCTGTGGCTAGAGGTAAGGAATGGGAAAGGTGCAATAACATTGATTGGTGTAGCGTATGGACCACCAACTACTGGAAAGGATGTGGAGAAACAAATTTGCAGAGAAATTACAGAGAGGTGCAAGAATTATCGGGTAATCATAATGCGGGACTTCAATTATCTAAATATAGGTTGGGATAGGAATATTACAAAGGGACAAGAGGGGCAAGAGTTCCTGGAGTGTGTTCAAGATAATTTTCTGCAGCAGTATGTTTCTAGTTCAACGAGAGGTCAGGCACTTTTGGACGTGGTTCTGGAGAATGTGTTGGCCCAAGTGGATCCAAGTGCCTCTAGGGACAGTGATCATTGTATAATAAGGTTTAGGTTGAGCATAGATAAGGACAGGGCACAATCCAGAGCAGGGATAATTAATTGGGGGAAAGCCAGCTTCAATGGGATGAGAAAGTATCTGAGTCAAGTGAGTTGGTATCATATATTGGCAGAAAGGATGGTGGCTGAGCAATGGACCACTTTCAAAGAAAAGGTGTTGCAGGGAATGTCAAGGTATATTCCCTTGAAGGGGAAAGGTAGGACAAATAAATCCTGAGTACCCTGGTTGACAAGAGAGATAGACGTGAAGTTGAAAAGGAAGAAGTGCGTGTCTGACAGATGCCACGGAGAAAATACAATGGAGAATCAGGCAGAATGTAGAAGGGCTAGAGGGGAAATGAAAAAACTAATAAAGAAAAGCAAAGAGAGAGCATGAAAAGAGACTGGCACCTAACATAAAAGGGAATCCGAAGGTCTTCTATAAGCATGTATTTAATAAAAGGGTGGTAAAAGGAAGAGTAGGGCCATTTAGGGATAAAAAAGGGACTTGCGCATGGAGGCAGGAGAAATAGCGGAGGCATTAAATGAGTACTTTGCATCTGTCTTTACAAAGGAAGAAGATGCTACTCAGGCCAAGGTGAGAGAGAAGGTAAGCACTAGAAGAATTTACAATTGAGAAGGATGAAGTGTTAGAAACATAGAAAATAGGAGCAGGAGTAGGCCATTCGGCCCTTCGAGCCTGCTCCGCCATTCATCATGATCATGGCTGATCATCCAACTCTGTAGCCTGTTCCCACTTTCTCCCCATATCCTTTGATCCCTTTCACCCCCCAAAAAGAAAGGCTATCTTTACTTAAAATTGAAAAGGTACCAGGGCCTGATGAGATGCATCCAACGGTAGTGAGGGAAGTGAGAGTGGAAATTGCAGAGGTACTAGTGATAATCTTCCAGTCTTCCTTAGACACAGGAGTGGAGAATTGTGAATGTTACACCCAAGTTCAAAAGGGGGTGCAAGGATAAAGCAGCAGTTACAGACCAGTTAGTTTGATGTCAGTCATAGGGAGTGTGAAAGGAGGACTCTGGGACAGGCAGTCAGCAGCACCTAGAGGAGAGAGTGAGAGGAGGACTCTGGGACAGGCAGTCAGCAGCACCTAGAGGAGTCGGGAGTTGAAAAGGAGTGCGAGAGGAGTAAGGAGTTGGAGAGGAGCGCAAGAGGAGCCGGGAGTTGAAGAGAAGCATGAGAGGAGTTGGGAGTTGAAGAGGAGCGCGAGAGGAGTTGGGAATTGAAAAGGAGCGCGAGAGAAGCCGGGAGTTGAAGAGAAGCGTGGGCAGAGTCGGGAGTTGAAGAGGAGCGTGAGAAGAGTCAGGAGTTGAAGAGAAGCTGGGAGAGCAGGGGTGACTGAGGGAGTTCGGTGAGGAGAGAACGAGGTGATCCTTTGAGTACCGTGAGTACGGCCGGGTAAGCATTTACTACTTTTATTGCTTATAATTTTTAAGGTCTTATTTTGTGGTTCATGGTTCATAGGGGCTATATTCTGTAACAACAAGGAGCAGGGAAGAAGGGCCCAAGAGTAATTGATATTAAGTATCTTCCAAAAGGTTTAATTTAATTTAAAGGGGTAAGTCATGGCAGGAGAGCTCAAAGCTGTGGTATGCTCCTCCTGCTCTATGTGGGAAGCAGGGCATATTTCCAGTGCCTGGGGCCAGCATGTGTGTGGGAAGTGACTCCAGCTGCAGCTCCTGGAAGCCCGGGTTTCAGAGCTGGAGCGGCGGCTGGGGACACTGTGGAGCATCTGCAAGGTGGAAAGTGTCGTGGATAGCACATATAGAGAGGTGGTCACATCGCAGGCTAAGAGTCCACAGGCAGGAAGGGAATGGGTGACAACCAGGCAAAGCAAGAGGACTAGGCAGGCAGTGCAGGAACCTCCTGTGGCTATTCGCTGCAAAACAGATATACCGCTTTGGATACTGTTGGGGGGGAATGGCCTCTCAGGAGAAAGCAGCAACAGCCAAATTCATTGCACCACTGTTGGCTCTGCTGTACAGGGGAGGAGTAAAAAGTGTGGGAATGCAATAGTTATAGGGGATTCAATTGTAAGGGGAATAGATAGGCGTTTCTGTGGTCGCAAACAAGACTCCAGGATGGTGTGTTGCCTCCCTGGTGCTAGGATTAAGGATGTCTCAGAGTGGCGAAAGGACATTCTGAAGGGGGAGGGTGAACAGCCAGTGGTTGTGGTACACATTGGTACAAACAACATAGGTAAAAAAAGGGATGAGGTCCTAAAAGCAGAATATAGGGAGTTAGGAAGTAAGTTGAAAAGTAGGACCTCAACGGTAGTGATCTCAGGATTACTACCAGTGCCACATGTTAGTCAGAGTAGAAATAGCAGGATACATCGGATGAATACGTGGTTGAAGAGATGGTGTGAAGGGGAGGGTTTCAGATTCCTGGGACATTGGGACCGGTTCTGGGGGAGGTGGGACCAATACAAACTGGACGGGTTACACCTGGGCAGGACCGGGACTGATGTCCTAAGGGGAACATTTGCTAGAGTAGTTGGGGAGGGTTTAAACTAAAATGGCAGGGGGGTGGGAACCTATGCAAGGAGTCAGAGTAAGGGGAATCAAAGACAAGAACAAAAGACAGAAAGTGGAATAAGAAAAGTGATAGTCAGAAAAATCAAGGGCAAGAATCAACCAGGGCTTCAGTGAAAAATAGTGGGAACGGGACAAGGAATGTTAAAAAGACAAGCCTTAAGGCTTTGTGCCTTAACGCGAGGAGCATTCACAATAAAGTGGATGAATTAACCACGCAAATAGATGTAAACAGGTATGATATCATCAGGATTACAGAGATGTGGCTGCAGGGTGACCAGGGATGGGAACTGAACATCCAGGGGTATTCAGTATTTAGGAAGGACAGACAAAAAGGAAAAAGTGGTGGAGTTGCATTGCTGGTTAAAGAGGAAATTAACGCAATTGTGAGGAAAGATATTAGCTCCGACGATGTGGAATCTGTATGGGTAGAGCTGAGAAACACTAAGAGGCAAAAAAAGTTACTGGGGGTTGTATATAGACCCCCTAACTGTAGTATTGATGTTGGGAATGGCATTAAACAGGAAATTAGAGACACATGTAATAAAGGAACATCTGTAATTATGGGTGACTTTAATATGCCAAATCAAATTAGTAATAATACCATAGAGGTGGAATTCCTGGAGTGTATACGGGATGTTTTTCTGGACCAATACATTGAGGAACCAACGAGAGAACAGGCCATCCTCGACTGGGTAGTGTGTAATGAGAAAGGAAAAATTGCCAATCTAGTTGGGGATGAGCGACCATAATATGATAGAATTCTTCATCAAAATGGAGAGTGACGTAATTGATTCTGAGACTTGGGTCCTGAATCTTAATAAAGGAAACTAGAATGTATGAGGCACGAGTTGGCTATGATGGATTGGGAAACGTCACTTAAAGGGATGACGGTGGATAGGCAATGGCAAACATTCAAAGAGCACATGGGTGAACTGCAATAATTGTTTATTCCTGTCTGACGCAGAAGTAAAACAGGAAAGGTGGCCAAACCATGGCTTACAAGGGAAATTAGAGATAGTATTAGATGCAAGCAAGAGGCACACAAATTGGCCAGAAAAAACAACAGACCTGAGGATTGGGAGCAGTTTAGAATTCAGCAAAGGAGGACCAAGGGATTGTTTAAGAAGGGGAAAATAGAGTACAAGAGTAAGCTTGCAGGGAACATAAAAACTGACTGTATAAGTTTCTATAGGTATGTGAAGAGAAAAAGATTGGTGAAGACAAATGTAGGTCCCTTACAGTCAGAAACAGGGGAATTTATAATGGGGAACAAAGAAATGGCTGACCAACTAAGTACATATTTTGGTTCTGTCTTCACAAAGGAGGACAAGTTATATACCAGAAATGTTGGGGAACACAGGATTTAGTGAGAGGGAGGAACTGAAAGAAATCAGTATTAGTAGGGAAATGGCGTTGGGTAAATTGATGGGATTGAAGGCCGATAAATCCCCGGGGCCTGATAATCTACATCCCAGAGTACTTAAGGAAGTGGCCCTAGAAATAATGGATGCATTGGTGGTCATCTTCCGAGATTCTGTAGACTCTGGAACAGTTCCTACAGATTGGAGGGTAGCTAATGTAACCCCACTATTTAAAAAGGGAGGCAGAGAAAAAACAGGAAATTATAGACAATCAGCCTGACGTCAGTAGTGGGGAAAATTCTAGAGTCCATTATAAAAGATTTAATAGCTGAGCATGTGGAAAACAGTGGCAGAATCGGACAGAGTCAGCATGGATTTATGAAAGGGAAATCATGTTTGACAAATCTACTGGAATTTTTCGAGGATGTAACTTGTAGAGTTGATGAGGGGGAGCCAGTGGATATGGTTTATTTGGACTTTCAGAAGGCTTTTGCCAAAGTCCCACATAAGAGATTGGCATGTAAAATTAAAGCGCATGGGATTGGGGGTAGTGTATTGAGATGGATAGAAAACTGGTTGGCAGACAGGAAACAAAGAGCAGGAAATAAACGGGTCTTTTTCCGAATGGCAGGCAGTGACTAGGGGGTACTGCAGGGATCGGCGCTGGGACCCCAGTTATTCACAATATATATTAATGATTTAGATGAGGGAATTAAATGTAATATCTCCAAATCTCCAAATTTGCAGATGACACAAAGCTGGGTGGGAGGGTGAGCTGTGAGGAGGATGCAGAGATGCTTCAGTGTGATTTGGACAAGCTGAGTGGGCAGATGCAGTATAATGTGGATAAATGTGAAGTTATCCATTTTGGTAGCAAAAGCAGGAAGGCAGATTATTATCTGAATGGCTATAAATTGAGAGAGGGGAATGTGCAACGAGACCTGGGTGTCCTTGTACACCAATCGCTGAAGGTAAGCATGCAGGTGCAGCAGGCGGTAAAGAAGGCAAAGGTATGTTGGCCTTCATAGCCAGAGGATTCGAGTACAGGAACAGGGATGTCTTGCTGCAATTGTACAGCGCCTTGGTGAGACCACATCTGGAATATTGTGTGCAGTTTTGGTCTCCTTATCTGAGGAAGGATGTACTTGCTATAGAGGGAGTGCAGTGAAGGTTTACCTGACTGATTCCTGGGATGGTGGGACCGACATATGAGGAGAGATTGAGTTGATTAGGATTATATTCGCTGGAGTTCAGAAGAATGAGGGGGGATCTCATAGAAACCTATAAAATTCTAACAGGACTAGACAGGGTAGATGCAGGAAGGATGTTCCTGATGGTGGGGGAGTCCAGGACCAGGGGTCACAGTCTGAAGATATGGGGTAGACCATTTAGGACTGAGATGAGGAGATATTTCTTCACCCAGAAAGCGGTGAGCCTTTGCCACAGAAAGTAGTTGAGACCAAAACATTGTATGTTTTCAAGAAGGATATAGCTCTTGGGGTGAAAGGGATCAAAGGGTATGGGGAGAAAGTGGGAGCAGGCTATTGAGTTGGATGATCAGCCATGATCATTATGAATGGCGGAGCAGGCTCGAAAGGCCGAATGGCCTACTCCTGCTCCTAGTTTCTATGTTTCTATGAAACTTCTGATAACTATAGTTCAGGGCAAAATCAATAGTCACTTGCACAAATGCAGGATAATTAAGGAAAGTCAGCATGGATTTATTGAGAGAAAATCATGTTTAACTAAGTTGCTGAAGTTTTTGAGGAGGTAACAGAGAAGGTTGATAAGTGTGTGATGCATGTGGATTTTCAAAAGGCATTTGATACAGTGCCACACAATAGACTTGTGAGCAAAATTCTCGTTCATGGGAAAGTAGGCACTAAGATAAGAATTGGCTGAGTGACGGGAAACAGAGAGTAGTGATAAATGGTTGTTTTTCAGATTGGAGGAAGGTTTGTAGTGGAGTTCCTCAGGGCTTAGTGTTGGGACCCTTGCTCTTCCTGATGTATATTAATGACCTAAACTGTGATGTGCAGGGCATGATTTCAACATTTGCAGGTGATACAAAGATTGGAAATATTGTCAACTGTAATACTGTTAGCCTTGAACCTCAAAAGGACATAGACATGTTGGTGGATTGGGAAGACAAGTGGCAGTTGAAGTTCAATGCAGAGGAGTGAGGTGATTCATTTTGGCAGGAAGAATATGGAGAGACAGTATAAAATAAAGGGAGAGCCTCTAAAGGAGGTGCAGGAACAGAGGGACCTCGGAATATACATACATAGGTCATTGAAGATGGCGGGGCATGGTGAGAGAGCAGTTGATAAAGCATATGGTATCCTAAGTTTTATTAATAAGGGCATTGAGAACAAGAGTAAGGAGGTCATGTTGAATTTGTATAAGACACTAGTTAGGCCTCATCTGGAGTACTGCGTCCTGTCCTGAGCACTGTACTTGAGGAAGGATGTGAAGGCATTGGAGAGAGTACAGAGGAGATTCACAAGAATGATTCTAGGGTGAAAGAACTGTAGCTATGAGGATAGATTGGAGAGGTTGGGACTATTTTCCTTAGAGAAAATAAGGCTGAGAGGAGACTTGATGGGGGTATTCAAGATCCTGAAGGGCATGGACAGGGTAAATATTGAGAAACTGTTCTCCTTCAAGAAAGCATCAAGAACTAGAGGGCACAGTTTCTAAATACTTGGCAAAAGGAGTTATAGTGATGTGAGGAAATTTTTTTTCACCCAGAAGATGGTTGGAGTTTGGAACAAACTTCCTGAAAGGGAGGTGGAGGCAGGTTCGATGGAGGGATTCAAAAGGGAATTGGATTGCTATCTGAAAAGAAAAAATGTGCAAAGTTATGGGGATAAGTTAGGGGAGTGGGACTAGGTAGAATGCTCCTTCAGAGAGTCAGTGCAGACTCGAAGGGCGGAATGGCCTCCTTATGCACTGTAAAGATTCTGTGATTCAGTGCAAGAGTGGCAAGGTGATAAAAGAACAAGTCTGAGAGGGAGGAGTCTGAGAGAGGCAAGAGGATGAAAGAGCGAGCCTGAGAAGGATTAAAGAGCGAACATTAGATCGAGCAGTGTGAGAGTGGCAGAGGAGAAAAGAACGAGCCTGATGTTGGGGATGGAAACAATTAACTCTCAAGGAGTTTAAATGGTAATTATTAGTTAACAAGCTAAGTACTCCATTTGGTATGTATAAAAAGGGAACACTCCCGGCCAAGTTGGCCATCAACAGGTCCAGGCAGCGGGTGACCGAGGGGGTTGTCCATCTGAGCTGTCTGCCCCTCTTCCGCGGCTACGTTCATGGCTGGGTGTCCCTGGAGAGGGAGCACGCAGTGTCTGCCGGCACTGTTGAGGCCTTCCATTCCTGGTGGGCACCATGGGGTCCAGAGCGCTTTATTGACTCCTTTAATCACGTTTTATTTTAATGTTTGTAAGTTTCTTTTAAGATGAGTTTTTCTTTTTGCAGTATTCCTTTAAGGGGCTGCTTTTTAATTTGTCCCTCATTATGTTAATTTAGTTTAATTGGTTTAATCAGAAGAATAAAAAGGGAAAATTCCCAGCTAAGTTGGCCATCAACAGGTCCAGGCAGTGGGCGACAGAGGGGGTCGTACATCCTGACTGTCTGCCCCTCTTCGTGGCTACATTTGCAGTCAGGTGTCCCTGGAAAGGGAATATGCGGTGTCCGCAGGCACAATCGAGGCCTTCCGTGTCCAGTGGGCACCATGGGGACTGGGGTGCTTTATTGACTCCCTTAATCATGTTTTGTTTTGAATTTTGTAAGTTTCCTTTAAGGTTTGTCTCTATTTTTGCAGTATCCCTTAAAGAGGCTGCTTCTTAGTTTATCCCTGATTTTTGTTAATTTAGTTTAATGGGTTCAGTTAAGAGTAAAAAGAGTAAACTACCTGGGTCAGCTGTAGCTCAGTTTGTAGCTAGTTTGAGTCACAAGATTCAGGGTTTAAGTCCGACTCTTGGGGCGGAATTTTCCATGTCCACTGGTATCGAGTGAGTGGACAATATGGTGAGGCGGCCAGAAATCGGTTTCATGATGTCGTGAAACCAGTTTGTGATCATCCACTCACTGGGTTGATGGCAGGCCGCGTTTCCCGCCATTGGGACCCTTATTGTGATACATCTGCATATCATTATAAGGCCAGCCTGCTGGAATCATCTCTCCATGTTGGATCATCCACCCACGTGTTTCACAACAACATTTATAAGGCATGCACTTGGCAGACTGCACTGTGAGGGGAACTCAGAGGTGAGTGCACATTGCGCAGCACTTACGAGAGTTGCCTGTTGGTTTTCAATGTTTAGGCAACTTGGTGGGGGGGGTGAGACAAAGGCTGCCCTGCGGTTCAGGTGACTTGGGGTGGGGGGAGGGGGTGGGGGGAGGGGGCGGCAAGGGCTGCCCAGTGTTTGAAGGTAGCGCACAAGCACATGCGGAGTAGAGATGGGAGAGGGAAGTGGCCATGTATCAGGGAAGCCTTGTATAAAGTGACGATTCCTCTGCAGCTGAGACGGTTCAGGTGCAGCCACATTGACATGTGTGGAGTCAAATCTATAGCTTATCTGCCCACTCAAGCAACACAGAGGCATGAAAGTGCCACCAAGTGCACAGAGCTTTTCACCCCTCGGGCACAGACTGCAAAATAATGAGTGTTTTAGTGGACTAGAGAACAGTTGGATGATTGGACACACTGTATAATCTCCTTGTTAAAGTTGGCCATGGAGCAGTCACTGCTGCAGGTGCTCACAGTCCCTTGCAATGCCATCAACTTGGTTTGGACCAGTCTCCCCCATGGTTCAAGCTAACAGTGCAGCCTTGCAGTGAGGGTTAGGAGAATGCCTATGCCTGAGCTGAGAGCACAGCATGCAGTCCAATGGGCAAAGCTGCCGCCAATCGGTCAGGTGGAATGGGGCGGAGGTGGATGGGGTTTGGGCAGCCATGCAGTGCACTACACATTGGCCATCCAAGTGGCAGCCAGCACTCACTGGGATGCAAGGGGCCTTCAGGATTAACAAAGAGAAGCTCTTAGTATACCCAAGCTAACCCACGTATCTCTCTCTTTCATCCTGCAGGAGTACAACATCAGGAGCATGGAGCGTAATGTGCCTCGTGGCATACAGAGAGTAGAGACAAAGGAGAAGAGAGCGACAGAGGTGCCTGGCTATACAGAGGAAGGAACAGCACTCACAGGAAAAAGGGGCAGCTGGGGCTTCTGCACACGATGCTGAAGAGCCACAGCCAACCGCTGATTAAGAAGCTTCTTGTCTTGCAACTGATATGAGATTGAGAGCTTAAAGTGGCTGGCATACCTTCAGTGCTGAGGTCCCATCTACTGGTCATGTGTGGCATCCCTGTGCAGTCGAACCATTAGACTGCCTGATGTCCTTATGAGGTCCTTATGAGAGTGTTAGTTTACAGTGATTAGACAGTGCATTTACCTTGGTGGAGTGCAGCAATTCATTTAGTCTCTTGTGGCACTGCTGTTAGGTTCTTTTTTGGGCCCCACCAGTGCTAAGCACCCCTGTGACCTCCCGTCAGGCTGCCATGGTCAAACAGGAAGGCCTCCTGCTGCCAGCCTAGGGAAACTGCTCCTCCCGCCTTTCTTGAATGACCTGGAGGAGAATCTCCAGAGAGGCATCGCTGAACTGTGGGGCCAAAGGTTGCTTCTTCTCCGTGACATTCTTATTGATGCACAATCCAGACCTCCCGGCCTGTAGTGAGTGAATGGTTGTCCAGGTGCCATTTAAATATGGCACCCAGACCTTTGGCCCTCTGAGGTAATGGCGGAGACGATGACTTCCTGCCTGCCCCCCACCATAAGATTCGCTGAGCTGCTCACGAATGCATAAGTAATGAACTGAATAGTGCAAGATCTCCTGTGTTTAGCTGTCGCACCGCCCAGTGGGAATCACTTCCACTTCCACATCCACTACCAGACTTAGACTTCAGAATGGAAGATTGGACCCTTTGTGTTTGTCTTCATGGAGGAAAATACGAAAAACCTCCCAGAAATACTAGAAAACCAAGGGACTAGTGGGAACGAGGAACTAAAAGAAGTTAGTATTAATACAAAAAAATACTTGTTACGATCCTTGGCCTGACCACAAGTTGTTGGTACTGTTATGATCCCCAGCTGAGGTTGTCCTGATCCCAGGGTGGAACCAAGCTCGATAGGTCCTAACTTTTATTTGTTTGTTCAGATACGTGGAGGGTAGCTACTGAACAGAGTCACAGGAGTCAGCTGCTGAGCTTTTAACAAAGGAGTAAAACATTTATTAAACAAGAAAAGCTGAACTATGTTACAATATTCCTTCACCCACAACTATACCTTTACAGATATATACATATTTGTAAGGATAACACAAGTTACAAAAGCTATTGTATACTCTAATGTTCACAGTAAGTACACAGTCCATGTAAACCAATTGGCACCCTGTGATCAGACACACCACACACTGAAACCAAGTGACAGATGCCACCTCAATCAGATACTATGGATCTTTAATCAGCTTGCCCCAGACGCTTGTCCCACTATGAACCAACCAGTCTAACTGAACTCCATCTTTCACATGAGGGTTTCCAATCTCTGCTCTCCAAGAACTTGCTTTGGAATCTTCTACCAAACCAACGCTTTCTCTCAGACAGAACCCACAAGGGTTCACCTCCAGGGTTTTGAACTCTCCTTCCGATGTTCCTCTTCCCTGGGTCACCACATGCATGCAAGCTTTCTTCCACAAACTCTCTCTCACCAACTCAGCCTTCAACAGTATACCACTGCTTCACATGCCCATAGCAAAGAGTTACAGACCTTCAGCCGTCTCTTTGGACTTTCATGCCTCTTGCAAGGCGTTCTCACTTTAAACCTGCTTTCTGCAGCTTTTGTCTCTTTAAATCTGACGATTGGAGCCTTTCTCTCTGCCCCTCACTCTTAACTTCATTTAACAGGGTCTTTTCCAGGTTCTTGTCCTTCCTTTTACTGTCTGCTTGGGACTTTCTCCTGTTCCACTCCCAGGATTTTGGGGCCTTTTCTTTAGCTTGGGACTTGCTACCTGTCCCTTTTGCTCTAGCCTCTCTCTGGCAGCTACTTTTCACTAATTTTAGCTTGGGACTGGCTATCTGTCCCTTCTAGGTGGCTTCTGTTTGACAGCTGTCTTCAAACCAACTGAACCCCAACAGCTTCCAAATCAAATTGCTTTTCTAGTTCTTTCTGTGTGTACCTGTGGGAGGTACCAGCCTCTCTGGACCCCTGTTGCTAGGTGACAGCCCTGTTTATCTTCTCTTGTTTGCTTAATTTAGCTTACAGTCATAAAACTCTCATTAGAATTGCAAGAACCTTTTAAAGTGAAACTAAAACTCAACCTGACCTTCTCTTAACACACAAATCAAACCAACTTTAAAACTAAACTCATACCTATTACCCACAAATACCAAAATAACTTACATAAACAGCCTCTATTTCAATCCGTTTAGGGACCGGGAATGTTTTGCTTAAAGTAGACAAAGTTTGAAATTCAAGGCCCTTGCCACCAGATTCCATGGGTTTTGAACAAACAAAATCAAAGTTTACTATACAAGGTCAAAAAGATAAAACAATGTACAATATACTTATATTCTAACATGCAGGGTTAATATGAGGCACATGTGAATTAACAGGAAAATTGTGGTCAAACACACCACACTGGATAATGAATGCCAAATGTGACCAAAACAGATTCCACGGATTTCTCAACAATCCACCCAGACATCAGTAACACTTTGACTCAACCAATCTCACTGAAACTTCATCTCATTCCTGAAGATTTCCAATCTTCACCTCACTTTGGAATTCTCTCCAAAAGCCACCCCAATTTGGACAGCTTCAATGACGGCCTACCTCGCAGGTTTGAATCTCACCTTCCAAGATTCCATTCCCCTGGATTCCCACGTATACTCAGATATCAACTCACAAGCACAACTTGAGCTTTTCGGCCACGCCAAGCAGAACATCAACAACGCAGCATGGGGTCACCAACATGGAGGCAATGTGAGATCAAACCAACTGAACTCCAACAGCTTCCAAATCAAACTGATAAGCCTCCACAGGAACCAAAGTGAAAAGAATGTAATTTTAAATTCGTAAGGTGAAAATGCTTTGCCTGGTTTTTGGTTAAGTCTATGGGTTGCTGTTGCCTTACTGGAGATTAGTTTGGAAATTTGTTAAAAGTTATGATAGTAGTACTTTGTTGCCATGTATCTGTGTTCAATGTATTGTAACTTAATAAAATGTTTCATCTAGTTTAATATAAAACCTCTCGAGAACGGGTGGTCTGATTCCTGAATTTAGAGCTGCATCTCAAACATAACACTTAAAACTATAGGTTATGATAGTTGTTTAAAGTTTCCTTCTGGAATTTTTTTAATAACTCAGCTTTACCAACTGCATCAGTCATAACAATTGGGTTGGATCTTCAGGGCTTCTCCCGAGCCCACTTCACTTAAAGTCTGCTCCCCATATCCCTTTCTCTATTTGGAGCCCATTTCTCTGCTCCTTTCTTCTTACTAACAACTGGGACCTGTTTCTGTCCTTTGTCTTTGTTCCACACCTACAATTCCCTTTTGGGACCTCTCCCTTGTCCCCTGTCTGGGACACTTGCTGGCTAAGTCATTCTGCATCCAGTCACCTGACCTGGGTTTTCGCACCGTTTTTCTAGGCACAAGTGCACTGGGCCCCAAAGAACATAAAAGTGCCAATCTGTGCATGTGCAGCCTGGTCCAGGTCTGCGCTTTTGCTAGAAGTTCTGAGGCTCCTCAGGAGTTGAAGTTCCCAAACTCTGAGCTCAACATCAACGTAAGTTTGAGCTTCATAACATACTGGATAAATTAATGAGACTGAAAATTTATAAATCCCCTGCATCTGATGATCTACATCCCAGAGTGGTTAAAAAGGTGGCTGTTGAGATAATGGATGCATTGGTGATCATCTTTCAAAATTCTATAGATTCTGGAATGGTTCTTGCTCATTGGAAGGTAGCAAATATAACCTAGGAAAGATAGAAAATGGGGACTACAGACCTGTTAGCTTGACATCAGTTGCACGGAAAAAGTTAAAATCTATTACTGAGGATGTGACATCTGAACACTGAGGAAATAATGCGCGGATTGGGCAAGAGTCAATATGGAATTATGAAAAGGAAATCATGTTTGACATGATTGGCCGGGTGGTTAACAGTGAGGTTGAGTGTCTTGGGCTACAGGAAGATATAGACGGGATGGTCAAATGGGCAGATAAGTGGCAGATGGAATTTAACCCTGAAAAGTGTGAGATGATACACTTTGGAAGGAGTAATTTGACAAGGAAGTATTCAATGAATGGTATGACACTAGGAAGGTCTGAGCAACAAAGGGACATTGGCGTGTGTGTCCATTGATCTCTGCAGCATGTTAGTGGGGTGGTGAAAAAGGCATATGGGACACTTGCCTGTATCAATCGAGGCATAGATTACAAAAGTAGGGAGGTCATATTGGAGTTGTATAGAACCTTGGTGAGGCCACAGCTGGAGTACTGTGTGCAGTTCTGGTCGCCACATTAAAGGAAGGATGTGATTGCACTGGAGGGGGTGCAGAGAGCATTCACCAGGATGTTGCCTGGGATGAAACATTTAAGTTCTAAAGAGAGGTTGGATAGACTTGGGTTGTTTTCATTGCAGAAGAGAAGACTGAGGGGCGACCTGATCGAGGTGTACAGGATTATGAGGGGCATGGACAGGGTGGATAGGGAGCAGCTGTTCCCCTTAGTTGAAGGGTCAGTCACGAGGGCACATAAGTTCAAGGTGAGGGGCAGGAGGTTTTAGGGGGGGATGTGAGGAAAAACTTTTTTACCCAGAGGGTGGTGACGGTCTGGAATGCACTGCCTGGGAGGGTGGTGGAGGTGGGTTGCCTCACATCCTTTAAAAAGTACCTGGATGAGCACTTGGAATGTCATAACATTCAAGGATATGGGCCAAGTGCTGGTAAATGGGATTAGGTAGGTGGGTCAGGTGTTTCTCACGCGTCAGTACAGACTCGATGGGCCGAAGGGCCTCTTCTGCACTGTGCAATTCTGTGATTCTGTGACAAATCTGTTGGGAGTCTTTTGAGGATGTAACTAACAGAATAGATAAGGGGAAACCAGTGGATGTAGTGTTTTTGGATTTTCAGAAGGCTTTTGATAAGGCTCTACACAAGAGGTTAGTAAACAAAATTAGAGTACATGGGACTGGGGGTAATATCCGAAGACTGATCGAGAATTGAGAGCCTTGGTGAGATTGCACCTGGAGTATTGTGTACATTTTTGGTCTCCTTACCTAAGGGAGGATATACTTGCCGGAGAGGGAGTGCAACAAAGGTTCACAAGGCTGATCCCTGGGATGGCGGGACTGTCCTTTGAGGAGAGATTGATGAGACTGGGCCAGTATTCTCTAGAGCAGGCTTGTCCAACCTTTTCACATGGGGGCGCCATATTTCAAATTCTTTCTCACTCGCTGGTGTGCAAGTTGACGGAAGAAAAGAAAATAGAATCAGAGGGATAGAAATTTACCTCGCGATGACTCCAGACAATACAATTCTGCATCTGTCTGACAAACTTGAGAGGAGGAGGGTATTTTATTGCCTTACTTTCTCAGCACCATATTGGCCCCTGCTTAGCTCTCCACCCCTGACTGTTTCTCCAGGGCCCCTGCTCAGCCCATGTCCCCACATGTTCCGCCAGGGCCTATGCTCAGCCCTAGCCCCACAGCACCCCTCTTGTTTTACAAGGACCTGTGCTTAGCCCTCCCCTCTAATTGTTTCTCCAGGACCCCTGCTCAGCCCTCCCTCCACACGTGTTTCTCCAGGACCCCTGCTCAGCCCTCCCTCCACACGTGTTTCTCCAGGACCCCTGCTCAGCCCTCCTCCCAACATGTTTCACCAGCTTCAGTGTGTCCGGCTCCCAACCCCAGCCTGATCCTCCTACCAGCTTGTTTCCAAATCCCAACCCTGCTGCTAGCCTGTTCCTGGCTACCGACCTGCTCAAGCTCCCGACCCCACTCCAACAGAATCACACAGTGCAGAAGAGGCCCTTCGGCCCATCGGCTCTGCACCAACATGTGAGAAACACCTGACCTACCTACCTAATCCCATTTACCAGCTCTTGGCCCATAGCCATGAATGTTATGACGTGCCAAGTGCTCATCCAGGTACTTTTTAAAAGATGTGAGGCAACCCGCCTCCACCATCCTCCCAGGCAGCGCATTCCAGACCGTCACCACCCTCTGGGTAAAAAAGCTTTTCCTCTCATCCCCCCTAAACCTCCTGCCCCTCACCTTGAACTTATGTCCCCTTGTGACTGACCCTTCAACCAAGGGGAACAGCTGCTCCCTATCCACCCTGTCCATGCCCCTCATAATCTTGTACACCTCGATCAGGTTGCCCCTCAGTCTTCTCTGCTCCAATGAAAACAACCCAAGTCTATCCAACCTCTCTTCATAACTTAAAATGTTTCATCCCAGGCAACATCCTGGTGAATCTCCTCCACACCCCCTCCAGTGCAATCACATCCTTCCTATAATGTGGCCACCAGAACTGCACACAGTACTCCAGCTGTGGCCTCACCAAGGTTCTATACAACTCCAACATGAACTCCCTACTTTTGTAATCTTTGCCTCCATTGATAAAGGCAAGTATCCCACATGCCTTTTTCACCATCCCACTAACATGCCCCTCCACCTTCAGAGATCTATGGACACACACGCCAAGGTCCCTTTGTTCCTCAGAACTTCCTAGTGTCATGCCATTCATTGAATACTGCCTTGTCAAATTACTCCTTCCAAAGTGTATCACCTCACACTTTTTAGGGTTAAATTCCATCTGCCACTTATCTGCCCATTTGACCATCCCATCTATATCTTCCTGTAGCCCAAGACACTCAACCTTACTGTTAATCAACCGGTCAATCTTTGTGTCATCCGCAAACTTACTAATCCTACCCCCCACATAGTCATCTATGTCGTTTATATAAATGACAAATAATAGGGGACCCAGCATAGATCCCTGTGGTACGCCACTGGACACTGGCTTCCAGTCACTAAAGCAGCCTTCTGTCATCACCCTCTGTCTCCTACAACTAAGCCAATTTTGAATCCACCTTATCAAATTACCCTGTATCCCATGTGCATTTGCCTTCTTTATAAGTCTCCCATGTGGGGCCTTGTCCAAGGCTTTGCTGAAATCCTTTTGAACTACATCAACTGCACTACTCTCATTTACACACCTGATCACCTCCTCAAAAAATTCAATCAAATTTGTTAGGCATGACCTCCCTCTGACAAAACTATGCTGACTATGCCTGATCAAACCTCGCCTCTCCAAGTGGAGATAGATTCTCTTCTTCAGAATTTTCTCCAATAGTTTCCCTACCACTGATGTGAGACTCACTGGCCTGTAGTTCCCTGGCTTATCTCTGCAACCCTTCTTAAATAGCAGAACCACATTAGCTGTTCTCCAGTCCTCTGGCACCTCCCCCGTGGCCAGAGAGGAATTAAAAATTTGAGTCAGAGCCCCTGCGATCTCCTCCATTGCCTCCCTCAGCAGTCTGGGATACAAATCATCTGGACCTGGAGATTTGTCCACTTTTAAGCCTGACAACACCTCCAATACCTTGACACTCCCTATATCAATTTGCTTAAGAACCTCGCAATCTCTCTCATCGAGTTCGATACCTTCATCCTCATTCTCTCGGGTGAAGACGGATGTTTGGTATTCATTCAACACTCTACCGATGTCATCTGGCTCCACCCATAGATTGCCCACTTGGTCCCTTATGGGCCCTACTCTTTTTCTGGTTGTCCTCTTCCCATTGATATACTTACAGAATATCTTGGGATTTTCCCTACTTTTACCAGGCAGAGATTTCTCATATCCCCTCTTTGCTCTCCTAATTGCTTTCTTAAGCTCCACTCTGCACTGTTTAAACTCCACTAATGCCTCCGCTGATTTGCTTCCCTTGTACCTGCTAAAAGCCTCTCTTTTCCTTCTCATCGTAACCTGAATATCTCTGGCCATCCATGGTTCTCTGGGCTTGTTACTCCTTCGTATCACCCTAGAGGGGACATGTTGAGCCTGTACCCTCCCCATTTCCTTTTTGAACACCCCCCACTGCTCCTTTGTAGATTTCCCCACAAGTAGCTGTTCCCAGTCTACCGTGGCCAGATCCTGCCTTATTTTACTAAAATCCACTCTCCCCCAATCCAAAACATTTTTTTGCAACTTGTCTATTTCTTTGTCCATAACAAACTTAAACTGTACCATGTTGTGGTCACTATCACTAAAATGCTCCCCCACCACCACCTCAGCCACCTGTCCTTCAGTCCCCAGAATACCTAATGCTAGACCTACCAGCAGCACTGCGCCGTCCCTTGTTGGACCTTCTACATATTAACCTAAAAAGTTCTCCTGTACACATTTCAAGAAATCCACTCCATCCGAGCCCTTAACACTATGTCTATCCCAATTAATGTTGGGAAAGTTGAAATCACCTAATATAATTACCCTATTGTTATTGTTTTTACACACCTCTACAAATTGTGCACGTATTTGCTCCTCAATTTCCCGCTATCTGGGGGTCTATAATAAACACCTAACAATGTGGCTGCCCCTTTTTTATTCCTAAGCTGTACCCACAAAGCATCATTCGATGCCCTCTCCAATATATCATCTCTCCTTACTGCAGTAACTGACTCCTTAACTAATAATGCAATGCCTCCTCCTCTTTTACCCCCTCCCCTGTCCCCCTCCCATTATTGCCATGGGAGACCCTACCAGGAGCATGAGTTCCTGACGGCATCACTCTCGGGTTCATTGGGACATGCAAGCCTCTCCGCTACAGCAAAGTGACGATTCTTGGATATGGGAAAGCGCGGGAAAATGGTGTTGAGTTAGAAGATCAGCCATGACCTAATTAAGTTGCAGAGCAGGCTTGAGGGTCCAAATAGCCTACTCTTGTTCCTATTTCTTACATTCTTATGTTCTGTACCGTAAATGACTCAATGATTCTATACACTTCTCTGAAAGAAAAACTTGCATTTATACTTGCATAACGCCTGGACGTCTCAAAGCACTTGACACCAAATGAGGTACTGTTGAAGTGGAATTATTTGGCACAGACAGAATTTGTGTTTTATTGTTGGCTATGCTCAAAGTTTTTAAAAAAATGAGGTGTGTGTATTTTCTTACCCTTGGTGATTTACCCCAATTTAAGTAATTTTCAGTCGCAAGCTTTTGTGAATTTAAAGATGATTATTTATTATCACACTCTTGCCCGAGGTTTTAACCTGACGTCTCTCACAAAGGATATAGATGACAAAAAAAAATTGCAATTAGAAGTTTAAATTATTTTACTCTCTTCTGTGGCAGGCCTGAATTAATGCTGTAGCTGGAGTGGAGGTCAGGTAAAAGCACAGGATTCCCAGAAAGCTGCAAGGTTTCTTGTAGTTGAATCGCCAGGTCAACTCTCAGGTGAACTTGAAGGTGGAACAGGTTAGGGGGCAATTCCTGTACCTCTCAAGGTTTCACATTGGCTATGTTGCCTTGCAGTTGGTTTGATAGCTTTTCAGATGGTCTTTCAGATGGAATCTCTCATGGTGTTTCTCTGATCAGAATTGCTTCTGCTGTAACTTTTTAGAAGCAGGTACAAACATGGCTGCCTTAACCATGTGGTCTGTACAAGTTCAAAGATCTTTCCCAAATGAGATAGTGGTTGGGCTGATACACCATAACACAATGAAAAGTTGGTGAGACTCATTTCATATTTATCTAACACCCATTGTGTTGACGTTTCTTTTGTCAATGATGAGGCAGGAAGACCAAAGCAGCTGTTATGTTTACAGTTCATCCTCCACAAAAGGAACTTGGAATTGTTCATATTTTAATGAGGATTTGGGTGAGTTTCATGTGCTATCTGGAGCCCATATTGCCAGTCACATGATATGTTGTCAGCCATTTAAAAAACTGTTGAGTCATTTTTTAAAAAAAGATACAGCTTTAAAACTTGCAATATCTTCATGCCTGTACTGGGCATGACATACTGTTGCAACATAAGAAACGTGATAATGACCAGATAATGTTTTTTGTGATGTTGACTGGGGGAGAAATATTAGCCAGGACACCAGGCACCCTGCACTTCTTCAAAATAATGCAAGAAATCTTTTCCATGCATTCAAGTAGAGAGACGGAGAATCAGTTACACATCTCATCCCAACAACGGCACCTCTGATAGTGCAGCATCAGCAGAGTTTTGTGCTCAAGCCTTGTGACTCAGAGGCATCTTCAGAGGCAAAGATGCTACCAATCTATTCAACAGTTAACACTCAATACTGATTGCCTTCACTTTTTCCCATGGTTTCAACCCTAGCCCCTCCTATATTCCAACTTTATGTTGCGTCGTAACATTATCATTAAGTGTGGGATCAGCTTTTAGTTTTACTCCTTCACTATAATCATTTATTCCATGACTCTCTGTATGCTGCCCAACTACCTATCTGATATCAAGTTGTGAATGAACAAAATGTTCCCGCAGCTTAAATTGCTAAGACCAAAGCCCCAGTCCAAGTTTAGTCTTTAATCTCATCTCCCTTTCTGGGTGTCTGCACAAACTCAGTTTGGCATTGACTGACATTGAGCTACATTTCCAGATCATCACCAAGACATTAGGTGGAATTTCCCCAGAGTTGCACTTAGTGTGGAAGCGGGCGAGTAAAATGGAGTCCTACCTGCCAATGAAAATGGTGGGTTTTCACGCCATATCTTCCCGAGCCCGTCTCATTATATATTCACTCCTGTGAAACACACTGTTTTCCCTGGCGGGTGGGCTCTCATTCGCCTCCTCACCATCACCCCGCTGTTGCATCACGCCGGCTGGCATCTTTAAAAGGCAGCCGCCAGCAAAGCACTCATCGCCACCAACTCACCACCGCAGCCTGGGAGACATGGTCAGCAAAGGAAAAAAGGCTGCAGTCCCCCACTTCAACAACAGGTCCCTTGAGCGGCTGCTGGGTGCCTTGGAGGCCCGCCGGAATGTGCTCTACCCCTGCTCTGGCCGCAGGATGGGTAGCAATGTCACCAACCCGGCTTGGGAGGCAGTGGCAGTTGTAGGTCCTGCTGCTTCTCTTCGTACGCCAGCCGCAGGGCCAGGTCTGCATCAGGCTGACGGAGATGTGCCTCCAAGTCGAGCACCTCCTTCTCCAACTCCTTGACCCTGGATTTCCACCTCTTTGTCAACCACCTCGCGTACTCCTGACAGAAGACGCGGATGTGAAGCTTGCTCATGTACCAACATAGCCTCAAGGAGGGGAAGCCTCCCCGCTTCCTTCTCAAGCCAGCTCAGAAATGACGGAAAGAGTCCAGGAACCGCTCATCCTCCAGCAGCAGGTTGTTAAAGTGCCAGTACACGGACCCCGTCCCAGCACAGAACAGAATGAGCTCCGCCCATACCAGACGGTGGTCCCAGCATGGCACCTGCTGCACAGAATCTGACAGAACGCAAGAAAATAACTCCTTGGAAATGTAAAGACGGTCGAGTCTGGACGCTCCGACTCCAAGTGACACGAAAGTGAAAATGCTGGAGTCAGGATGGAGATGTTGCCAGACGTCCACCAAGTCGAAGGACCTGACCGGGTCCCGCAACTTACTCACATCTAGCGAGCGGTGCTGGGTACCGTGATGGTCCCAGGCCTCGAGGATGCAGTTGAAATCCCCACCGAGAACAATGCACTCGCCCGCGTTGATGGAGCTGAGATGAGTGGACACTTCCTCAAAGAAGCTCGCTTGTTGCTGCGCGCCCAGGGGAGCGTACACATTCACACAGTGAAGCGCCGTGCCCCCTAGGCACACAGTAAGATGCAGCAACCGGCCTGGAACCTGCTCCTTGACCCCCAAGATCTCCAGCTGAAAATGTGGGGCCAACAAGATAGCCACCCCGCCAGAATTGGATGCTAGGTGACTCATGTAGACACCACATCCCGCCACCCCATCCCCCCACCACCCCACCACAAGCCGACTCAGGTTGCAGGGCACCGGGTCCCGAGGGAGGGTTTGGGGCCAATGTGGAATTCTGTCTGAACAGGGGTACGCTCAGACGGAAGGCCACTGCACACCTGCACCACCTCGAGGCCCAGTATGATGTCGGGGCCGAGCACAACCGTCCTAAGGTCATGAATGGCATTGGTTGCATAGCCTGGGTATGGGTGTTAATCACTTATACATACTGTTCACTATTGTCAATAAACTCCCTGATTGTAGGGGAGCATTTCGGGAAAAGTGACCATAATTCAGTAAGTTTCAAGGGACTGGTGGATAAGGATAACAGGAGTCCTCGGGTTAAGATGCTTAACTGGGGGAATGCTAATCATAACATTATTAGGCAGGAACTGAGGAATCTACACTGGAGGCGGATGTTTGAGGGCAAATCAACAACTGACATGTGGGGGGCTTTCAAACGTCAGTTGATAAGAATTCCTGCTAGGATGAAGGATAAGTATGGCAAGTTTCAGGAACCTTGGATAACAAAGGATATTGTGAGGTTAGTCAAAAAGAACAGGGAAGCATTCGTAATGGCTAGAAGGCTGGGAACAGATGAAGCCCGTGGAGAATATAAAGAAAGTAGGAAGAAACTTAAGCAAGGAGTCAGGAGGGCTAAAAGGGGTCATGAAAAGTCATTGGCAACCAGGATTAAGGAAAGTCCCAAGGCCTTTTATACATATGTAAAAAGCAAGAGGGTAGCCAGGGAAAGGGTGGGCCCACTCAGGGACAGAGATGGGAATCTGTGTGTGGAGCCTGAAGAAATGGGAGAGATACTAAATGAGTACTTCTCATCAGTATTCACCAAAGAGAAGGACTTAGCGGTCGATTTGTCTAGGGTAGAGTGCGTAGATAGCCTGGATCATGTTGAGATCAAAAAAGAGGTGTTAGGTGGCTTGAAGAATATTAAGGTGGATAAGTCCCTAGGGCCAGTTGAGATCTACCCCAGAGTACTGAGGGAGGCAAGGGAGGAGATTGCTGGGGCCTTGACAGAAATCTTTGTATCCTCACTGGCACTGGGTGAAGTCCCAGACGACTGGAGAATGGCCAATATCGTTCCATTGTTTAAGAAGGGTAGGAGGGATAATCCAGGAAATTACAGGCCGGTGAGCCTTATGTCAGTGGTGGGGAAATTATTGGAGAAGATTCTCTGTGACAGGATTTACTACCATTTGGAAGCAAATGGGCATATTAGTGAGAGGCAGCATAGTTTTGTGAAGGGGAGGTCGTGTCTCACGAACTTGATCGAGTTTTTCGAGGAAGTGACAAAGATGGTCGATGATGGAAGGGCAGTGGATGTTATATACATGAATTTCAGTAAGGCCTTTGACAAGGTCCCTCATGGCAGACTGGTACAGAAGGTAAAGTCGCACGGGATCAGAGGTGAGCTGGCAAGATGGATACAGAATTGGCTTGGTCATAGAAGACAGAGGGTAGCAGTGGAAGGGTGCTTTTCTGAATGGAGAGCTGTGACTAGTGGTGTTCCGCAGGGATCAGTGCTGGGACCTTTGCTGTTTGTAGTATACATAAATGATTTGGAGGAAAACGTAACTGGGCTAATTAGTAAGTTTGCGGGCGACACTAAGGTTGGAGGAGTTGCAGATAGTGAAGAGGATTATCAAAGGATACAACGGGATATAGATCGGTTGGAGACTTGGGCGGAAAAATAGCAGATGGTGTTTAATCCGGACAAATGCAAGGTAATGCATTTTGGAAGGTCTAATACAGGTAGGAATTATACAGTAAATGGCAGAACCCTTAAGTGCATCGACGGGCAGAGGGATCTGGGTGTACAGGTCCACAGGTCACTGAAAGTGGCAACGCAGGTGGATAAGGTAGTCAGGAAGGCATATGGCATGCTTGTCTTCATCGGCAGGGGTATTGAGTATAAAAGCTGGGAAGTCATGCTGCAGCTGTACAGAACCTTGGTTAGGTCACACTTGGAATATTGCGTGCAATTCTGGTCGCCACATTACCAGAAGGATATGGAGGCGTTATAGAGGGTGCAGAGGAGGTTTACCAGGATGCTGCCTGGTCTGGAGGTTATTAGCTATGAGGGGAGGTTGGAGAAACTCGGATTGTTCTCCCTAGAGCGACGGAGATTGAGGAGCGACTTGAAAGAAGTTGCTGCCAGAGGAGGTGGTGGAAACAGGTACGATAGTGGTGTTTAAGAGGCAGCTTGACAAATACATGAATAGGATGGGAATAGAGGGATACGGACCTCAAGAAGTGCAAAATATTTTAGTTTGACAGGCAATATGATCTGCGCAGGCTTGGAGGGCCGAAGGGCCTGTTCCTGTGCTGTACTTTTCTTTGTTCTAATGGCTCCTTGCCTGTGGCTCCTTGTGCTGATGAACAGTGTTCATGTCACTCAGATGTGAAACCTTTCTGCACAAAATAAAGGCAGGTGTCTCAGTCCAGGGCCTCTTCCCTGTATTCTGTGTAGCCTTCAGACCAAAGTGATGGTCTGGCCACACACTCCCTTGAAACATTACTGATATCTGCACCTCGGCAGTGCTGGTCATTGCTGCCAGAATGTAGTGGACAGGTGCCACAGAGTTCTCTCATACACTCTGTGTGCTCTCAGCACCTTTAAGTTGGGGCTGGCCCCCATCACATCAGCATCTGCTGTGCACCAGCTCCTGAAGGGCTGAGGTGCTGAATGTGTTTTTCAGTCCATTGTCGAGTTTTACTTGGAGCTGGTGTACTTGGTCACCGCCTTTGTCCCTTCTGACACAGCGTGCTTGGCCAGTTGCCTGGGCAGCAGCAAGCACATGGCGGTCTGCATCTCCTGGGAGCTGATGGTGCTGCGCTTGTTGTAATGGGCCAGGCGGGAAGCCTCGCTGGTGATGTGCTTGAAAATATCGTTCACGAACTTGTTCCTGATGCTCATGGCCTTGGAGGAGATGCCGGTGTCGGGGTGAACCTGCTTCATCACTTTGTAGATGTAAATGGAGTAACTCTCCTTCCTTGGCCTTCGCCACTTTTTGCTGGCCTTTGCTGCGGGTTTCTTTAAGGCTTTATTGGCTCCATTCTTGGGAGCTGGTTTCTTCTCATCAACCATCTTCAATTTGAGACATAGAAAAGGTGGACACAGCATCAGAAGCATCTGAAGTTTTATGGCTGATTCTCTGAGATGGCCCTCATCATGGAGCGCAAGCGAGCTGCCCTCGGCCAAACAGGAGTCAGATATTTCCATACACCATGTGAAGATCTATGGAGTGTCCTCACTGCATGTTGTCATCATCCTCCTGCCATCGAGCGACTATTAGGGCCTCCAGTGCATCTCTATGACAGGAACATTCTCTCAGACGGTATTGGTGCTAAGATAAGCTAGACTGGGGTCAAACTTTCACAACTGTGATGTGAAGATTTGTGGGGGCACCTCACTGCATGTCATAATCCTCCAAAAAATCTGGCAGCTATGAGGCCCTCCTGAATGCGCCTGCCACATCTAGCCAGTGCGAGAGCCTCATCTCCGTCATCGTCATCAAGGACCCCCTCACCCTCATCGCCGTCAGTGTCCTCCTCATTGGAGGAGATATGCAGCTCCTCCATCTCCTCCTTCGCCAACTCCTCACCTTGTTGCAGTGCCAGGTTGTAAAGGACACAGCAGACGACGATAATGCATGACACCCTCTGCGGACTGTATTGCGGGGCTCCTCCAGACCGGTCCAGGCACTGGAACCGCATCTTCAGCATCCCGATGGTCTGCTCCAAGTTGCGAGCTGCTGCATGAGCCTCATTAGTGTCGCTCTGCTGCAGTCTAAGGCAGCCACATGGGTATTATCAGCCACAGCCTCTGCGGGTAGCCCTTGTCCCCAAGGAACCAACCCTGCAGCCTCTGTGGACTCTGGAAGACTGCAGGGATATGTGAGCGACTCAGGATGTAGGCGTTGTACACACTCATTGGAAACCGTGTGCTTACCTGCAGGATGCATTTCTGGTGGTTGCATATCAGCTGCATGTTCAGTGAGTGGTTGATAAAGTCCACTGAGTGTAACGATGGATACCTGAGTACCACATGAGTGCAGTCAATTGCACCCTGCACCTGTGGGAATCCTGAGATCAGGGCAAATCCAATAATCCTTGCATCCTAGCTATCCCTATCCTGGGTGAAATGCATAAAGTTGTGTGCCATGGAGAAGATGGCATCCGTGACCTCATGGATGCATTTGTGGGTGGCAGATTCTGAAATCCCAAAGATCACCTGTGGAGCCCTGATAGGAGCCACTGGCATAGAAATTGAGTGCCATGATCACTTTCACAGCCACTGGCAGTGGATGCCCTCCATGTCCTCTTGGTGCCAAATCCTGCAGTAAGTGGCAGATATGAGGCACCAGGCCACTAGACATGTGCCGTCGTTGGAGACACTGGTTTTCAGTCATCTGCAGGAATGGCAGGCAGCATCTATAGGCCCTGGGTGTCGCTAGGCGCCAACTAGCCACGGCTCACTGTCGCTCCTGGGTATTGCCTGCTGCCCCTTCTTCAAGAGGTTGCTGCTGCTGCATATGCACGGCCAGGCGCCTCAGTTGCTCTATCCTCCATCTTCTACAGTCTCTGTAGGCCATCAGGCATACAGCTAGGTCACCAGGATTCATGATCCTGACGTGGTCTTCCTGCAGCATGAAAGAGAGAGGGACGTGTTTATCAAGGCTGTACTTAGCATCTTTCCTGGCCCTGTGTGACCGCTCCATAACACTTAGAGTGTGCTGTTCACCCGTCGGATGGCCAGGGATGAGTGCGCTGCATGGCTGCCCTGTCAGCCTGTGACATGAGGGTCACTGGTCCAAACCAGGATGCTGAGATTGCAAGGAGCAGTGACTGCTACATGACCAGCGTTGGTGAGGAGATTGTACAATGTGTGCAGTCCAATAAAGTTGTGGCGAACTCCAAGTCAGTGCCAGGTATGGAGCGCTTGGCGGTCCTTTGGTGCCTCCACGATGCTTGCATGGCCCAATCATATCACTGTGGCTGCGCCTGATCTGTCTTAGTTGCAGAGGCGTGGTCAGTTTATACAGGTGTCCCTAATGCGTGGCCACTTCCTTTGCTTATCGTGCCCACCATCTCCATTGCCTGTGCGCAGGATGCAGCCACAGGGCAGCACCTGACACCATCCCCCCCACCCACCTCAGCATTCACCTCCGAGGCTGGCCAGCACTTGCCCCCAGACACTCCCCACCCCTTAGCAGTTGCCTCTGAGGCTGGCCAGTACTTACCCCCAGACGCCATGCACCCCCTCAGCAGTTGCCTGTGGGGCCAGGCATCAGTTTCCTCCGCCCCCTGGCGCCCCTGAGGCCTGTAACCAACAGGCGAGCTGTGGAGAACGCTGCTGTTCACTCACCTCAGTTCCCCCAAAGTGAAGGCCGCCAAGTGCACGTCGCCTGTTTGCTGTTGTGAAACACATCGGTGTGCCTTCCCGCTGACATGGACAGACAATACGGCGGGGTTCCAAGAGCCTGGTGGGATGGCCTTTTAATTATATGCTGATGTATTACAATTAGCTCTTCACCGGCCAATAGCAGGAAATGCGGCCTGCCGTTGGCAGACTGAACATGAAACGGGTCTCGTCATATATTCCACACACGCCACCTATCATGCCAGTGGGCTCGGAAAATTCCACCCATTGGCTGTTTCCACCTTTACTGCACCGTTAGCACCATTGACACTTCACAACTGTCTCATCGTAGCTGCAGTGTGTACTACCTAAGGATGCAGCTTGCCATGGCTTTGTTGACAGTACCTCTCAAACCGCTTAGGATACAGACAGCAAGTGCATGGGAACACCACCGCCTCCACGGTGCCTTTCAAGTCACACATCATTCCAATTTGGACATAGAAGGCTCACCACCAGCTTGTCAAGGGCAATGTGCATTCTCTGCAGCTTGGGGAAAGCAAGCCAAATGTTAAAGTGACCTGTCACATTTCCATCAGTGAACTATAAATTTTATGTATTATCTATTTGTAACAGGGCAAAGGCAAAATTGAGGAAAATGCATTAGGATGTTTCTGGATAAATTAAAATTTAAAAAAAAATTGAATGTCTGTCCTTTTATTTGGAGCTTCCCTTTTGGCCACTCCAGGTGTACTTCATACAGAAGTGTAATTCTGGCCTAAATTGTCAGGAAAGCGAACTGCATGTTATTCAAATAAACTGAAGGCCTATAATATGAGCACGTGATTGATAAATGAAAGTAGATACAATATTTTGCTCATGCCGGAAATACACAAAATACAAACCCCTCAAATCTGACTTTGTGATTTTAATCTCACACCTGTACTAAATCATGAGGAAAATCATATGGAAAACCTTACTTTTGCTCAAGGCACCGAAGTTATTGGTATGCAAACCATGGTAATATGCGCCCATCTTAAATTTGAAAATAAACAAAAAATTAAGGTATAACGATCGAATGAATGCACATTAGAAGTTTGACAGCAAAGAAAGACATGCAAAATCCACTTAATTTTAAACATTCAAAGCCACAGCAAATTTGCAGTATTAAAAATCAACCTTTCAAAATTGGTCACAAATCTCACTGGTTTCATGAAACAAAAAAAGCCTGAAAAAAATCTGAAGTTCATTAGGAAAAGTGCAATTTTAAAAAATTTATTTATGCAAACACATGGAAACATACTCATGTTCAGAGACTCCATCCAGCTACAATTACAACATTTTTTTTTACAGATTACAGATGTCTTCACAATTTGAACATTAAAAACTTGAAAAGTCTATTATTAATAGGTTGACTTATCCATAATCAGCTTCAACTCCAGAAAATTAAGAGATTCGATAATTCAATGTCAGACAACATGCTTTCTTCTGATGAAGTTATCACATTTTACTCCAAGATGTTTGAGCAATTGTTTCATGTTCTTTTTAATTGTTGAAAACAATCAGATCAAATCCCCTCAAGTGGTATGAGAAGTTAAATTCTATATTTCTGCATAATTCAAATTTGTTATGTATTGATAATAGCCAGTCACACTCAACAACTCTGCAGTAAAAGTAAACCATGTGGATAATTGTCTAGGATAGGTAGCTAGTGCAAGTGCAATAGTTTCTTTTATTCACAAACAGTATTTATTCACACAATACTTAATTTGTACATAGTTATCATACTATCTACTCTATATGAATTTTACTTCACTCGCATTAGTCTTCTTTGTACTGAAAGGCATTTTTAAGAAAAATGTTTCTTTTCCTTTTGAGTCCTGCTATATTCATCTTAAATGCCAAACATTGCTTGTTTATTACTTTTTATTGCTTAGAAATTTTGTTCAAATGAATACTGAGCTACATTTGCTTTAGATAAATTTAGTTCCAGAATGGTTTCTCATTGTGAAACGTTATGGAATGCAGAAAAATTGACAGAAGTGCAAATATAAATTTGAATAATGGTATACTGTATGAATTTTATTGAAATCTAACCATCGATTTGTGACGCTCTAAATGATTGACCCATTGCTTTTCTAAAACCAAAAATCATGTTCAAAGAGCAACTAGTATTTAGTTGGATAGGATGCAACAAGTCAGTGCAGTGCAAGGAAGAATGTACAACTTGTGAAGCAGTGTCTCTCTCAGAAATGCACCAAACAAACAAGAACAAACGTTTTACAATACTGACACCTAATGAACCCTTAAGCTGCCAACACCACCAAGCTATTTTATTCTTTTAATACTGTTAAAGCATTTATTCATTTTTGTTGCAAAAGAGTTCTTTTTAACTATGTCTGTAACAATTTCTAAACAACTTTTAGAAAAATCTTTTGGAAGAAAATTACATGGGTTACCACTACAAAGTAATTTATATTTATGTTACAAGTATAATCCATTATAAGGTTAGGAATATTAGAATATAAAATACTTTTCCAGGCAACAAATAGGAGAAACTAGTGGAAAAAAAACTCCGAAAAGTGTACAAGTAAAAATAAAACCCTCAAATTCCTCATTTAAAAAGTAAACAAACAAACCTGAAGTGTTTCAAGTCAGTCAAACTATTACTTTGGCAAATTCTATTTTACTAAAGTTTAGAAAATTCCAAAATTTCATTTAATTGTATTTCTCCTACTAATGCTACCTTCTTGAGCCATGTTCCAATGAGGCATTATTACAGTGTTTATTGTCCACATGCAGCTGATTATAAATTTATTGCTTGTACATGTAGGATTTCATATGCAAACAAACTTTTTAAAAAACTCTTTCAATCAGCTAATTAAGCAATTTCATGAGCTCATGTAATATTAACTAACCAAAACAAAAATGCAAAATCCCTTCTTGTGGATAATGTATTGATTTAAAAAAAATTAACTTTGAATCTTCCTGGTGTTTCAATTTTTTTCCCTCACCTCTGCTTTTAGGCTCCCCTTGTGCAACACCGCATCTGCCAGAAAAGACAGCAGAACTGCTACTAGACCTCAACATTTTGTAACTAACCAGGCAAAGAGCTGAGCAAGTTGAGACACTGCCCAGGTTCTTTTCCTTGAGTACTATTCACTGATGGTGCAACCAAGCTCAGAAAATAATGGAACATGCCAATATAAATCTGTATCCCTCGCAGCATATTGAAATGTATTGCTATGCTGGGAGGGCAGCAGATTTACATTGGCAATTCTCACTAGCTTCTGCTTCCTTCCCAGCATATGCTGTAGCAACACCAAGATGCTCCACCCATACGTTCCTCTTTTAAACACATGGGTTGGGCTCCAAATGTGTTTGCAAGGCCTTCTAAATAAAGGTAAATTAAAAACCAAGACTTCTGTAACTAATTTTCTAATACAGAAAGAAAATTGCTACAAACTAACATACAAAATGTAATAGTTGATTGAAAAAATCTTTACTGAATTACATTCTTTTTAGTCCAGGTGTATTACAGATAGCAAAATCCACACATTCTTTAAATTCTTCATATGTTTTTGACATTGGTAATTTCAAACAATTGAGGCATGTTTGTCCTGTTGGAAATCTGTACTGTATTATTCCATCATTATGCAAGAATTTAATTGAGGGGCCAGGAAGGAAACTGATAACTGGACTGACATTTGTACCAGTTGCAAAAGTCAAGATTTCCTCAAAAGAAGCTTTAGTTGTTCCATCTGAAATGAAAACATAGATAATTTACAAAAAATGATGTGCAATAGAACCCGATTATACTGATTGATTTGACCAGTCACCCTGCTCATTCTTTGCGCACCAGGATACAGATGCATGTTTGATAGAGTCAGTAGGTCAGCATAGAAGGGAAGACCTTCAACTTAAAATACAAGATAGTGTTCCGTACAACTATGTTTTCAGCCTAGATTTCCCATTCTACATGGAACTAATCAACAAAAAGCAAAATTCCTTCTGATGGATAATGTATTCTGAAATGTTAACATGGTCAGTCACAGTGTGCATGAATGCATTTGAGCTGTGAATAATGTTGCACATAACTTGAACCAATCTATTTAAGTACAAAGTTACATGGCAAAATACAGTGCCTGAATTTGCAAAAGAACCTGGCTACTATGCCTTAATATAGAACCATAGAAAAGTTACATCACAGAAGGAGGCCATTCAGCCCGTCTTGTCCATGCCAGCCCTAGGACACCCAGGTGCTATTTCTAATCCCACCTTCCTGCACCCAGCTCATAGCCCTGCAGTTTACAGCATTTAAGGTGCAGATCCAGGTACTTTTTAAAAGAGTTTAGAGTTTCTGCCTCTACCACCAACTTGGGCAGCGAATTCCAGACACTCACTACCCTCTGCGTAAAAAAGTTCTTCCTCATGTCCCCCCTACACCTTCTGCCACTTATCTTGAATCTATGTCCCCTGGTTCTAGAATTCTCCACCGAGGGAAACAATTTTATCCTGTCCACTCTATCTATTTCCCTCATAATTTTGTACACCTCAATCAAGTCACCTCTCGACCTTCTTTGTTCTAAGGAAAATAACCACAACCTATCCAATCTCTCCTCGTAGCTACACTTTTCTAACCCTGGCAACATTCTTGTAAACCTCCTCTGCACTCTCTCCAGAGCTATTACGTCTTTCCTGTAATGTGGTGACCAGAACTGCACACAATATTCCAGTTGTGGCCTCACCAGTGTTTTATACAATTCTAACATTATATCCTTACTTTTATATTCTATACCTCTGCCAAAGAAGGAGAGCATTCCATATGCCTTTTTTACAACCTTGTCTACTTGAACTGCTGCCTTCAGGGACCTGTGTACTTGTACGCCAAGATCTCTCACTTCATCTACCCATCTTAGTATATTCCCATTTATTGTGTAATCCCTGTAACTGTTTGACCTCCCTAAATGTATGACCTCACACTTCTATGTTAAAATCCATCTGCCATTTTACCGCCCACTCCACCAACCCATCTATATCGTTTTGGAGATTATGGCTATCCTCTACACAATCCACTACTCGGCCAAACTTTGTGACATCTGCAAATTTCCCAATCATGCCCCCATGTTCACGTCCAAATCGTTAATACAAAACACAAACAGCGAGCCCTGTGGAACACCACTTGAGACAACTTTCCATTCGCAAGGGCATCCTTCGACCATTACCCTTTGTTTCCTGTTACAAAGCCAACCTTTTATCCAGTTTGCCACATTACCCTGAATCCCATGGGCTTTTACTTTCCTGACCAATTTGCCATGTGGGACCTTGTCAAATGCCTTGCTAAAATCCATGTACACAACATCCACTGCACTACCTTCATTAACCCTTCTTGTCACTTCCTCAAAGGATTCAATCAAATTTGTGAGGCAAGACCTTCCTTTAACAAATCCATGCTGACGATCCCTGACTAGTCCATGCCTTTCCACATGACAATTAATCCTATCTCTCAGGATTGATTCTACTAATTTGCTCACCACCGATATAAGACTAACTGGGCTATAATTGTTTGGCATTTCCTTTGATCCCTTTTTAAACAATGGAACTACATTTGCATTTCTCCAGTCCTCTGATACCCCCCCTGTATCTAGTGAAGATTGGAAAATCGTCCTCAGAGCATCTGCTATCTCCTGATAAAAACAAAAACTACTGCGGATGCTGGAAATCCAAAACAAAAACAAAATTACCTGGAAAAACTCAGCAGGTCTGGCAGCATCGGCGGAGAAGAAAAGAGTTGACGTTTCGAGTCCTCATGACCCTTCAGCAGAACTGAGTGAAGTTAGGAGAGGGGTGAAATACAAGCTGGTTTAAGGTCGGAGTGGGGGGCGGGGGGAGAGAGAAGTTGGGGGGTTGTGGGGGTGCGGGTTGTAGGGACAAGCAAGCAGTGATACAGATGATCAAAAGATGTTACAGACAAAGGAACAGGGAGGTGTTAAAGGTGGTGATATTATCTAAGAGAATGTGCTAATTAAGGATGGATGGCAAGACACTCAAAGTACAGCTCCAGTGGGGGTGGGGTGGAAAGACTAACAGGGTATTATAGTTATAGATTTAAAAATAATGGAAATAGGTGGGAAAAGAAAAATCTATATAAATTATTGGAAAAAAAAGGGAGGGGGAAGAAACGGAAATGGGGGTAGGGATGGGGGAGGGAGTTTAAGATCTAAAGTTGTTGAATTCAATATTCAGCCCGGAAGGCTGTAAAGTGCCTAGTCGGAAGATGAGGTGCTGTTCCTCCAGTTTGCGTTGGGCTTCACTGGAACAATGCAGCAAGCCAGGGACAGACATGTGGGCAAGAGAGCAGGGTGGAGTGTTAAAATGGCAAGCGACAGGGAGGTTTGGGTCTTTCTTGCGGACAGACCGCAGGTGTTCTGCAAAGCGGTCGCCCAGTTTGCGTTTGGTCTCTCCAATGTAGAGGAGACCGCATTGGGAGCAACGAATGCAGTAGACTAAGTTAGAGGAAATGCAAGTGAAATGTTGCTTCACTTGAAAGGAGTGTTTGGGCCCTTGGACGGTGAGGAGAGAGGAAGTGAAGGGGCAGGTGTTGCATCTTCTGCGTGGGCATAGGGAGGTGCCATAGGTGGGGGTTGAGGAGTAGGGGGTGATGGAGGAGTGGACCAGGGTGTCCCGGAGGGGACGATCCCTACGGAATGCTGCCAGGGGGGGTGAAGGGAAGATGTGTTTGGTGGTGGCATCATTCTGGAGTTGGCGGAAATGGCGGAGGATGATCCTTTGAATGCAGAGGCTGGTGGGGTGATAAGTGAGGACAAGGGGGACCCTATCATGTTTCTGGGAGGGAGGAGAAGGCGTGAGGGCGGATGCGCAGGAGATGGGCCGGACACGGTTGAAGGCCCTGTCAACGACTGTGGGTGGAAAACCTCGGTTAAGGAAGAAAGAGGACATGTCAGAGGAACTGTTTTTGAAGGTAGTATCATCAGAACAGATGCGACGGAGGCGAAGGAAGTGAGAGAATGGGATGGAGTCCTTACAGGAAGTGGGGTGTGAGGAGCTGTAGTCGAGGTAGCTGTGGGAGTCGGTAGGCTTGTAATGGATATTGGTGGACAGTCTATCATCAGAAATTGAGACAGAGAGGTCAAGGAAGGGAAGGGAAGTGTCAGAGATGGACCATGTGAAAATGATGGAGGGGTGGAGATTGGAAGCAAAATTAATAAATTTTTCCAGGTCCCGAAGAGAGCATGAAGCCGCACCGAAGTAATCATCGATGTACAAAGAGTTGTGGGAGGGGGCCGGAGTAGGACTGGAACAAGGAATGTTCCACATACCCCATAAAGAGACAGGCATAGCTGGGGCCCATGCGGGTACACATAGCCACACCTTTTATTTGGAGGAAGTGGGAGGAGTTAAAGGAGAAATTGTTCAGTGTGAGAACAAGTTCAGCCAGACGGAGGAGAGTAGTGGTGGATGGGGATTGTTCGGGCCTCTGTTCAAGAAAGAAGTTAAGGGCCCTCAGACCATCCTGGTGGGGGATGGAGGTGTAGAGGGATTGGACGTCCATGGTGAAGAGGAAGCGGTTGGGGCCAGGGAACTGGAAATTGTTGATGTGACGTAAGGTGTTAGAGGAATCACGGATGTAGGTGGGAAGGGACTGGACAAGGGGAGAGAGAAGGGAGTCAAGGTAACGAGAAATGAGTTCCGTGGGGCAGGAACAGGCTGACACAATCGGTCTGCCGGGACAGTTCTGTTTGTGGATTTTGGGTAGGAGGTAGAAGTGGGCCGTCCGAGGTTGGGCGACTATCAGGTTGGAAGCTGTGGGAGGAAGATCTCCAGAGGAGATGAGGTCAGTGTCAGTCCTGGAAACAATGGCTTGATGTTCAGTGGTGGGGTCATGGTCCAGGGAGAGGTAGGAGGAAGTGTCTGCGAGTTGACGCTTAGCCTCCGCGAGGTAGAGGTCAGTGCGCCAGACAACAACAGCACCACCCTTGTCAGCGGGTTTGATGACAATGTTGGGGTTGGACCTGAGAGAATGGAGTGCGGTAAGTTCAGAGAGAGACAGATTAGAATGGGTGAGAGGAGCAGAGAAATTGAGACGGCTAATGTCACGCCGACAGTTCTCAATGAAAAGATCAAGAGAAGGCAAGAATCCACAGGGAGCTTCCCCTCTCCGATGCTGAACGTTCAGTGCTCAGCAAAGGACTTAGTTTCATACCCTTACGCCCTCATCTCAATGAATTTCGGGCTCGGCACGATGCTGAACTCTTCTTCCGCCGTCTTCGTTTCCATGCTCACTTCTTTGGGCAGGAGTCCTCTCCCCGTTCAACGGATCCTTTTACCCACCTCCAATATTCTCCCTCCACCTGGACCCCTCCCTCTGGATTCTTGGCATTTCCTTTGATCCCTTTTTAAACAATGGAACTACGTTTGCATTTCTCCAGTCCTCCGATACCTCCCCTGTACCTAGTGAAGATTGGAAAATCATCCTCAGAGCATCTGCTATCTCCTCCCTGGCTTCCTTCAGCAGCCTCAGAAACAATCCATCTGGCCCTGGTGACTTATCAACTTTCAAGGATTTCAACCCTTCGAGTACTTCCTCTCTCTTTATGACTATCCTGTCCAATATCTCGCAGTGTTCCTCCTGGACTACTATATGTACATCCTCCCTTTCCTTTGTAAACACGGAGACAAAATATTCATTCAAAACCCTTCCCACAGCCTCTGTATCTACACACAAGTTTCCATCTTCATCTCTGATAGGTCCCATTTTTTCCTTAACTAACCTTTTAGCATTAACGTATTGGTAAAACATCTTTGGGTTATCTTTAACTTTACTTGCTAATCTTTTTTCATGCCCTCTCTCTGATTTCCTTATTTACTTCTTCCCTGCACTTGCTATGCTCGTCTAGGCTATCTACAGTGCTTAGTTCTTGGTGCCTATCGTATGCTTTCTTTTTCTGTTTGATCTTCCCCTGTATTCCTCTAGACAACTGGGGTGGGGGGGTTTAGATTTGGCAGTACCACTCTTATTTTTGTAGGGGACATGTCTACTTTGTACAATTAGGATCTCGCTTTTTCGTGCTTCCCACTGGTTTTCCACTGTTTTATCCTCCAGCAGTGCTGTCCAGTCCACCTCAGCCAAGTCCCTACTCATTTCTGCAAAATTTGCCTTCCCCCAGTTCAAGACTTTTACTCCTGCCTTATCTCTGTCCTTTTCCATGGTAATGGTAAATCTAACTGAATTGTGATCACTGTCCCTGATATGGTCGCCAACTGTCACTTCACCCACTTGCCCTTCTTCGTTCCCCAAGACTAGGTCTAGAATTGCATCTCCTCTTGTTGGGTTAGTCACTAATTGGTTGAAAAAATTTTCCTGGACACACTGTATGAATTTTTCTCCCTCAGTGCCCCTTATATTGTTTGAATCCCAGTTGATATTAGGACAGTTGAAGTCTCCTACTATTATTGCCCTCTTGTTCTTAGAAGCAGAAATTTGCCTACATATTTGTTCTTCTATCTCCCTTTCACTATTTGGGGGTCTGAGGTATACTCCCAGTAGTGTGACTGCCCCTTTTTTATTTCTAAGCTCAATCCATAAAGCCTCATTTGTTGACCCATTTAGTATATCATCCCTTCTCACAACTGGAATTGATTCTTTAACCATTAGTGCTACTCCCCTCCTTTTTTATCTCCTACTCTATAGTGTCCGAAGACTCTATAACCAGGGATATTAAGCTGCCAGTTTTGTCCCTCCTTTAGCCAGGTCTCCATTATAGCAATGACATTCTGCTGCCATGTGTCTACCTGTGCCCTTAACTCATCTACCTTGTTTGTAATACTCCTTGCATTGAAGTATAAACAGTTTAACCCCGTCAATTTCCCTTGCTGGACACTTTGTAAACTTTGCTTCTCCTGTAACTCCATGTCTATCACAACGTCCCTAGCTAATGTTCTACCTCCATTTTTCTGGTCTGAATCTGTCCTCTCTGATCCTACTCCTGGGATCCCATCCCCCTGCCACACTAGTTTAAATACTCCCCAACAGAACTAGCAAAAGCCCTCGCAAGGACACTGGTCCCAGCTCTGCCTGGGTGCAGCCCGTCCGGTTTGTACAGGTCCCACCTTCCCCAGAACCGGTCCCAGTGCCTCAAGAATCTGAATCCCTCCTGGCTACACCATCTCTCCAGCCACGTGTTCATTTGGTCTATCCTCTTATTCCTGCTCTCACTACTATGTGGAATTGGGAGTAATCCTGAGATTACTACATTTGAGGTCCTGCATTTTAATTTATCTCCTAACTTCCTGTACTGAGCTTGCAGGTCCTCATCCCTTAGTTTAGCTATGTCGTTGGTACCAATGTGTACCACGACCACTGGCTGTTTACCTTCCCTCCCCAGAATGTCCTGCAGCTGCTCCGTGATGTCCTGGACCCTGGCACCAGAGAGGCAACATACCATCCTTGATTCACGTTTGTGGCCACAGAAACGTCTGTCTGTGCCCCTAACTATTGAATCCCCTATCACTATAGCCCTGCCACTTGTTTTCCTCCTGCCCCTCTGAGCAGCAGAGCCACCCACAGTGCCGTGAACTTGGCTGTTGCTGCTTTCCCCTGAGAGGCCATCCCCCCCAACAGTATCCAAAGTGGTATATCTGTTAGAGAGGGGGATGACCATAGGGGACTCCTGCACTGCATTCCTGAGTCTTTTACTGTTCCTGATGGCCACCCATTCCCTTTCTGCCTGTGCAATCTTCACCTGTGGTGTGACCACCTCGCTAAACGTGCTATCCATGACTTGCTCAGCATCACGGATGCTCCACAATGAGTCCACCCGCAGCTCCAGCTCCGAAATCCGGTTAGCTAGAAGTTGCATTTGGACACACCTTCCGCACACATGGTCACCAGGGACGTTGGAAGCGTCCCTCATTTCCCACATCACCAATGCTAAGTAGAAAGCTACCTCTAGGACAGGTTAACCTCAATTCCCTCCTCAAGAAGTTTAGCTACAACAGTCTGAAAGTGTTTTTGGACCTACACTGCAAACACAACTGCCACATCAACAGCCCACCTTCTGCAAGTACTTTGGGGCAGCACTTTAGAAAATCCCAAGTGCAATAGATTAAATTCCATTCTCTGGCCGAGATGTGAACTGTAATCTTGCTACTAATGTGTGAAAGAATATGTAAAGTATTGTTTCTTCCAGGATTGCTAAACTTTTGACTGAACTAAAATTAACTTTTGAGAAACCTCAAACCAGAAAGCACGCACATCTTTTGATCTATTCAAGCTAATTAACAAATGATCAGGGACTGCTTTCCAAAGACGAAAAAGAATGAACATTTATCTGATACCTAGAACATACCTCGTGTAAAACATTTTAAAGTAATAATCAGATTATTTGCAAATTCTCCTTGTTAAAATTTCAATCATTGAATAGAATCATAGAATGATTATAGCACAGGAAGCAGCCATTTGGCCTGTAGTGCTTGTGCTGGCTCTCCGAAGAGCAATTCGGCTAGTCCCACTCACCAGCCTTTTCCCTACAGTCCTTCAATTTTTTTATCTATAGATAATTCCTCTTTTGAAAATTCCAATTGAATCTGCCTACAGCACATTTTCAGACTGTGCATTCCAGATCATAACCACTCACTGTGTAGAAAAGGTTTTCCTTATGTTGCTGTTGCTTTTTTTGCCAATCACTTTAAATCAGTGCCTTCTGGTTCTTGATCCTTCCATGAACGGGAACAGTTTTCCCCCATGCACTCTGTCAAGTCCCCGCATAATTTTGAACACTGTCAAATCTCCTCTTCATCTTCTCATCTTTAATGATAACTGTCCTTTGACAACATGAGCCCAAAACTGAAAGTAAAAGTTTGGTGCCAATACTTCAGTCCCTTTTACTAGGAAGATGCTAGATAAGCTGTACAGAATAGATATTGTTTGATGTACAGAGGACAGTGTGTCATAAACGTATTCTGTAAAATCTTAATCATACCTTCTACATCTGCTAAGTAATCCCTCCAGAAGCCAATCACTCTAGATTCGGCAATCCTTCTGTTGCTTCCATCTGGTGAAAAGTTGATTGAGAAAAGTTTTCCAAATGTCTCTGCTGTTAACTTCTGAGGTTTGTAGCACAACAGCTCAGCAAATACTTCTGGGTATTTTTGAATGTTTTCCAACACACCAAGAACTTTCAATCCTTCACGGAATCTGAGATAAGGAACCCGAAAATTAAGAGATGGCTCTTGAGATATCGCTTAATACTGTATCTGTAGAAATTTAGAATCTGAAGCTTCACTAGCTCATTTCAAATATCAACAATAGGGGGGAAAATTCCTCAGAAATAAGTTAGATCAGCAACATAGGGTTCACAATTGTAGAGTGAAAGGATCTTACACACACAATAGAAATAGTCCAAATTGTTCACAGGGGAAAATAACTAAGATACATGGTGTATGATTTTAGCAACAAGCATGAAATTATACGTAATTCCTGTTATCTTAAAAAACATTAAAACAGATTTAAATCTTGATTCAAACAATACAACAAAAACACAACTTGCTAATATTGCAAATTTTGAATGTCCTTAATATAGAATCATAGAACGGTTAAAGCATAGGAGGCAGTCCCTCATGGGAATGTGCCTTGACTCTATCTGAACTATCTCCTCTTTAAAGGCAGCCCACTGTTCAATTACAGTCTTACCTGCCAATCTTTAGATTCCAAATTATCTGGGCAGATCCGTCTCCACTGAGGTTTGCCTTCCCCCAATTAATCAATCCGTCTTACTCTGGATTGTTCCTTGTCCTTTTCCACAGCTAATCTAAACCTTATGCTATAATAATCACTGTCCCTGCAAAAGGTTCCCCTAACAACACTTGATCCACTTGGCCCACCCTCATTTCTAAGATCCAGGTCCAGAAATGCCTATTTTCCCTTTACACTTTAATTAACCTTAAATAAACCGGAATAGTAATAGTGTCCTATTAAAACCAACCTATAATTCTTGCAATTCTCTGTAAATTTCCTTGCAAATTTGTTTCTCTACATCTTTCCCACCAGTTCCCACCAGGCCTATGAAATATACTGAGCATTGTAACGGTACATTTATTGTTTCTTAGCACTAGCCAAATAGATTCTGCCCTTGACTCATTTGGGACATCCTCTCTCTCCAGCACTGCAACCTGTCCTCCCTTTCATTCCTTCGCCATCTTTCCTAAACACCTTGTATCTAATAATATTTAGTCCCCAGTCCGGCCCTTCTTTGTGTCAGGTCTCCATTATCGCCACAGCACCATATTTCCATGTGGCAATCTGCATCTACAGCTCACCAACTTTAGTAATCACACTCGGCACCACAGAGCGGCGAGATGATAAAAGAGCGAGCCTGAGAGGGAGCATTGTGAGAGCAGTGAGAGGATGAAACAGTGGTCCTGAGAGGGAGCAATGAAAGACAGTCTGTGTTCTAAAGAAAATCATAGTGTGATGTCACAGGGGAGAAAGTAAATGATTGGATAGTGAATAGTTTTCTTTTTTCTCTCTCTCAACTAGGGTATTCATTCAAATTGGGAGCTGGGAAATTAAAAATATTCAATTGCATTTAGTATAATGGTAAATGGTTTAATGAATGCATAAACACAGAGCAGGCCATTCAGTCAGAGCAGGTATTCATTCAAATTAATTGTTTAAACAGGGTACTAACTGGGAACAGAGGTTTGTTTTTATATCATGGATGGGAACCTGATGCTTTTTGCTTGCAATTCCTGTACCGTGTGGGAACTTCGGGACACTTCACATAGTTTGGGTGACCACGTGTGAGCAAGTCTCTCCAAGTGCTCCAGCTCATGATTTCCGGGCTTGAGGGGCAGCTGGAGTCACTGCAGAGCATCAGGGGGCATGAATTTCCTGGATCATACTTTCCAGGAGGTGGTCACATCACAGGCAGAGACAGCATAGTAGGTGGGTGGTGATCCAGAAGAGTAGGAAGAAACAGGTATTACAGGAGTCTTTGGCCATTATGCCACTGCCAAACAGATACTCAGCATTAGAGACTGCTGGGAGTGATGGTATTGTGAAGGAGCGCAGCCCAGACCATGGCACCAATGGGCAAGGGACTGTACAGAAGGGAACAGCAAAGTGCAGAAATGAAGTTGTTATAGAGGAGATTCCATAATTAGGGGTACAGACAGACAAGTCCTTAAAAGTCATTGTGAGTCCTGGCAGGTGTGTTGCCTCCCTGGTGCCAGGGCAAAGGACATCACAGAGAGGGTTCACAATACTCTGCAGGTGGAAGGGGCTGAACCAGAAGTTGTGGTACACGTTGGTACCAACGACATAGAAAGGGCAGATCCTAAAGTCAGATTTTCAGGAGCTAGGGAGGGAGTTATCTTTGGATTATTTCCAGTGTCACATTATGCCTGAGTAGAAATAGGAAGATAGGGAGGATCAATGCATGGTTTGAGGCATGGTGCAGGAGGGAGGGCTTCAGATTCTTGTGGCATTGGGAATAATTCTGGGACAGAAGGCGCCTCTTCAAAAGGAACGGGTAGCACCTCAACAGGGCTGGGGACAATGTTCCCATGGGGAGGTTCACTACTGTAGTTGGGGAGGGTATAAATTAAATTGGTGAAGGATGGGCACCTGCACGTAGAAGTAGAAAAGCTGCATAAAACGAGATGGTTGAACAGTACTAGAGAAGGAAGTAATAACAAATTAGACAGGAGTGGACTATGAAGGACTATGACAAATCCGAGGACAGGATAACAATGCAATTATGTAAACACACAAAGGTTGATGAATAAAGGGGGTGAGTTACAAGCACAAACAGCAGTATGGAAATGTGATATAGTGTCAATCATGGAAATGGTGAGGACTGGGCGCTTAATATCACAGAATCACACGGTGCAGAAGAGGCCCTTTGGCCCATCGAGTCTGCACCGACACGTGAGAAACACCTGACCTACCTACCTAATCCCAGTTACCAGCACTTGGCCCATAGCCTCGTGCCAAGTGCTCATCCAGGTACTTTTTAAAAGATGTGAGGCAACCTGCCTCCACCACCCTCCCAGGCAGTGCATTCCAGACCGTCACCACCCTCTGGGTAAAAAGGTTTTTTCTCACATTCCCCCTAAACCTCCTGCCCCTCACCTTGAACTTATGCCCCCTTGTGACTGACTCTTCAACTAAGGGGAACAACTGCTCCTTATCCGCCCTGTCCATGCCTCTCATAATCTTGTACACCTCGATCAGGTCGCCCCTCAGTCTTCCCTGCTCCAACGAAAACAACCCAAGTCTATTCAACCTCTCTTCATAACTTAAATGTTTCATCCCAGGCAACATCCTGGTGAATCTCCTCTGCACCCCTTCCAGTGCAATCACATCCTTCCTATTATGTGGCAACCAGAACTGCACACAGTACTCCAGCTGTGGCCTCACCAAGGTTCTATACAACTCCAGCATGACCTCCTACTTTTGTAATCTATGCCTCCATTGATAAAGGCAAGTGTCCCATCTGCCTTTTTCACCACCCTACTAACATGCCCCTCCGCCTTCAGAGATCTATGGACACACACGCCAAGGTCCCTTTGTTGCTCAGAACTTCCTAGTGTCCTGCCGTTCATTGAATACTTCCTTGTCAAATTACTCCTTCCAAAGTGTATCACCTCACACTTTTCAGGGTTAATGCCATCTGCCACTTATCTGCCCATTTGACCATCCCATCTATATCTTCCTGTAGTCCAAGACACTCAACCTCACTGTTAACCACCCGGCCAATCTTTGTGTCATTCGCAAACTTACTAATCCTAACCCCCCACATCGTCATCTATGTTGTTTATATAAATGACAAATAATAGGGGACCCAGCACAGATCCCTGTGGTACGCCATTGGACACTGGCTTCCAGTCACTAAAGCATCCTTCTGTCATCACCCTCTGTCTCCTACAACTAAGCCAATTTTGAATCCAACTTATCAAATTACCCTGTATCCCATGTGCATTTGCCTTCTTTATAATGTAGGGGATATAAAGTGTTCAGATAAGATACATAAGGAAAAATATTGCTATGTTGGAAAGAACGGATGACATTGAGGGGGCAAGAACAGAGTCAAGAAGCGAAAAAGGTAAGATCACACTACTTGGGGTATTCTATAGGCTTTCAAATAGAGAGAGAGAAATAGGAGAACAAATCTGTAGAGAAGTCACAGGAATGTGCAATAACTATAGAGTGGTGATACTGAGGAGCTTTAATTACCCAAAAATCGATTGGAATAATGTTAGAGTGAATGGTAAGGAGGGGAAGGAATTTCTAAAATGTGTTCAGGAGAACTTCCTTGATTTGTATGCTCTCATTTCAACTAGAAAGGAGGCTTTGCTGGATCTGATGCTGGCCAAGTGAACCAGGTGTATGCGGGGCAATACTTGGGTAAGAGGGATCATATCATAAAGTTTAGATTAGTAATAGAGAACTGCAAGGAACAATCTAATTAGAACTTCTAAATTGTAAGAGGGCCATTTTCAACGTGATGAGAAGGGATCTAACCAGGTCAAAATGGAACCAGAGACTGACAGGAGAAACTATAACGAAACAATGAGTGATCTTTAAGGAAGAAATGCTTTAGGTATAGGCAACGTAGCTTTCAGCAAAGGAGAGAGGTGAGGCAGCCAAAAATAGGATCCTTGGATGACGAGGGAGATAGAGATAACGTTGAAACAAAAAAAAGAGGGTGTATGATGCATGTCAGGTGAATTCTTCAAGTGAGAACCATGTCAAGTACAGTAGGTTGACAGGGGAGGTGAAAAGGAAAATAAGACTGGTAAGGAATGGATATGATAATAGAATGACGGACAACATAAAAGGAAACCCAAAACCATCTACCAGCAGGTAAATAGTAAGCGGGTAGCAAGAGGTGGACTGGGTCTTATTAGGGACAATGAGGGTGAGATATGCTTAGAGATGTAGGACAAGGATAAAATACTTAATAAGTTCTTTGCATCGGTGTTTACTAAGAAGGAAGACTCTGACAAAATATTGATAGAAGCCGAGATAGTGAAGGCAATGGGTAGTGTGAAAATTGAAATGGTGGTGGTACTGGAAAGGGCAACTCTGTTTAGGGTATATAAATCATCCTGAGTTGCAAAAGGGCTTCTCTTAATCTTTAAACCTTCCCTAGATATGGGGGAGGTGCCAGAGGATTGGAGAGTGGCAAATGTGACACCCTTATTCAAGAAAGGATACGCGAACAGTCCTAGCAAGAACAAGCCAGTTAGTTTAACATAAGTGGTGGGTAAGGTTTTGGGATCCATAATTGGGGGAAAAAAAGCCAACAGGCACTTTTGAGGTTTGAGTTAATTATGGAGAGCCAGCATGAATTTGTAAAAGGCAGATCATGCTTGACTAATCTAATTGAACTTCTTCATGAACTAACCAGATGATTGATGAGAATACTGCGGATGTTGTCGATATTGATTTTAAGAAAGCATTTGACAAGGTACCATATAAAAGGCTGAATAGGAGAATAAGTAAAGAATAAAGATAAAGAATTGGCTTAAGGACAGGAGGCAGCAATTGTTACATGGTTGTTTTTCAGACTGGAGGCTGGTAGACAGTGGCGTTCACCAAGGGTCTGTGTAAGGGACACTTCTATTTTTAATGACTTGGATCTTCAGAATGGGCAGACAAGTAGGACATGTAATACAGAGAAGTGTGAGGTGATGCATATTGGCAGGAGGGATAGGAAGAGGGAATAGAGATTTAATGGGCAATATTTTATCTGTGGCATGCCGTTCCTGATGACGGAACTGGATGTAGGCATTACTTCTGCTCTCATATCAGGAGCCAGCTCCCATGCAATCCTAATTAAAATTTAGTCTGCAGCATGCACAGGAGACACATGCAATCACATGGCAGGGACAGGTATTCATTGATGGATCCCACCATGAACCTGGGCTGGGGCCTCAAAAAACTCTCGGAACTGCAAGTTATGCAAAACGCGAGAGTCATGTCCAGTTGCACAAAGAATGAAAGCCCTTGGATTCACAAATGCTATTGGCTGGTCCCAGCGAGCTCTAATGGCCATGAGTGCCGTCAATAATCCCCTGCACTCTAGGGAAATAAGTGATGGCTACAAAGTCCAAGGTCCTTGCCGCCTGGTTTTCGTCATTTGTGGAGTAATCGATGAATTCACTTGAACAATGGAAGGGGCATTGGTCACCTCCTTTATGCACCTGTGTGTGGCAGTCTGTGATATGCTACATAACATGGAGCCATGGAAAGCATAGATGGTGAAAAATTTAAGTGCCACAGTAACCTTGAGGGCCAGTGGCATGAGATTCCACCAAATCCATATGGCTGTAGGTCTTGCTGCACAATCCCACATATTTCAATAACCACTTCCTGGGACAGCCTCAGTTGTCTCTGGCATTGCCTCTTTAACACCTGCAGTTTGTTCTTGTCTTGAGGACGGCATGACGTGTCTGTGCCCGTCTTCTACGATGCCTTTCCTGGATGGCTGCATCCTGACCACCCACTCCCTCGAGTGCTGGCTGCTGCTTGTGTTGCAACCAAGAGCCCTCCTTTGTCACATCATATCTTCTGCTCCTTGGATCTTCCCTTGGATCACTCTTTCACTCCTCCATGCCCCTGACCCCACTTCCTCTGACTCGCCCTTGCCGATCCCAACCATCCATGCAAGCTGCCATTCTCCTGCCCCCCCTCCCTTATGCTGCAGCTTCAACAAAGATAACCGCTGACCTCAGCCACAACTGCACAAAGCCAACTGTAGCATGCTACCTTTAAATACACGTGGACCAGGTGCCACGAGATTCCCGTATACCACTGATTTAATCTTGTAGGGTGTAGTTACAAACATTTTTAATGAGTTTTCTTTTAAATTCTTTCTCAGAAGCGGACATCACTGGCTAGGCCAGCATTTGTTGCCCATCTCTAATTTCCGTTAAGGTGGTGGTGGTATTCATGGAATGCAAATGTATTACGAGTAGGAATCCACCATGGGATGGTGTGAAGCCCAACCTGCCCACCACTGACTTAAATCTCTGCATCTCAACCCAGCATCAGGAAACCAAAATTTTGGCTCCCGCCTAATTAGGTCACTCTGCCCGCCATGATTCCTGCTCTTACAGACCCCATAAAATACTGCCCAATTGCACAATTCTAAAAGGTTTGCAGGAACAGAGGGACCTGGAGGTTCATGTGCATCTTTGAAGGTGGCAGGACAGATCGAGAATGGTTAGCAAAGCACATGGTACTTTGGGCTTCATAAATAGAGGCATTGAGTACAAAAGCCGGGAAGTTATACTCTTCATCGAGGCAGGTTCTTGACACATTGCAGTCTTTCTATATCTCTCTATCCTGTGCCAATCTTTTCTTTTACCAATAACTTCCTTCAAGGGGAGGTGGTGGCATAGTGGTATTGTCATTGGACTGGTAATGCCAAGGGTAATGCTCTGAGGATCTGCGTTCGTATTCCACCATGGAAGAAATTTGAATTCAATAAAAATCTGGAATTAAAAGTCTGATGATGACCATGAAGCCATTGTCAATTGTTGTAAAAACCTCTCTGGTTCACTAATGTCCTTTAATGTCCATCCTTACCTGGCCTATATGTGACTCTTAGAATGCCCTCTGAACAAGGGCAATAAATGCTGGCATAGCCAGCACATCCCATGAACGAATATAAAAAAAAATTCAAGCCATATTCTCTTCCTTCCTCTTTTACCATAGCACCTCCCAAATTTCTTTGTTCATTCACTCTCCATAGCATTTCATCACTTGTAACTTTTTCTGTCCAGCAGATCCTTCCCATTCTCTTCCAAATCCACATTTCAAAGCTATTTAGCAAGTTGGTCTCCTCCTTTCATAAAGTCCAAGTCTGACATCCATACAAAACAACACTCCAAATCAAGCTCTTTCAAGTTGCTTTTAGAGTTGTTTATTCAGCTTTCGCTTTAGAATGCATAATATCTGCAGATGGAAGATGCAACAAAGAAATAAGAATAAAGATAGTGATGGGAAGGGCCATATTTGATAAGATGAAACAGTTGCTAACCGGAAAGCTGAAGTTATGCTAAACCTTTATAAAGCTCTGATTAGGTCCCAACTTGAGTATTAAATGTAATATCGCCAAATTTGCAGATGACACAAAGCTGGGTGGGAGGGTGAGCTGTGAGAAGGATGCAGAGATGCTTCAGTGTGAGTTGGACAAGCTGAGTGAGTGGTCAAATGCATGGCAGATGCAGCATAATGTGGACAAATGAGGTTATCCACTTTGGTAGCAAAAACAGGGAGGCAGATTATTAACTGAATGGCTATAAATCGAGAGGGGAATGTGCAACGAGACCTGGGTGTCCTTGTACACCAGTCGCTGAAGGCAAGCATGCAGGTGCAGCAAGCGGTAAAGAAGGCAAATGATATGTTGGCCTTCATAGCCAGAGGATTCGAGTACAGGAGGAGGGATGTCTTGCTGCAATTATACAGGGCCTTGGTGAGACCACACCTGGAATATTGTGCGTTGTTTTGGTCTCCTTATCTGAGGAAGGATGTTCTTGCTATAGAGGGAGTGCAGCAAAGGTTTATCAGACTGATTCCTGGGATGGCGGGGCTGACATATAAGGCGAGATTGAGTCGGTTAGGATTATATTCGTTGGAGTTCAGAAGAATGAGGGGGGATCTCATAGGAACCTATAAAATTCTAACAGGACTAGACAGGGTAGATGCAGGAAGGGTGTTCCCAATGGTGGAGTCCAGAACCAGGGGTTCTGAGGATAGGGGGGTAGACCATTTAGGACTGAGATGAGGAGAAATTCCTTCACCCAGAGAGTGGTGAGCATGTGGAATTTGCTACCACAGAAAGTAGTTGAGGCCAAAACATTGCATGTTTTCAAGAAGGAGTTAGATATAGCTCTTGGGGCAAAAGGGATCAAAGGATATGGGGAGAAAGCGGCAGCAGGCTCGAAGGGCCGAATGGCCTACTCCTGCTCCTATTTTCTATGTATGTTTCTATGTATTGTGTCCAGTTCTGGTTACCACACTTTAGGAAGGACTTGAAGGTCCTTGAGAGGATGCAGAGGAAGTTTACCAGACTGGTTCCAGGGCTGGGGGCTTTTAGTTACAAGGTGAGATTGGAAAGGCTGGGGTTGTTCTCCTTGGAGCAAAGGAGATTGAGGGGGAGATTTGATAGAGGTGCACAAGATTATGACAGGCTTAGATAAGGCAAAGAAAATCTCTTCCCATTAGTTGATGATACAAGGACCATGGAATACAGGTTAAGATTTTGGACAAGAGATGCAGGGAGAATGTGAGGAAGAACTTATTTATGCAGCAAGTTGTAATGACCTGGAACTTGCTGCCCATAAGGGTGCTGCTGGAAGTGGAAACAATCAATGAGTTAACATAGATCAGGGGATCAATTTGGTCTACTGCATTCGCTGCTCCCAATGTGGTCTCCTCTACGTTGGAGGGACCAAATGCAGACTGGGTGACCGCTTTGCAGAACACCTTCAGTCTGTCTGCAAGCATGACCCAGATCTTCCTGTCGCTTGCTATTTCAACACAACATCCTGCTCTCAGCCCACATGTCCGTCCTTGGCCTGCTGCAATGGTCCAGTGAAGCTCAACGCAAACTGGGGGAACAGCATCTCATCTTCCGATGAGGCACTTTACAGCCTTCTGGACTTAACATTGAGTTCAACAACTTCAGATCATTAACTCTCTCCTCCATCCTCACCCCTTTTTGATCCCCTTTTATCAAATATTTATTTTTTAATTTTTATATATTTTCACCCCGTCTATTTCTAATATTATTATTTTTAAAATTTATTTCCATTCATTGTTTTATCCCCACCTTTTAGCCTATTTTATCTTTTCTCCCACACCGTCCCCTCCCCTCACCAGGGCCATCTGTCACTTGCTCATCCTGTTTTCTACCCTTAATGTCACCATTAGCACCTCCTTTAGCCAGTATCACCGCCATCAACACCCCTTCCACCTTTTGTTTATGACATCTTTTGCGATCTCTCCTTTGCCTCCGCCTATTGCTGGCCTTCTATCCAGCTTCACCTGTCCCAACCCTCTTAAACTGTATATATTTCACCATATTTTTACTTCTCTTTAGTTCTGAAGAAGAGTCATACGGACTTAAAACGTTAACTCTGCCTTTCTCTCCACAGATGCTGTCAGACCTGCTGAGTTTTTCCAGCAATTTTTGTTTTTGTTTCAGATTTCCAGCATCTGCAGAATTTTGCTTTTATCTTGGATCAGGGGAATGCTACTTTATCCTATTTGAGAACTCCTTAACTGCCAAGTGGTGACAGCACAGTAGTATTCAAACAAAAATTTTATTAATCTTTGTTTGGATGTGATCCAAAAAAACACAAGAGCCAGGAATTTCCCCCCGTTGGGGGTGGAGTTGCGCGGGGGCGGGTGCAAACCCGATCAGCGCCCCCAATCGGGGACGTGCTGCCATTTTACATGGGCGGGCCAATTAAGGCCTGCCCAGCGTGACGCTCGCACGGAAGCACTGAGCGCTCCCTGTGCGGGCAGGGGTGGGAGGGGGGATTCCCTGCGCTCTTTCGTGTGCACGCCAAAGAGCGCAGAGATCTCCCCGAGGCACAGAGGTGCCTCAGGGAGATTTGTTTCAGTGCTCAAGTTTTAAATAAAGGTTTTTAACACTTTTAAAACATGTCCCCTCATGTGACACTATCACATGAGCTGGGACATGTCGAAGAATAAATGTATAAATTTTTATTAGATTTTAAAACACTTCATGAAACCTCATCCTGCCCGTGGATGAGGTTTCATGAAAAATGCGAAGGCTGCCTGGGCTTTTCGCCTGTCCGCCAACCTTAAGGTTGGATGGGCAGCTCATCAAATTGAATTAATTAGGTTTTAAATGGCCTTTGACAGTTTGGTGGGCGTGCAGCCGAGTTGGCTGCATGCCTGCCGAACTGAAAATCTAAATGGTGTGTGGTGATGTCGGAACGCCCGCTCCCACTCGCCGATGGGAAAGTTCTTCCCAAGAAGTTGACAAACTTTTGTCCTGGAAATGCATTTAAGTTCTTTAAGCATCTACAAATGAAATTTACATTCCAATTCAGATTTGGCAGCTAAGGACATAAAGGAATGGTAATTTTCTGTTAGAAATGGAAATTCAATAATCACAGATGAAGTCTAATGATAATTTTTTCTAGTATCATTCCACATTCAATGGAGTACTACCGATATGTGGAATTTTCTATATGGTACTTCACTTGAACATGGGAAATTACTTCCTTGCATAATTATCTAAATGCTCATTTTCCAGGTGCTGGGGAAGAGAAAGGGAGCATAAATTACCTCCAATTTACAGCGATACCCTAAATGTTAGCAATGGGCGTCGCAATTGAACCCCTCCTCCAAATAGAGGGATCCAAAGTGTCAGGCAAACCAACAGGTAAAGTAACCAACTATTTTTTTATTCACTGTGGAGGCCACCTCTTCGCTTTTCTCTAATAGTAACTAGAGGATTAGAGTCATGGGGTTCCCAGAGACCAGCAGCCAGATCCACAGTCTCTCAAGGACTGTAATTGTGTTCTTGATTCCAACCTACTTCCAGGTGCAAGACCTTGCCATGTAATGGGCTTGCAGCAAGTTGTGGTTCAACTTTACTAACAAGGCTCACTAAATCATCATTTACATGAAGCCTGGACAGCCTGAGCACACTTCTGATGCACTCTGCCTGGCCAACACCTGCCAATAAGGGTGCATGAAGGAAGGAAGAGGGAAGAGAACAACAATACTATCAAAAATAATGTCAGACTAAAATTCACCATGTCCAATCACTTGAGCTGTTGTTGCTGCAATCAGAGAATCAAAGGAAGTGGAGGTAGTCTGGAGAATCATCTATTCCTGAGTGTGACCACCATTTGCATTTATAGAGATGCAAACATTAAAAAGTGAAAAAGACCCAATGCTCACACCATCTATTACAGTTCATGAAAGCAACATACTGCAGATGCTGGAAATCTGAAATAAAAACAGAAAATGCTGGAAAAACTCAGCAGGCCTGGCAGCATTGGTGGAGAGAGAAACAGAGTTAACATTGAGTCTAATATGATTCTTCATCAGAACGGTCCATCCTTTGCTCCGAACCCGAATTTGCATCTTACTCCTGTTTCTCCTATCTCCCTTCTCTAAGCTCATCTTGTCGATGAGGCCCATCTCTTGCTCTCTAGACCCCAATCCCACTAAACTGCTAACCACTCAATGATGTGCTCTCATCAAAAACAGTCCTCCAGCCATCATTTCCTGCTCCTCAAAAAACCAACACCTGACTCCTCCACCCTTGCAAACTACTGCTCCATCTCCAACCTCGCTTTCTTCACCAAAGTCGTCACCTCCCAAATTGTTATCCATCTTCATCAGAACACCTGGTTTGAATCCGTCCAAACAGATTTCTGCCCTGTCACAGTACAGAAATAACTCTTACCAAAGTCACAAATTACATCCAATGTGACTGTGACAAAGGTAAACTATCTTTGACCTTTGACATAGCTACCCATGAAATACTACTTCAATGCCTCTTCCCCCATCAACTGGCTGGGTGGATTGCACTTGCCTAATTTCATTCACATCTATCCTGTTGTAGCCAAAGAATCACATGTAATGGCTTCTCTTCTCACTCCCACGCTGTTACCTGCAGTGTCTCCCAAGGATCTATCATTGGCCCTTTTCCTCATCTACGTGCTGTCCCTTGGCGTCATCATCTGAAATCAGTTTCCATATGTATGCTGACGATTCCTCTCCTCCACCTCTCTTGACCCCTCCTTTGTCTCTAAATTGACTGACTGCTTGTTTGACATCCATTATTGGATCAGCAGAAATTTTCTCCTATTAAACTGGGGGACTGAAGACAATTGCCATTGTTGATCTTCGACCTTCATCACAAACTCTGTTCCCTCACCATTGACTCCATCCCTCTTCCTGGCAGCTGCTTGAAACTAAACCAGATTGTTCACAATCTTTGTGTTATAGTTGACCTTGGGACCACATGTCCACATCAAGACCACCTATTTCCACCTCGTAACATTGCCCATCTTCGACATTGCCTCAACCTGTCTGCAGCTGAAACCCTCTCCCATGCCTTTATTACTGCTAGATTTGATTATTCCAATGCACTCCTGGCCAGTCTCCAACATTTTACCCTCCAAACTTGAGGTAATTCAAAGCCCAGCTGTCCACATCCCAACTTGCTCACCCATCCCCCCTATGTTTGCTGATCTACATTGGCTCCTGGTCAAGCCGCACCTTAATTTTAAAATCCCCATCCTTGTTTTCAAATCATATTTTGACCTTTTTCCTCCTTATCTCCTACGCCACCGCTGCCACCATCACCCCCCCAAATCTCCTCAGATCCCTGCACTCCACAAATTCTGACATATCTAATTTTAGTCATGCCGGCCATGTCCTCAGCTGCCTAGGCCCTAAGCTCCAAAATTCCTTCCCCATATCTCTCCTCTCTCCGCTTCTACTCCTCTCCTTTCTCCTTCAAAACACCCCTGAAAACCCACCTCTTTGACTAAGCTTTTGGTCATCTGGCAAATAGTATCTTTTCATCTTGGTGTCAAATTTTGTTCCTTAATGCACCTGTCAAGCATCTGGGACATTTAATTACATTAAAAGCACTATATAAATGCAAACTGTTGCTGTTATCGCAACTTTGCGCACGACCCTCCCCAATCAGGATTATTGCTGGTTCTTGGGGAATACAAAGAGAAAATAATACACCCAATTTCAGGAAAATAAAACCTAGAAAATTCACCTCTTCCCTAACTTTCAAGGCAATCAAAAATCTCAAGAATATGACATTACTAGATGGACTTAACTAATCCCTCTTAGATATACCTCAATGCCTTTATGAATACAGGTCTGTTCAAGGCCAGAAAACATAGGCCAGGATTTTCCCGTCAGCGATTTGGGGGTGGGGCCCGCTCGCCGACGGGAAAATGACGTTGGGAGGAACCCCCGACGTCATCCCGGTCCCTTTAAATTTTCAGGAAGGCGGGTGGACAGCGAAATCAGCTGTCCGCCCGCTGACCTGTCAATGGCCAATTAAGGCCATTGACGTGATAATTAAGATTGTTAAAGACCCTACCCGTCCAACCTTAAGCTTGCAGGCAGGCCAGGAGCCCCAGCGGGCTTCTGATAATACATGAAACCTCATCCACTGGTGGGATGAGGTTTCATGTCCGTTTTTAAAAAGTTTCATAAAGTTAATGTGTTTCTTATTAACATGTCCCATCTTGAGTGACATTGTCACATGAGGGGGGCATGTTAATAATTTTAATATTTTTGGTGTTTTTTTTACCTGTCAGTAATCTCCCTGAGACAGCACTTGGTCTCAGGGAGCAGTGCACTCTTTCGCGCGCATGTGCAAAAGAGCATACTTTGACAGATGGGGAATCCCACCCCCCAAGCACATAGCGCTTCCTGTCGGGCAGGCCGCTGGGCGGGCCTTAATTGGCCCGCCCACTCAAAATGGTGGTGGGACCCGTTTCGGTGGCGGGGGTCGGCTGTCTGTCCACTGCCAAGCCGGTGGGGCCCGCATGCCCACCAAGGGCAAAGTTCTGCCCATAGTTTCTATGCAACAAGCAGGTTTTAAAGGTCACAGATTTCAAAGCTGGAAATGAACAGCAGGAAGTAAATAAGCCAGCATGGAAGGCGGACAAAACAAGCAGACAACCAAAAAAATGTTCAGTAATTAATGGTACACACTTCAGTGCAAGGTATTTATTGAATAAGGCAGATAAATAAAGGGCACAGACAGACACAGTGAAGTATATCATTGCCAAAATGGAAACCTGGTTTAAAGAAGGGTAAGAATGGCAGATCAACATCCCCAGTTACAAGATTTTCAAAACTGAGGGGGATAAAAAAGAGGGGCTTGCAATATTCGTTAAAGAAACAATCATGGACATGAGGAGGGGTGATATATAGGAAAAATCATCAAATGAGGTCATATGGTTTGAACTAAGGAACAGAAAAGGGTCAATCACACTGCTGTGGATATACTATAGACCTCCAGTCAGAAGGAAATAAAGAACAAATTTGTAGGCAAATTGCTGAGAAGTGCAGAAACTAAGGCAGTAAAAGAATAAATTAACATTTAGAATTTGACTTAGAATTTTAAAACTGCAAAAGAAAGAAGCTAGTTCACTAGATTTGTTCCTGGGAGGAGAACCCTATGATGAGGGTTTTTAAAATTTATTTGTTCACGGGATGTGGGTATTGTTGGCTAGCCCATCCCTAATTGCCCTTGAGAAGGTGGTGGTGAGCAGTCCATATGGTGCAGCTACACCCACATTGCTGTTTAGGAAGAGGGTTCCAAGATTTTGTGCCAGCGACAGTGACGGGATGGCGATATAATTCCAAGTCAGGATGGTGTGTGGCTTGGAGGGGAACTTGCAGATGGTGGTGTTCCCATGCATCTGCTGCCCTTGTCCTTTTAGCTGGTAGAGGTCACAGGATTGGAATGTGCAGTCAAAGGCTTGGTGAGTTGCTGCAGTGCATCCTGTAGAGGGTACACACTGCTACCACTTTGCGCCAGTGGCAGAAGGAGTGAAGGGTGAGCAAATTTGGCCTATATTATATAAGAACATAAGAAATTGCAGCAGGAGAAGACTATGGGGCTAGTCAAGCCTGCACTGCTATTCAATATGATCATGGTGGATCTTGGGCTTCAATTCCAAATGCTATTTACTTCTCCGATTGCTGTATCTGCATGCTAACTTTGTGTTGTTTGTACCAGTACCCAAGTCTCTCTGAACATCAACATTTACAAGTGCCATGCCTTTTAAAAATATTCTGCGTTTCTATTCTTATGATCAATGTGAATAACCTCAAACTTATACCCAATTTACTCCATCTGCCACCTTGTTGCCCATTCACTTAACCTGCCTAAATCTCTTTGCAGCCTCTTTGTGTCCTGAGGTTTGCAGCAATGCTCCAGCCTCTTTTGAGGGCTGCCATTAGCAGTGAAGTGCTGGTGAAATGCTTGAAAAGACTGCACCAAGTCTAATTTCTTCACATTGTGCACTGGTGGAGTTCTTATCCCATAACAGAATAGCCACATGTGCAAATGATACAAAGCTGGGTGGGAGGGTGAGCTGTGAGGAGGATGCAAAGATGCTTCAGGGTGACTTGGACAAGCTGAGTGAGTAGGCAAATGCATGGCAGATGCAGTATAATGTAGATAAATGTGTGGTTATCCACTTTGTTAGCAAAAACAGGAAAGCAGATTATTATCTGAATGGCTATAAATTAAGAAAGGGGAATGTGCAATAAGGCCTGGGTGCCCTTGTACACCAGTCGCTGAAAGTAAGCATGCAGGTGCAGCAGGCGGTAAAGGCGGCAAACGGTATGTTGGCCTTCATAGCCAGAGGATTAGAGTACAGGAGCAGGGATGCCTTGCTGCAATTATACAAGGCCTTGGTGAGACCACACTTGGAGTAGTGTGTGCAGTTTTGGTCTCCTTATCTGAGGATGTTCTTGCTATAGAGAGAGTGCAGCGAAGGTTTACCAGACTGATTCCTGGGATGGCAGGACTGGCATATGAGGAGAGATTGAGTAGGTTAGGATTATATTCGCTGGAGTTCAGAAGAATGAGGGGGGATCTCATAGAAACCTATAAAATTCTAATAGGACTAGACAGGGTAGATTCAGGTCAGGTGTTCCCGATGGTGGGGGAGTCCAGAACCAGGGGTCACAGTCTGAGGATATGGGATAGAGGTATTTAGGACTGAGATGAGGAGAAATTTCTTCACCCATAGAGTGGTGAGCCTGTGGAATTCACTCCCACAGGAAGTAATTGAGGCCAGAACATTGTATGTTTTCAAGAAGGAGTTAGATATGGCTCTTGGGGAAAAAGGGATCAAAGGATATGGGGAGAAAGTGGAAGCAGGCTCGGAGGGCCGAATGGCCTACTCCTGTTCCTATTTTCTATGTCTATGTTTCTATGCTGAGGATAGGAAAAAAGCTGTTAATGTTAAGCCTGCATGGCAGGCACAGGTGAAAGAGGCTGGAACCTTGTGCCTGTAAGGATTTCAAAGGCATGTCCGCCCTGTCTGGCCCGTGAAATGGCCTCTCCTTCTGGTGTCTCAACTTGCTCCCCTTATCTAGCTCATCCCTCTCGATGTCCTCATCGGAGGAGACGTGCAGCTGCTCCATCTCTCTATCTGGCAACTTTGTCGCACCAGGTTGTGTGGAGCACCGCCAGCCATGGGAGACCCACTGGGGACAGTACTGGGGAACACTGCCTGACCAGTCCAGATATCTGAAACACATCTTCAAATTGCCAATGGTCTGCTCAATGAAGAAGCGTGTTACAGAATGAGCCTCATTGTCCCTCTTCTCTTCTCGAAGCACTTCGCAGCCAACGAACAGGTGTCATTAGCCATGTCTTTCACCGCTGATAAGCCAACCCTGAAAGTACTGAGGGCCATCAAAGAGCTGTGGCAGCTGTGAGTGACTCAAGATGTAAAAGTCGTATGAGCTCCCAGGGTGACTTGCACAAGCCTGCATAATCTGCTTCTGGTGGTTACAGATCAGCTGTATGTTGAGAGAGTGCAAGCCCTTTCTATTGATGAATCGTGGTGGCTGCTGCCAGAGTGCTCTCAAAGTCACGTGCAGAGTCGATGGGGCCCTGCACCTGTGGGAATCTGGGCATTGCGGCAAATCCCACTGCGCTGGCAGCCTGGCTGGCTTCATCCAGGGAGAACTGAATGTAATTGTGTGCCTTGCTAAATAGGGCGTCAGTGACCTTTTAGATGTTTTTACAAACAGAGAATTGAGATATTCTGCAGAGGTCCCCAGAGGAGCCCTGGAATGAGTCACTCGCAAGAAACTTGAATGCAGCGATCACCTTTAGAGCCACTGGCAATAGATGGCCTCCCAGTCTCTGTGGCATCAGCTCACCCTGAAGAATGTGGCATATATGGGCCACCACATGACGACAAGCAAAGGCATCTACGGCACTGTTTCTCGCTCATCTGTAGGTATGAGAAGTGTCTTTAGCACACTCTTGGTTGAGCCAAATGTGTCCGTGGAATTGGTCTGTCAGCCTCAGCTTCTGGGTCCTGATGGGGCCCCCCTGGCCCATGTTCCTATGGGTGGTACCCTTCCCTTTGCCTTGCCTGACATTGACGGGACCTTGTTCTCCTCCTCAGCTGCCTGATTGGCATGAAAAAGGCTGCATTGCTTGCTCCATCCATTCAACACTCCTCCTAGTCTCTGCAGGCGCACTGAGACATGATTGAACAGAATCCTGCAATGATCACCTTCCATTGCCAAACTAGGGAGTCATTGTTAAGCCTTTGGGTTGCCCTCATTCCAGCTGCCACACAGCCTTAAGGAACACTGGAAGTACACCCCACCCGCCTCTAAAAATGCCTCAGGCGTCACAGCACTTTCACAAAAGGGCTGGATCTGGATGAATGTAGTCAGGTGCTAGCAGCCTCAGTCAGGGCACTGTCAGGCTGACTCTTTTGGATCAGCCTAGAGCCCAACCTTGCACTAATGTAATGACTGAAATTGCTGAGGCGTGTAATGCTTGAACCTGTCAGCTGCAATGTGTAGAAGTCTTCGGAGCATTTTGCAAACACACTTTAGCCATTGCCCCTTTACAGTTGGTTCCTTGTGCATTCCTATGAGAGGGACAAATGGTCATTCAAACCCAATCAACATTTGATCCAAGTGGTAATGGATTCTTGCAAGAATGCGCACCATGAGCTAAGGTGCCCAAATCCATCAACAGGCATTTGAGTCTTCCTAACATGTGTCAGCTGAGCCTTGCTCTCCATGTCCTTAAGCAGAAATTATTAGGGTGCCCCTTTAATCGGCCCAAAAGTGAAGTAGTCAACTCCTCCCATAAGTCTTCAGACCCCTCCCCTGCTTATTTCTTCCCTACGTTATTTTTCAACTGCGTCATTCCATCAGCTGGCAAAATGGTGGTGCACTGCTTCTAACATGAGACCAGCTTCCTACCACCACCACCGCCCCCACACTGTGACTGTCCACTTTCCTCCCATCATCCTGGAGGAGCATCATGTGCAGGTTTCTCTCCCTTCGATTACTCTTTCCTCCCCCTCTAATCCTGGATCCCATCATGATTGTTGTTGATATCCCTGTTTCTGCACCCACCCCACAAAAACATTTTCTGTTGACTCATGATCCCCAGCTGAGGTTACCATTGGACAAGCCTGATCCCAGGGTGGAACTCAACTTGATAGAGCCTAACTTTTATTTGTTTGTTCAGATTCGTGGAGAAGGGCTACTGAACAGAGTCACCGGAGTCAGCTAATGAGCTTATAACAAAAGCATAAAACCTTAATAAACAAGAAAAGATTAACTATATTACAATATTCCTTCAGCCACAACTATACACCTTTACAGATATATACAGATTTGTAAGGATAACACAAGTTACAAAAGCTATCTTATACTCTAATATTAACAGTAAGTACACAGTCCATGTAAACCAATGACCACTTGTGGTCAGGCACACCACACTCTGAAACCAAGTGACAGATGCCGCCTCAACCAGATGCTGTGGATCTCTCCTCAACTCTCCCCCAGATGCTTGTCACACTGTGAGCCAATCAGTCTCACTGAACTCCATCATTCACACGAGGGTTTCGAATTTCCACTTCCCAAGAACTCACTTTGGAATCCTCTCCCAAACCGATGCTTTCTTTCAAATGCCTTCAGCAAGGGTCCACCTCCAGGGTTTCAAACTCTCCTTCCGATGTTCCTCTCCCCTGGGTCACCCACATGCATTCAAGCTTTCTTCCACGCATTCTCTCTTACCGACTCAGCTATTAACAGTGCACCACTGCTTCACCTGCCCATAGCAAGGAGTTACAAACCTTCAGTTACCTCTTTGGACCTTTGACTTCTCACAAGCCTTCATCTCTTTAAGCTTGGAGCCTTTCTCTGCTCCTCTCTCTCAACTCCACTTAACAGGGCCTTTTACAGGTTCCTGTCCTTCCTTTGACTAGAAGGTCTTCTTGGGACTTTCTCCTGTTCCACCCCTGGATTTGGGGACTTTCTTCTATAGTTTGGGACTTTCGATCTGTCCCGTTTGCTCCAGTCTCTCTCTGGCAGTTACTTTCAACTAACTTTAGCTTGAGACTGACTATCTGCCTCTTCTCGGTTGCTTCTGCCTAGCAGCTGTCTTCAAAACTGAACTCAAAACTGCTTTTTCTAGTTTCTTGTGTGTGTGTCTGTCTGTGTGGACCTGCCTCTCTGGACCCCTGTTGCTACTCTTGTGTTTGTTTAACATCTCTTATAGTCATAAACTCTCATTAGAAATGCAGGCACCTTTTAAAGTGAAACTAAAACTCAACTTGACCTTTTCTGAATACACAGATACAGAAATACAAAGCAAACTTAAACGTTAAAGCCAAAGCTCATTCCTAACATCCACAAATACCAATATCACTTACTTAAACTCTCTCTATTTCCTAACAGTCCCGATGCCCCATATCGGCCTGACCCCACCCCATCTTGAGGCCGAATGCAGAGTCATGTGCTGAGACCACCATCACCCCCCTGTCCACCCCCCCACCCCCCCAATGAGACCGAGTGCCCCCCACTGTATTACCTATTTCCCACTTACAAGCTGCAGATGCCTTCCCTGACTGTGAATATGCCTGTGACATCTGCAGCCCAGTACCAAGCCACCAACTCCCAGGGCTGAAGTGTGAGAGGGACTGACCACACTCTACACACCATGCTGTCCACGACTGACACAGGACAGACAAGCCTTCCCTTTCCCTGGTCTGGGACCAGGGCATACATGCCAAGCACATACTTGCAACATGGTGCGCAATTGCCCAGGGCTGTCTCTGCTTTCTGGCTCCAACTAATTGTACTGCAATTGCTCAGGACCGTCTCTGCTTTCTGGCCCCGACTAATTGCAGCACAATTGGCCCATGACAGTCTCTGCTTTCTGGCCCCGACTAATTGTAGCACAATTGGCCCATGACAGTCTCTGCTTTCTGGCCCCGACTAACTGTAGCACAATTGGCCCATGACAGTCTCTGCTTTCTGGCCCCGACTAATTGTAGCACAATTGGCCCATGACAGTCTCTGCTTTCTGGCCCCGACTAACTGTAGAACAATTGGCCCATGTTAGTCTCTGCTTTCTGGCCCCGACTAACTGTAGAACAATTGGCCCATGCTAGTCTCTGCTTTCTGGCCCCGACTAACTGTAGAACAATTGGCCCATGTTAGTCTCTGCTTTCTGGCCCCGACTAACTGTAGAACAATTGGCCCATGTTAGTCTCTGCTTTCTGGCCCCGACTAACTGTAGAACAATTGGCTCATGTTAGTCTCTGCTTTCTGGCCCCGACTAACTGTAGAACAATTGGCCCATGTTAGTCTCTGCTTTCTGGCCCCGACTAACTGTAGAACAATTGGCCCATGTTAGTCTCTGCTTTCTGGCTCCAACTAACTGTAGCACAATTGGCTCATGTTAGCCTCTGCTTTCTGGCCCCGACTAATTGTAGCACAATTGGCCCATGTTAGTCTCTGCTTTCTGGCCCCGACTAACTGTAGCACAATTGGCCTGTGAAGCTCAACCCAAACTGGAGGAACAGCACCTCATCTTCTGACTAGGCACTTTACAGCCTTCCGGACTGAATATTGAGTTCAATAATTTTAGATCATGAACTCTCTCCTCCATCTCCACCCCCTTTCTGACTCCCCCCCCTTTCCAATAATTTACATAGATGTTTCTTTTCCCACCTATTTCCATTATTTTCAAATGTATTTCCATCCATTGTTTTATCTCTACCTTTTAGCCTATTTCGATTCCTTCACCCCACCCCACCCCCACTAGGGCTATCTGTACCTTACTTGTCCTGCTTTCTACCCTTAATTAGCACATTCCTTAGTTAATATCACCACCTTCACACCTCTTTGTCCTTTTGTCTATGACATCTTTTGGCTATCTCCACCTATCACTGGCCCTCTATCCAGCTCTACTTGTCCCACCCCACCCCACCTTAAACCAGCTCTTCTATTTTTTCTTAGTTCTGTTGAAGAGTCATACGGACTCAAAACGTTAACTGTGTTCCTCTCTGCAGATGCTGCCAGACCTGCTGAGTTTTCCAGGTATTTTTATTTTTATTTTTGTTCTGGCCTGTGACAGTCTCTGCTTTCTGGCCCCGACTAACTGTAGCACAATTGGCCCATGACAGTCCCTGCTTTCTGGCCCCGGCTAATTGCCACCCAGTCAGGTGGTTCTGTCCACCCTTCCCGTTATCTTCCCCCAAAGTCATGTGTTTCTGTCCACCCTTCCATAGTCATCCACACCGGTCTTGTATCTCTGTCCACTCCTTCCCCGCCGAGCTCCATTCAAGTCAGTCACGTCCCTGACTTCGCCTCTGTCTTGTCTCACCTCCCCCTCGCTCCCAGTCAAGCCTCTGCCCTCTCGCTGGTCTGGCCTAAGTAGCCTTGGCACGGAGTTGGGGCAGGCGCGAATGCAGCGTAGTGAATGGTAGGTGAAAACTGTGTGCACAAAACTCAAAGTCGTGAATGAAATGCAGTTCACCAGGTGCACATCTGTCTTATCCGATCGTGATTCACACTGGTTTAATTAGCTGCCGGCGTTGGGGGGGTGGTGGGGGTGGGGGAGGGGTGTGATTCTGGCGAGCTGGATTTTTAATGAACATTCATGATATTCAAATACACGTAAATTCAGTTCTTTAATTGGGGGCAGTATTGTGAAAGGTCATTAGATTGGTCCCTGGAATGAGGGGGTGTCTTATAAGACTGAGTAAATTGGGTCTGTATTCCCTTGCGGACCCAGGCTAAAGTTAGTAGAACTCAGAGGAGGTTTGGCCCCCCAGGCATGCACTGTGCAGGCCCACTGGCATGTGGACACACCCTGACACTCATGAACCAAACTTCCAGCTAAGGGTGAATCGCCCCACTGCTTTGTGGGTGCAGAGAGTAAATCTGGACAAAAAATCTGGAGTGTAGCCCAAAGGTGGGCTATGTCTAAATGTGTCAACATTCCAGGAACTCTTGTAATTAGGCTGGTACCAAACATGGTGCTTTGTACTCTTGTAGACTCGACCAGGAGGTAGAGAGGGGGAGCCTGAGGTTTGGGCAGCCCAGGGTCTCCATAAATTCTGCCCAGGCTTGTAACCTGGAAGGGACACTCCAGTTTTGCTGCAGAACGTTAAACACAAGACATGAGACAGCGGTTATGAGTGATATGCCCAACTCGATTGGTGTAGAGGAGGGGTGCTACTGGCTGTCTCTGACAGTTGTATCCCACTGGTCAGCCACTATCCACCTCAAGTTGGGGAGCCCCCAACTACTAAGTTGCTGACCCATCACAGCCCATCTGCTTCATTGGGTGTTTGCAGCTTAGGTGTCTCTGCTCAACAAATGAACAGAATCCATCACATCAGGCAAACAAACAAAACGAAGATGCCAACTCGTCAATTGGGAAGCTGGAACATCAGGACTATGTCCATGGGACTGACAGATGACTTGCAGCTGGTCGATAACATGCACAAGACAGCTGTGATTAATATGGACCTTGACAGGCTGAACTTCGACATAGCATTCCTGCAAAAGATCCAGCTCATTGAGAGCAGATCGCTGAAAGAGAAACGTTACATGTTCATCTGGCAGGGAAAGGGTTCAGAGAAAATGCATGAATAAAAGTGTAGGCATAGCTGTAAGGAATTCACTAATCTCTATGATAGAACACCCCACAAATGGTACAAAACTCCATCTGCTTCTCAACTCAAACAGGGCCAGTTAACTGCATGAGTATCTATGCTCCACTGGCGAAAGATCAGTTCTAAAGGGACCTTGACATTGCTACCAGCAGAATCCATAAGTCAGAACATCTTTAGCTACAGGGGGATTTCAAAGCAAGGATGGGCATGGACCAGGAAGCAAGGCCCTCCTGCCTCAGACATCATGGCCTGAGAAAGATTAATGAGAACAGAGACCACTTGAGCTTTGCCATTACCATGAGTTTTATGTAACTGCAAACATGTGAAATAGGAGAAGTAGGCCATTCGTCCCCTCGAGCCTGCTCTGCATTATTAAGATCATGGCTGATCTCTTTGTGTTTTGAATTCCACATCTCATCTACCCCAAGTTAACAAGAATCTATCTGCTTCTGCCTTAAAAATATTCAATGACCTCACCTCCACCACCTTCTGAGGCAGGGGGTTCCAAAGTCGCACAACCCTGAGAGAAAAAATTTCTCATTTCTGTCCTAAAAGGGCAACTCCTAATTTTAAAACAGTGCCCTCTAGGTCTGGACTCACCTTCCAGAGGAAACATCCTTTCCATGTCCACCTTGTCAATACCATTCAAGATCTTATATACTTCAATCGAGTCACCTCTCACTCTTCTAAACTCCAGCAGAAACAAGCCTAGCCTATCTCACCTATCCTCATAAGGCAACCCGCTCATCCAGGTATCAATCTCGTAAACCTCCTCTGAACTGCCTCCAACGCATTTACATCCTTCCTTAAAGGAGACGACCAAAACTGCACACAGTATTCAAGATGTGTTCTCTCCAATGCTCTGTATAACTGAAGCATAGCATCTTTACTTTTATGTTCAATTCCTCTCATAATAAAGGATAGCATTCCATTAGCCTTCTTAATTACTTGCTGTGCTTGCATACTAACTTTTGTGACTCATGCACCAAAACACCTAGATCCATTTGCACCTCAGAATTCTGCAGCCGTTCTCTGTTTAAGTAATGCTCTGCTTTTTTATTCTTCCAGTCAAAGTGAACAACTTCACATTTTCCCACATTATACTCCATCTGCCAGATTTTTGCCACTCAGTCAACCTATCTATCTGCAACCTCATGTCCTCTTCACAACATACTTCCCTACCTATCTTTGCATCATCTGAAAATTTAGCTACCGTGCCTTCACTCCCTTCATCTAAGTCATTGATATAAATTGTAAAAAATTGAGGCCCCCAGCACAGACTCTTGTGGGACTCCACTTGTCACATCCTGCCAATAAGAAAAAGACCCATTTATGCATATTCTGTTTTCTGCCAGCCAGCCAATCTTCTATCTATACTTGTATGTTACCCCCTACACCATGTGCTTTTATTTTCCGCATTAACCTTTGAACTAACACTTCCTTTCAGAACAAACCATGCATCAGGGTTTCCTGGAGACATCCAACATCAGGGCTTTGGCACTAGCTGGATCTAATGACCACGAGAGGTGACTCTGTGAACAGAATTCTCAAGACACGCAGCTACAACAGTGCTGACTGAGATACAGGTCACTCTCTGGTGTGCACTAGGGTAAGGATGCAACTCTTGAAGCTTTCTCATTCAAAGTAGAAATGCCGTCATCGTATCAATACTGCCTACGCAGATAAAAACCAACAGTTTGCGACTTGACTGAATTGGCGCTTTCTGGCATTCCCACAGAGAGTGCAGAAATAAATAGGAACATAAATCGAGACACCATCTATAATACCACATTCTCAACATATGGGAAGCTAAAGCGGAAAAATGCTGACTAGTTCAAGGCTAACATCACTGTGAAGGAACCTGTCATTGAAGCCAAGTGGTCCGCTATCATTAATTACAAGAGCGATCCAAGCGAGAAAACTCTGAATGCACTAAAGTCTGCTCAAAGTCCAACAGGTGGTATGGCAATGACTACTGGTTACAACTCTGCCAGAATATCCAGGTGCCCTTCGACACAGGGGCATGCATGAAAGGGTCAAAAAGGCAACAAGCCCATCAGCAAAGAAAACAGCTCTATTGAAAACAAAGGTAGGGGCAATCATCACCAAATGCAATAAACATTTGAAGGGATGGGTGGAACACAACCTTGAATTGTACTCGAGAGAGAACTGAGTCACTGAGGAAGCTCTAGACACCATAGAAAGCCTGCATGTTATGGCAGAGCTGGATATTGAACCCATACTGGAAGAGCCTGGCAAAGCTATTGGTTCACTTGCCATGGGCAAAGCTCCAGTGTCAGTAAAATATCACCTGAACTCACCAAGCACAGGAATCTGATACTAATGCATCACCTGCATAGACTTCGATGTCTCTGGTGGAGGGAGATGGTCATGCCCCAGGATGTGTGTGATGCAAAGATTGTGACCCTGTAAAAGAACAAGGGTGGCCACTGTGATTACAACTATCAAGGCATCGTCTTGCTGAGCATCATGGGAAAAATATTTGCCCATCTTGCCCTTATCAGACTGCAGATCTTGGCTGAATGCATCTATCCTGAATCCCAGTGCGGTTTCAGAACTGGAAGATGTACAATTAACATGATCTTCTCAGTGCAACAACTGCAAGAGAATTGCTGTGAACAAAGGCGATCACTATACATTACCTTCACTGATCTCATCAAGGCATTTGACTATATGAGCAGAAGCTGTTGGAGAAAATTGGCTGCCGCCAATATGCTCAATGTGATCTCCTCTTGCCATGGCAACATGATGGGTAATGTCAACTACGATGGGGCAACATTGGCACCCTTTGAGATCCGCAGTGATATCAAACAGGGTTCTGTTTTGGCACCGACATTCTGAGATATTCTTCACTTTGCTGCTGTCATATGCCTTCAGGTCATCTACAGAGGGAGTCTACTTACATACCAGAACTGATGGAAGGCCTTGCTCATCTAAGATCCAAAACAAAGGTGTGCCAAGTCCTTATCAGAGAGTTGTTCTATGCTTACGATGCCACACTAACATTCTGTGCTGAGGAACAGCTACAGTTGCAAACAGACAAACTCTCTCACTCCTGTAAATATTTTGGTTTGGCCATTAGCAACAGGAAGAGAAATGTCATGGTCCAGGATGTTGCCATACCACCATCTACCAGCATTGACAATGGGATGCTGAAGATTGTTGATAGCTTCACATATCTATGCTCTACAATCACCAGCAACCTGTTACTAGATGCTCAAATCAACACACATATCACAAAAGCTGCAGCTGTTATATCCAAGCTGAACAAGAGAGGGTGGAACAACAGCAACCTGACTGAGAACACCAAACTCCGAGTATATCAAGCCCGCATCTTCAGCATACTTCTCTACAGTGGTGAGGCCTGGGCAACAGATGTTAGGCAGGAGAAAAGGCTGGACAATTTCCATCTTCGCTGTCTCAGATGTATCTGTGGCATCTCTTGGCAGGACAAGGTCACCAATTCAGAGATTCTGGAGTGCATTAATTCCATCAGCATACACTCATTGCTAAGCCATAAATGCCCCGATGGATGATGGTCGCATACCCAAAGACCTTCTGTACGTTAAATTAGCCACTGGCTCACAACCTCCTGAATGCCCATACCTTCTCTACAATGAGGCCTACAAGCAAGATTTTTTATTTCTCTTTTCACGGGATGTGGGCTTTTGCTGGCTAGGCCAGCATTTATTGGCCATCCTAATTGCCCTAGAGAAGGTGGCGGTGAGCCACCTTCTTGAACATTTGCAGTCCATGTTCTGAAGATGCACCCACAGTGCTGTTGGGAAGGGAATTTCAAGATTTTAACCCAGAGGTAGTGAAGGAATGGTGATATAATTCCAAGTCCAAGTGTGTGACTTGGAGGGGAACTTCAGGTGATGGTGCTCTCATGCACCTGCTGCTCTTGGCCTTCAAGGTGGTCGAGGTCGCAAGTTTGGAAGGTGCTGTCAAAGAAGCCTTGGTGAGTTGCTGCACAGCATCTTGTAGATGGTACACTTGCTGCCTCTGTGTGTCTGTGATATAGGGAGTGAATGTTGAAGGTGGTGGATGATGTGCCAATCAAGAAGGCTGCTTTGTCCTGGATGGGGTTGAGCTTCTCGAGTGTTCTTGGAGATGCACTCATCCAGGCAAGTGGACAGTATTCCAACACATGCCTGAATTATGCCTTGTAGATGGTGGGCAGGCTTTAGGCAGTTAGGAAGTAAGTTACTCTCCACAGAATTCCCAGTCTCTGACCTGCTCTTGTAGCTGCCGTATTTTTGTGGCTGGTCCTGTTCAGTTTCTGATCAATGGTAACCCTGGGATGATGATAGTGGGGGGTTCAACCATGGTAATGCCATTTCATGTCAAGGGGGGATGGCTGGATTCTCCCTTCTCTGAGATGGTCATTGCCTGACACTTATGTGGCACGAATGTTACTTGCCACTTATCAGCCCAAGCTTGAATGTTGCCCAGGTGTTGCTGCATATGGACATGGGCTGCTTCAGTATCTGAGGAGTCGCAAATGGTGCTGAACATTACACAATCAGAGGGTGACCAAAGGGTTATTAAGAGTGAAGAACGGAAAGTAATTAATTTCAGCAGAGAAAAAGTCTTAGAGAAACTTAAGGGATTAAAAACTGACAAATCCCCAGGACCCGATGGAGAGCACCCAAGGGCTCTTGAAGAGGTAGCTGCAGAGATGCACTAGTTATGATTTTCTAAAATTCTAAGATTTTAGAACAGTCCCAGCAGATTGGAAGTTAGCAAGCTCTGCTATTCAAGAAAGGAAGGAAAACGGACGTCAGTTTGCCTGAGGTCATTCGGAAAGTGCTGGAATCTATCATTAAGACTTAACAATGCATTTAGAAAATCATAGAATAATCAGACAGAATCAACATGGTTTTGTGAAAGTGAAATAGTGTTTGACAAATGTATTGGAGCTTTTTAAGGATATAATTAATAGGGTAGATAAAGGGGAACCAGTAGATGGTTGGTTTTCCTAAATGCATTTAATAAGGTGCCACATGAAAGGTTAATATGGAAGATAAGGGGTTGTGGAGTTCGATGTAATACAGTAGCATGGATGGAGGATTGGTTAATGGAGAGGAAGCAGAGAGTAGGGATAAACAAGGCACTTACAAGTTGCCTCTCTGCCTAGTGGAGTGCCACGAGGGTCAGTGCTGGGGCCTCAGCCTATGGGCAGGATTTTCTGCACCTGCCCGCTGCCAGGATCATTTGGTCCCACTGCAAGTGAATGGACTTCTGGCTGGGACGCCGCCTCGCCTGCCCCACCTATGACGGGGCCGAAAAATCCCGGCCTATATTAATGAGTTAGACGAAGAGACAGAGTAATGTATCTAAGTTTGCTGACGATACAAAGCTAGGTGAGAACGTACGCTATGAAGAGGACACAAAGAGGCTGCAAAGAAATATAGACAGGTGAAGTGAGAGGGCAACAAGCTTTAATGGAGTATAATGTGGGGAAGTGTGGCGTTATTCACTTTTATAAGACATGAAACTTTTAAATGCTGATGTTCAGAGAAACTTAGATGTACTCATATAAGGAATGCAAAGTAGTTCCTCAAGATAGTGCCCTGGGCCCAAACATCTTCAGCTGCTTCATCAATGACCTTCCTTCCATCATAAGGTCAGAAGTGGGAATGTTTGCAGTCGATTGCACAATGTTCAGTACCAATCATGACTCATCAAATACTGAAGCAGTCTGTGTCCAAATGCAAGACCTGGACAATATCCAGGCTTGGGCTGACAAATGGCAAATAACATTCATGCCACACAAATGCCAGGAAATGACCATCTCCAACAAGAGAGAATCTAGCCATCACCCCTTGACATTCAATGGCATTGCCATCACTGAATCCCCAACTATTAACATCCTGGGGGTGGGGGGGGTTACCACTGACCAGAAACTGAACTGGAGCAGTCATATAAATACTGTAGCTACAAGGGCAAGTCAGTGGCTAGGAATCCTGCAGCAACTAACTTACCTCCTGACTCCCCAAAGCTTGCCCATCACTACAAGGCACATGTTAGGAGTGTGATAGAATACTCTTGAGTGTACTATAGGCCCCCAGTCAGAGAAATAAAATAGCAGATATGTAGGCAAATTTCAGAGAAGTGTAAAAATAATAGGGTAGTAATAGTGGGGATTTCAACTTCCCCAACATTAACTGGGTTAGTCATAGTGTGACAGGTTTAGAGGGAGTGGAATTCTTAAAATGTATCCAGGAGAGCTTTTTAAGCCAGTACGTAGGAGGTCCGACAAGAGAGGGGGTGGTTCCGGACTTAATTTTAGGGAATGAAGCCGGGCAAGTGGTAGAGGTATCAGTGGGGGATAAGTTTGCAGATAGTGATCATAACTCTGTTAGGTTCAAGGTGGTTATGGGAAAGGACAAAGATGGGCCAGAAATCAGATTTCTAAATTTGGGGAAGGCTGATTTTAATAAGATCAGTTATGATTTGATCAGAGTGGACTGTATCGGAGCAGTGGGACGCATTCAAGAAGAAAATAGGGAGAGTACAGGGCCAACACATTCCAGTAAAGAAAAAAGGCGGGACCAACAAATCCAGGGAACCCTAGATGTCAAGGGATATACAGGATTGGATAAAGAGAAAAAGGGAAGCTTATGGCAGATACCGAGGGCTCAAAACAGCAGAAGCCCTAGAGGAGTGTAGAATATGTAGGGGGGGAACTTAAAAAGGAAATTAGGAGAGCAAAAAGGGGGGCATGAAAAAACATTGGCAGGTAAAATAAAGGAAAATCCAAAGTTATTTTACAAGTACATTAAGAGTAAGAGGATAACTAGGGAAAGAGTAGGGCCCATTAAGGACCATAGTGGTAATTTGTGTGTGGAGCCAGAAGATGTAGGTAGGTTTCTAAATGTATACTTTGTGTCGATGCTCACAAGTGAGAGGGACGACGTGGGTATGGAAATCAGGCAGAAGGACCGTGATATAATTAAAGAAATTAGCATAGAAAAGTTGTAAGTGGTCTGGCAGGCTTAAAAGTAGATAAATCTCCAGGCCCGGATGAAATGTATCCCAGGCTGAGTGAGGCAAGGGAGGAGATAGCAGGGGCGCTGGCAATAATTTTCACTACCTCAATGGCCACAGGAGAGGTGCCAGAGAACTGGAGGACAGCCAATGTGGTACCGTTATTCAAGAAGGGAGGAGGGGATAAACCAGGGAACTACAGGCCAGTCAGTCTAACCTCAGTGGCAGGGAAACTATTGGAAGCAATTCTGAGGGGCAGAATTAATCTACACTTGGAGAAGCAGGGATTAATCAAGGACAGTCAGCATGGTTTTGTTAAGGGGAGGTCATGTCTGGCCAATTTGATTGAATTTTTCGAAGAGGTGACCAGGTGTGTAGATGAGGGCAATACATTTGATGTAGTCTAGTTGGACTTCAGCAAGGCTTTTGATAAGGTCCTGCATGGGAGACTGATAATGAAGGTAAGAGCCCATGGGATCCAAAGCAATTTGGCAAATTGGATCCAGAATTGGCTGGGTGGCAGAAAGCAGAGGGTGATGGTCAAGGGGTATTTTTGTGACTGGATGCCTGTGTCCAGTGGGGTTCCACAGGGATTGGTGTTGGGTCCCTTGGTGTTGGTGGTATATATATAAACGATTTAGACTTGAATGTAGGAAAGTTTATCAGTAAATTTGCAGTTGACAGGAAAATTGGTGGGGTGGTAAATAGTGAGGAGGATAGCCTTAGATTGCAGGAGGAAATAGATGGGCTGATCAGTGGCAAATGGAATTTAATCCGGATGAGTGTGAGGTGATGCATTGGGCAGGACAAACAAGGCATGGGGATACACGATGAATGGTAGGACCCTGGGAAGTACTGAGGATCAGAGGTGTGCATGTCCACTGGTCCCTTAAGGTGGCAGGACAGGTAGATAAGATGGTTAAGAAGGCATATGGTATACTTGCCTTTATTAGCTGAGGCATAAGATATAAATCTAAAGCAGGGAGGTTATGCTGGAACTGTATAAAATGCTGGTTAGGCCACAGCTAAAGTATTGCGTGCAGTTCTGGAATCCGCTTTATAGGAAAGATATGGTTGCACTAGAGAGAGTGCAGAGGAGATTTACCAGGATGTGGCCTGGACTGGAGAGTTTTAGCTACGAGGAGAGATTGGATAGACTGGGGTTATTTTCCCTGGAGCAGAGGAGATTAAGGGGGGGGACATGATTGAGGTGTATAAAATTATGAGGGGGGCATTGATAGGGTAGACAGGAAGGAACTTTTACCCTTGGAGGAAGGATCAATAAGCAGGGGGCATAGATTTAAGGTAAGGGGAAGGAGGTTTAAAGGGGATGTGAGGAAGAATTTTTTCACTCAGAGGGTGTGGGAATCTGGAACTCTGCCTGAAAGGGTGGTAGAGGCAGAAACCCTCATAACATTTAAGAAGTATTTGGATGTGAATTTGCAATGCCATGGCATACAAGGCTGTGGGCCTAGTGTTGGAAAATGGGATTAGAATAGTTAGGCACTTGTTTGACCGGTGCAGACTCGATGGGCCGAAGGGCCTTTCTGTGTTCTGTAGACCTCTATGACTTTCCATTGGCCCGGATGAATGCAGCTCCAACAATACTCAAGAAGCTGGACACTATCCAGGACAAAGCAGCCTGCTTGATTGGCACCCCAGCCACGAACATTCACTCCCTACATCACTGATACACAGTGGCAGCAGTGTGTAACATCTACCGATGCACTGCAGTAACTCACCAAAGCTCCTTAGACAGCACCTTCCAAACCTATAACTACTACCATGTAGAAGGACAAGGGCCGTAGACACATGGGAACACTGTTGCCGTTCCTTCACTGTTGCTGGGTAAAAGTCCTGGAACTCCCTCCCTAACAGCACTGGTGTTACCTGACCATATGGACTGCAGTGGTTCAAGAAAACAGCTCACCACCACCTTCTCAAGGGCAATAAATGCTGGCCTAGCCAGTGATGCCCATGTCCCATGAATGAATGAAAAAAAGCTGGCACGCAGGTACAGCAAGAACTTAGAAAGGCAAATGGCATGTTGGCCTTTATTGCAAGGAGATTAGAATAAGGAAGTCTTGTTACAATTGTACAGGGTTTGGTGAGACCACACTTGGAGAATTGAGCTTAGTTTGGTCTCCACTTCAAAGGAAGGATATATTTGCCTTGGGGAAAGTACAGTGGAGCTTCGCTACTTTGGGTCCTGGGATGAGAGGGTTGTCCTATGATGTGAGGCTGAGTAAATAGCAACTATACTGTCCGGAGTTTAGAAGAATGGGAGAAGAGCAGCAGAATAGCAGAAAAAAGGTCAGAGCTGTCTGAAAGCAAAACTAGGAGAACAAGATACAGACTGACAGTTTGTGTGGGGAGGGGAGTGCGAGGGGAAGAATTCAAAATGGAGGACAGAGTTCATGATCTGAAGTTGTTGAACCCAATGTTGAGTCGGCACTTCAGCCACATCCTTCCTGTAATGTAGAGACCAGATTAGGCTATTTTGCTTTCAGACAGTGCTGACCTTTATTCTGCTATTAAAATCTACTCTGGGCCAAAGCTTTCATCTTTAATACTATCATTACCACTCTATTTGTCTTGTGTTCCATGACATCTTCATCATTTAATCTCTCCTGTCCTCTAACCTATCCCTGACCTACTATTTTGCTCCGCCTGCCCCTTCCCTCTTTTTCAACTGCATAAAAACCATCACATTTCTATCTCTCTCCAGTTCCGAAGAGGAGTCACATTGGCCTTGAAACTCTGTTTCTCTCTCCAAACCAGACCTGCTGAGATTTTCCAGCACTTTTGGCTTTTGTTTCAGATTTCCAGCATCTGCAGTATTTTTCTTTTATTTTGGAGTCCTTTGTCTGTTGTCCACAATATCAAGTTCAACTTTGCTTTCAACTGGAATTTTTCATAATTACAAGGAATGCAATTGCTTCAAAATAAGCTACCCCTCATGAGATTAGTAAAATTAGAAACTCCCCACCAGTTTTTTCTTGAGATCATCAATCATTTTCTGGCTATAAACTCTTTGATTAGTCATCAACACAGGGAAACATCTACATCCCTCAGGACTCAAAATGTCTATTTAAAGCATAAACACAAAAGAACCCACATGTTAGCTACCTGTTTTGGCCATCCCTCAAAAGTTGGAAAGCCTTATAATAAAAACTGAATGAAAGGTAGCTTGGGCCCCAATTTCTTCTGATTAGATATGTTTGCGAAGGAAGCAGCAATTTAGATAGTGCATATTTGAATGGAATCCGCCACAGCACAGCACTCAAGGTCTCCAATACTGGAGAAAACAATTCTAGATATGCTCATTCTCAAACATGCTTCTTCCCAGAAAAGATGGCTCAAATCTATCCAAATTTCACTGCTTCTCTGGGCATTCTGATCTCTCAGTAGTGTTACAGGAGGAGACTGGGTCAGTCATATGCTAAAATAAGTCAACTTCCTGCAACATAATTAAATGCAGTATTAGTCATAACATTCCATAAGAATCATATGAAATAAGAGGGGTAATCCATTCAGCCCATTGAGCCTGCTCCATGATTCAATAAGCATGGTGGATTTGATTATGGCTTTAACTCCACTTTTCTGCCTGCCCCTCCATAATCCTTGACTATCTTGCAGATCAAAAATCAGCCTAACTCAGCCTTGAATATATTCAATGACCCAGCCTCCACTGCTCTGCGGAAGAGAATTCCAAAGACTTAGCCCTTGAAGATGGAGCTGAGGAGGAAGTTCTCTCAAACGAGAGTCAACATATTTTTAAACTGTGCCTTGTAGTTCTAGATTCCCCTGAGAAATATCCTCTCAGCATCTACCCTATCAAGCACCCCCTAGAATCTTATATGTTTCAATAAGATCACCTTTCATGCTTCTAATCACCTAAGAACAACCCCTCCATCCCAGGAATCAGCCTAGTGAACCCTATCTGAATTACTTCCAATGCAAGTATATACCTCCTTAAGTATAAGGAGACCAAAACTGCACATAGTACTCTAGTTGCATTCCTACCAGTGCCCTGTACAATTGTTGCAAGTCTTCCCTATTTTTATGCTGCATTCCCCTTGTAATCAAGCCTAACATTCGATTTACCTTACTAATTACTTGTTGCTTTGGCTATGGTTCTAGAATCATACAGTCAGCAATTAAAACAAGTCTATCCAAAACTGGCAGGGAAACCCCTGATCACAAGCACTCAGTTGAGGCTGGCAGAAAGGAAACCCTCCCCTGGATGATATGTAACACCCAGATGAAAAAAAATTACCACATTTGAAAGTGAAGAATGATGAATGGAAGAGGCTGGGTTTTAGTTTCCACAAGAACAGTACACTTACAAGAAATAATGCTAATGCCTTTCACTGTCAATTAAAACATACAACATTCTCTAAAATCCACCATCCAGGAACTGTTTATAATTGGGCAATTACCACTTTTTGCTTTATTTGTAAAACAAGAGTGTGTGTCACCAATCCACATCTTACATAAAGGTGTGATTTATACAGAAGTAATTCCCAATGACAAATGCAAGAACAGAATGGAGTTTGTAATCTCCACTTGCTAAGGCTTCTTCCACAGCATCTCCCACCTAGAACAAGAACTGCAGGTGCATGGGAACACCACCACCTGCAAATACCTCTCCAAGTCATACACTATCTTGATTTGGAACCATATTGCCTTCCTTCATTGTCACTAGGTCAAAATCTTGAAACTCCCTACCTAACAGCACCATGGTAACACTTTTACTACATGGGCTGCAGTGGCACAAAAAGGTGGCTCACCACTACCTTCTGAAGGCTAATTAGGGATGGCCAATAAATTCTGGTTTTTCCAGAGATGCCCACATCTTATGAATGAAAAATAAAAAAACAAAGGCAACTTTTAACCAATCTTCCAAAAAGTCTAATGACCTTACCAAAGATAAAACATTCACACGATCAGTTGTAGTGATTAGGGTAGGCAGACGCACTTAATGCAAGGACAGTATGTAAAGCCAAACCTTTCGAATGGTGAACGAACTCGACTGATCACATGGAAGGTCAATACATCCTTCACCAACATTTCTTTATCATCCAATGACCAAATTGGTCTTAAGCATCCAGCTACGGAAAGGTAGTCAGCATTTTCGTTGACAGATAATTTCAACTCTTCCAAGCTCGAAGATTCTTTTATCTGAAACACACAGTCATAAGTTATAATTAAAGCATACACTAGGCATTCCAGAAATAGTGATCCCCCAAATAGTGTCACAAATTCTTATTGAAACTTATGAAAAAACTAGGAGGATGTTCAGCCTGCTCTGCCATTCAAAAAAATCATGTCTGATCTTCTACCTCACCTCTACTTTTCCACCCTATCCTCATATTTCTTGATTATTTCAGGGTCTAAAAATCTATGAATCTCTGTCTTGAATATACTCTACCACTGTCTGGCCATATTATTCTGGACAAAGAATTCTTGAGATTCACAAACTTTTGAGTGAAGAAATTTCTTCTCATTTCATTTCTAAGTGACCGACCCCTTATCCTGAGACTGAGTCTCTAGTTCTTTACTCTCTCTAGCCAGGGGAAATAGCTTCTGAAGCATGTACCCAGTCAAGTCTCTTAAGAATTACATACATTTCAAGTAAATCACCTTCCAACTGGAAAATACATAACCATTCTGCTCAATCTCCCTGCTCATCCAAGGAATCATTCTGGTGAACCTGCATTACACCCCTTCAAAAGGCAACCTGAAAATTACCCATTTACTGTCTGTTTTCTGTCATTAACCAGTCCTCAATCCATGGTTATATATAATCCCATAAGGTCCAATATTGTCCAACAGCCTCGCTGAATGTCCTTCGAAAATCTAAATATACTACAACCATTGGTTCTCCCTGATCTATCATGCAATAACAGCCTCAAAAAAAGTGCCCTGTTCATACGTCCCTAAGCATGAGAACACCATGACCTGCAAGTTCCCCTGCAAGTCACACACCATCCTAACTTTGAACTATATCATTGTTCCTTCACTGTCGCTGGGTCAAAATCCTGGAACTCCCTCACTAATCGCACAGTGGCTGTACATACACCACAAAGAGTGCAGTGGTTTAAGGCGACGGCTCACCACCACCTTCTCAAGGGCAATTAAGGATGAGCAATGAATGTTGGTCTTACTGGGTGACATTCACAAACCATGAATGAAAAATAATTTTAAAAAAATTGGTTCGAGCATTGTCCCTGCTACCGATGGCCGAGAATTCCCAGATTCTTCTCCCTCTACTTTCTTGCATATTGGGTTTACGTTTGCAACCTTCCAATCAAAAGGAAACATTCCAGCATCTAGGGAATTCTGGAAGATTAAAACCAATGTATCTACTCTCCCTGCAGCCACCTCTTATAACCCTAGGATCTAGGCCTCAGATTCAAGGGGCTTTGTAAGCTTTTAATCTCATTAATTGCCCCGGTGCTTTCTCTTTACTAATATTAATTACTTCAAGTTCTTCACTCTCATTAGACCTAATGATTCCTAAACTAAGATTCCCAAAACTGGACAGAATAGACAATGTCTTCACTGCAGACCAACCAAATGATTTGTATAGATTTAGAATGAAAAAAAAAGCAGAGGAAATGCTAAGTTCAAATTCAACTAAGGTCCAAAACGTTTTTATAGCCTTATCGACTTGTCCAACTTGTCTTTGACTTTTATAAATTTTTGTATATGAACTACTAGTCTCTAAACTCCTTTTAAAGTTTTACTGTTTAATGTATATTCTCACTAATTTTTCTTATCAAGATGGTGCCAACTCATTAAAATTGATCTGGCATCCATCTATTAATCTATTTCCTCTAAAATAAGCCATGCTCCCTATTTGTATATTGACTGCAAATTTTAGCAGTGTATCCCCCTGCACCCAAAGTCTAGTTTGACTTTTTAAAAAGCGAAGTTGTTCCAACTCTGATACCTTGGATTGTCATGGATTACAACTCTCCAATCTGAAAATATCCATTAACCACTACTATTTTCTATCCTTTAATCAGCTTTCCATTATGGCTGATAAATGGGATTGGGTAGGTAGGTCAGGTGTTTCTCATGTGTCGATGCAGACTCGATGGGCCGAAGGGCCTCTTATGCACTGTGAGATTCTGTGATGGCTTGATAAAAATATTTTATAATTTTGATCTTATCCCTGCAACTGAAGTACTTTTCTTATGCAGACCAAGTAGAATAATAAATACATTTGGTCTTGTCACACACCATTGTTAAATAATAAACAAACATTTTTGCATGTCTTAAAGGTTGGGAAGCATCTGTTTACCTAGGACACTAAATAGACAGAATGTCCATCTACTTGACATGCAAATCATTATATCAAAAACCAAGAAGCATTAAAAATAGAAAAGGTTTATTTAAATATGTTGCTTTTCACCAAACATATTTGAAACAAAACATTTTAGTACCACTAAGTTCGTTCAGTAGGTTTATTTAGAACCTCCATCAAATTTAAATAATGATAAAGTGCTTCCAAAAGGCACAAGTTATTTTTTCCTCTCTGAATATGCAAATAAAAGAAATGCAGCCACAATAACAATTTAGACTGTTACAAAATAAGAACAATGGAAACATTTCAAAGTGCAAAATTTCAATTGGAACACATTAATGCTGACTTCGAACATAATATTTTACAAGGTTTGTTCAGCAGTTACTTACAAAAAATTAATTTTAAAAAATTGTTATCTTACTTTGACTTCTTTCAACTTTTATTTTAAAGGAAAGGTATTAGTCATTTTCACTGCTTCTAAAATTGGCTAAAATAAAAACAGAAAATGCTGGAAAAACTCAGCAGGTCTGGCAGCATCTGTGGAGGGAGAAACAGAGTTAACGTTTCGAGTCCGTATGACTCTTCTTCAGAGCTTGCCTGATTGTTACTCCAGCCACCCTCTCTAACATTGGATAGATGGACTTGCAAACAGCACGCCTTGACCTGCTCTGCAGATGGCCGGTTTTGCTGCCGATTAAAAAAATATCTGGAATTGTGGATGCGTATGCATGCTGGGAGATAAAGTCCCTTTTCAGTTTCTTCAGCTGATAGTAATAGAAACATCATGAACTAAAACCCTAGGCCGCATGGTTAATATAAATAGTTTAGTTGCAATTTTTGCTATTTGTTTTTATGTTATTAAATCTTGTTTCCTGCACTAAGTTTCTCAACTGGAGAGAATACAAGTTGGCAGCCAAATGCATTTACCAAAATATTCAGAGCAATCTTTTGTTGACTGCATTGTTGATGGTTATTGTCATATCAGCAGTTTTTTTATTCGAAAAATAAATACCAGCTTTGCCTGTTTTTGATGGCATGTTCCCTACCTGCTCAGTTGTGATTAGTTATATTTTATAAATATGCAGACTGAGTCAATCAGGTGCAAGTGTGACATATACTTTGTAGATTAAGTGCAATGTTCAAATGATGGATATAGATGTGCATGAAACATTTTCTCTCTTCACCCCACCATTCTTCTCCACACACACCACACAATATTCAAGGTCAAGGCAGTTGGTAGGAACAAAAACAAAAATAGCTGGAAAAACTCAGCAGGTCTGACAGCATCTGCAGAGAGGAACACAGTTAATGTTTCGAGTCCGTATGACAGTTGGTAGAAATGTTGCTGCTAAGCTTGCTAAGTACACAATAGTATTCTATGGATTCTCAGACATGTTTTCACCTTTCTCTATAGGAAGCAACTAAAATTAGAAACTGAACAGGGTGAGGCTGATGATCACCAACTTTTCAGAGATTTTTTTCCCTTCACTTCAAGATAAGGGGTCAGTTCTGTGAATAGAAACGCTTTCTACATTTGGGACTGAATTTTGCATCAAATTGTCTCAAGTCAGCAATAACACAATCACCACATAGTAAAGGTGCCATCCTCAGAACCCCCCTCTTAATGCACAAGAATATTTTTCCCAATTTTCACAGAAGGTACCCTTATGGTTTCTCTATGGCATACATACTGCCAGTTTGTGTCAAGTGATTGAAAAATCTGTTGCTGTGGGCTTATTACAAGGACTTTAATTTACCCCTCATCTCACTTGATAGCTTTACATCAGCAGAGAGGAAAATACTTTCATTCCTTGGTGGATTTGAACTTGTCTCTTTTTGGCAAAAGGAAGGTGCGTTAGTCTGGTACCCTGAGAATAACACTTATACTATTTTTAAGTGTCGTTAAGAATTTACCTTTTTGATCTTTTGTGTCACCTCAAAATGTGTCACATCTTCCATAGTTGGTTCAGTTACCTCTGGACCATAGGCCAGACAATTAAACAGAGTTGTGGAGAAGAAATTTGGTGATGGGCCACCATGAACTATTGAAATTGCAATCATCCGTCCTGCTTCATAATACCAGTCCCACCTAAGAGCTACAGAAGGGAAAAAACATAAATACACGTATATACAATTTTGTAATGCAATGATAATACAGGTTGAGTATCCTTTATCCGAAATCCTTGGGGCCGATTTCATTTTGGATTTCAGATAATTTTGGTTTTCGGATATTGCATATAAACTTTCATTATAATAGCTCAAGCCTAGGCTAGCTAAAGTAAAATAGTCCAAAGTAAATAAAATGGCTGGAAAAGTAAGATGTATTACTGAATAATAAATACAGGGTACCTGTAATAAGTTTCTTTTTGACATGTTCACCACAAGAATCGTAAAGTAAAAAGTGCAGACAAACAATTAGACTTCCACGCTAAAGGTCGATGAGGTTAAAAAAAAGAGGTGCGGTTTTTGGATGTGCTCGGTTTTCGGATTTATGGATCAAGGATATTTGACCTGTAGAGGGAAGCAAAAGGGGATATCCACTCCATATCTACTTCCCTTACCGTACAATAGTGAATGCACCGAACAAGTACATAATTGGCTGGGAAGCAAAAGGGGATATCCACTCCATATCTACTTCCCTTACATTACAATATTGAATGCACTGAATAAGTACATAATTGGCTGGGAAGCATTCTGGAACTTCCTGATTTAACACAAGGCCAACGGACAAAGAAGCATTAGGGAGCACTGCCATAATGGAAGAAATCAGGCGTTGTTTGTTTTATCATAAAATGTTTGCTATTTAAACAAAATAAGTGACAGTCATTTGCTGGTTCATTCCCCAGGGCAATGTCTTGACCAATCAGAGTCAAGCTGCCTGCTTTAAATTTCAAACAATGCTTGGTATTTAACCGTCAATCACCATCAACTAGTGCATTCTCTGTGGCAACACCTCTACCAATCAGAGCCAACTTGCCAACTACTTAGCACTCTCTTCTCAAACAGTATAAATTTGTTGTTTCACCTGACATTGGCATTTTCTTGCGAATTGTCCTGTTGAGTGCAAGATGAAAAGCTTCAACAAAACTGTCTCATTTTTCCAACAATACTCAAGTTCTGTACCACCAAACATCAATTTAGTTTAAGAATCTTTACAATTATCCATAACATACTGCATAAGCTGAATATTTGCAATACCTGTTGAAATTGACATGGAACAGAAAACACTTTTTCATGTACAAGCACTTTCCAGAGATTGTTATTTGAGATCAAGAAATGTTCAAGCTTTCTGCTGAATCTTTTTTATGAAGATATTTATCATACCCTACTAGTGACCATAACATATCCTTTTACTTACCTGGAAATTAGGTTCAGAGCATACTCTAAGTAGCATTACTGATACCTTCAGAACGTTTCTTTCTAGTATAGGACTATACACAAGTTATTAAAAATCATGCATGTGAAAATTAAGTCAATTATCAAGCCAACATAAAATAACACGATTTAGCTATTCATTTTCAAACCTGTACTGCATCAAAATCAAATACAAATAGAAAACTTTGAAATAATTGTAGCTCTGAAGTTTAATATATGTTAAAAATGTCTAACCTCGAGAATTTAGAGTCATGTTCTTTGAGGTAGTAGAACCTTCAAACAAAACTGAATTCTCAAGATGATGCATGAGCAAACAAAAAAATTCATGACAAGGATTTCCCAGATCAACAGCAACTGGAGGTTTTCTAGTATCATCTGAAAACTGAACGCAAATTGTGCTGGTGGGGCTGAACGTTTTGCGTCTCATCTCTCTCAGAGCTCCTTCCCAGACATTTGTTCTGTCAACATTGATTCTTGAGATGACATTCAATTTGATTTGTGACCTTAAGTCTTTCAAAATGTCTGTAAGTGATCTTGACGTGAATATCTGGCTGTTTAAGAAATAGTTAAAAAAAGAAAAATATTTTGTAGTCGAGGTTAATGACTGGAAAAATTGTGCAACATCACAGGTTTTATTTCATAGAAAACATGTAATTTTCCAATAAAAGTTGAAATATTTGGCAATTTAGATAATAGAAAAGCAAAAGCGAGAGATATTCTAACAAGTAACAACAGCCATTCATACAAAACAAAAATGGGAAGTTCAGTTCTTGAACAATGAAACCCAAAATAACAGTTTCCCAAATCCCAAAATTTACTGGGAGGGTACAGTGAAAACCTGGCAAAGAGGGATGGGGAAGTCTTGCTGAATTTAATGGCAAGAATTCATTACTTTTTTCTTATAATTACCACAACTTGACAGGGTGGCTGGCTGCTGGGCAAGTAAGTCAGGGGCAGGAGGATGTAACTAGGGACCCTTGGCAAGTGAGCACGAGAGAACAAGAGGGACGGAACCAGAGATCAGGCCAGGAGGAAAAGGAAAAGAGGTGGGAGGAAAAGGGAGATCTGGGGTTGGGCACCCGTGCTCTTCCTGTGTGATAAGAACTGCTTGAAAAGGCATTTATTTTGTGGAGATTGAAACTCCCACCTTCCTCCCTTTAACTTCCAGGTTTGTGAAGCCCTGGGTATTCTGTAAGATATCTCTTAGATTTAAATCAGGCTCCCAATTGCACTGTGGGAGCCCGATTTAAATGTGTGAATAAAGTGTCCCATAGGGCACCCAGCTGCTACTGCAATAAGTGCCTATGCGGCAGGTTCTAGTTTAATTTTTAACCCTCACTCCTCATGGGGACGGAATTAATAGAGGCTATGTTCTCTGATGAGTTGGAACAATACTGAAAGTGGCTGGGAAAAAGATCTACACCAACAACTTGCACTGATATAGCATCTTTAGTGTTGTATGTTCAAGGCTGGGAAAGATAGATTTCTAATCTCTCAGGAAATCAAGTGGGAAACCAGCGAGAAAGTGGAGTTGAGGCAGATCAGCATGAACGTAGTCAATGTTGTTCCTGTTTATCATGTGTCCCAAGGCAATTCACAGGAGCACTATCAAACAAAATTTGACACCAGGTCATCTAAGAGATCCAGATTAAATCTGACTGTTATTGTGCACAAAGCAAAGTTTAGGATCAATGCAGATAAGAGACAGCCAAAGCAAACGAGATGTTGGGTTGTATTAATTGATCTATTAAATACATGTCAAAGAATACCATTCTGTCCTTATGCAGGTCTTTGTTTAGACTGCATCTAAAGTACAGTGACAGTTTAGGCTCCCTCACATATTCGGTGATATAGTGGCCTTGAGAAAGGTTCAGAGGAGAACCACAAGAATGACTCCCAGTTTAAAAAACGTTGTTACTCAGGAAAGCTCAACAAACTGGATCCATTCTCTTTAGAACAGTGTGGCACTGGAGGTGACCTGAGAGTTCTATAAAATAATGAAAATTTATTGGTAGATTACTTCGACTGGACAGATTGAACCAGACCAGGTGTCATGCCTTTAAATCATGTGAGAGTAATAGGCTAGATGATATGCAGGTCTTCTTTTCTTGGAACATAGGAGGAGTAGGCCATTCAGCCCTTCAAGCATGCTCTGCCATTCAATAAGATCATGGCTGATCTGGTTGTGGTCTCAACTGCACTTTGCTGTCTGCCCCCCCATAATTCTTGACTCCCTTGTCTAACAAAATTCTGTCTAACTCTGCCTTGAATAAATTCAATGACCCAGCCTCCACTGCTTTTTGGGGAAGAGAATTCCATATTCTAATGACCCTTTGAGGGAAAAAATTTTTCCTCATCTTCGTCTTAAACAGGAGGCATCTAATTCTTAAATGCTGTCCCCTGATTCTAGTCTCTCCTCCTGGTGTCTACCCTATCAAATCCCCTCAGGATCTTATATGATTCAATAGAGAGTAGTGAGCCTCTGGAATATGCTGTCAGCTTATGTGCTATGTCCTGGTTCTCCACATTCCTTCAAAGTGAAGCTGAACCAGTTCTTGCTGGAGCAAACATTGTATCTTATATCTACCCCCTGCAAAGGGCTAATCTTTCCTAAATCTTTGCTGCAGACTTCAGTTTTTACCTAGTGTGACATGTATTTTAAGAATCAGAACGTACATTCAGAATTCACATTGTGATTATGGATCAAACATGTGTGGCAATTATGAGGTTTTAAGAGTATTATGCTTTAGAACTGTATCTTTAATTTAAGGTCAAATGGAAGGGACCTGTTCTGAAGGCTGCTTGACCACAGGCCTGGGGCGGTTAAAGATCCAAGAGAGGCCCAGGTTGTGTTATTGGAGCAATGGTATAAGGTGTAAAAAAGTGGCGAAGACACAGAATAAAAAAATGCAAGGAGAGCAGAGATGCAGAACAAGAGCGGGGGAGAGCGGAGATAGGATAAAAAGAATGAGGAGAGCGGAGACATAGGAAAATGAAAACAGTGAGAGAGGAGAGAGCAGCGGCAATCTGAAAACAGCGTGAGAGGAGAGAGCATCGGGAGTCTGAAAACAGTGCGAGAGGAGAGAGCAGCGGGAATCTTTTTAAAATTAATTTATGGGATGTAGGTGCCACTGGCTAAGCCAACCTTTATTGCCCATCCCTAACTGCCCCTGAGAAATCCATGTGGATGTGCTGTTAGGGAGGGAGTTCCAGGATTTTGATCCAGCGACAGTGAAGGCATGGCGACATATTTCCAAGTCAGGATGGTGAGTGACTTGGAGGGGAACTTCCAGGTGGTGGTGTTCCCATGTATCTTCCTGATGGTAGTGGACATGGGTTTTGGAAGGTGCTGTCTAAAGAGGCTTGGTGAATTCCTGCAGTGCATCTTGTAGATGTTGTACAAAGCTGCCACTGTGCATTGGTGGTGGTGGGAGTAAATGCTTGTGAATGGGGTGCCAATCAAGCAGGGCTGCTTTGTCCTGAGTGGTGTCCAGCTTCTTAAGTGTTGTGGGAGCTGCACTCATCCAGTCAAGTGGAGAGTATTTTATCACACTCCTGACTTGTGCCTTGTAGATGGTGGTCAGGAGGTGAGTTACTTCCGGCAGGATTCTTAGGCTCTGACATGCTCTTGTAGCCACAGTATTTATATGGCTAGTCCAGTTCAGTTTTGGTCAATGGTAACCCCTAGGATGTTGATAGTGGGGCATTCAGCGACGGTAATGCCATTTGAATGTCAAGGGGTGATGGTCCGATTGTCTCTTGTTGGAGATGATCATTGCCTGGTAATTGTGTAGCGCGAACATTACTTGCCACTTGTCAGCCCAAACCTGGATATTGTCCAGGTCTTGCTGCATTTGGACATGGACTGCATCAGTATCTGAGTCGCAGCAAATGGTGCAGAACACTGTGCAATCATCATTCTGACCTTATGTTGGAAGGAAGGTCATTGATGAAGCAGCTGAAGATGGTGGGGTTGAGGACACTACCCTGAAGAACTCCTGCAATAATGTCCTGGAACTAAGATGATTGATGAGGGAGGAGGTTTTAGCGGCCTTAAAAGTGGATAAATCCCCAGGCCCAGATGAGATGCATCTCAGGCTGCTGTGGGAGGCAAGGGGGGAATCAGGGGCCCGGGCATTAATTTTCAAATCCTCTCTGGCCACATTGCCAGAGGACTGGAGGACAGCCAATTATTCAATGGTAGCGTTATTCAAGATAGGCGGTAGGGATCAACAAAGGAAATATGGGCCAGTGAGTCTAACATCAGTGGTAGGGAAACTTGTGGAAACAATTGAGGGACAGAATTAATCTCCATTTGGAGAAGCAAGGATTAAGCAAGGATAGTCAGCATGGCTTCTTCAGGAGAGATCATGTCTAACATATTTGATTGAATTTTTCGAGGCGGTGACTAGGTGTGTAGATGAGGGGAGTGCAGTTGATGTATTCTAGATGGTTTCAATAAAGCTTTTGACAAGGTCTCACATGGAAGGCTGGTCAAGAAGGTAAGAGCCATGGGATCCAGGGCAATTTGGCAAATTGGATCCAAAATTGGCTTCATGGCAGGAGGCAGAGGGTGATGGTTGAAGGTTGTTTTTGTGACTGGAAGCCTGTGTCCAGTGGTGTACCGCAGGGTTCGGTGCTGGGTCACTTGCTGTTTGTAGTGTTCATTAATGATCTAGACATAAATGTAGGAGGTATGATCAGTGAGTTCGCAGATGACACGAAATTTGGTGGTGTGGTAAATAGCGAGGAGGAAAGCCTTAGACTACAGGACGAAATAGATGGGCTGGTCAGATGGGCAGAACAGTGGCAAATGGGATTTAATCCTGCAAAGTGTGAGGTGATGCATTTTGGGGGAACTAACAGGGCAAGGGAGTACATGATGAATGGTCGGATCCTAAGATGTACAGAGGATGAGAGGGACCTTGGTGTGCATGTGCATAGATCCTTGAAGGCAGCAGCACAGGTAGATATGGTGGTTAAGGAGGCATATGGGATACTTGCCTTTATTAATCGAGGCATTGAATACAAGAGCAGGGAGGTTATGATGGAGCAGTATAAAACGTTATTTAGGCCACATCTGGAGTACTGTGTGCAGTTCTGGTCACCACATTATAGGAAGGATGCGATTGCACTGGAGGGGGTGCAGAGTAGATTCACCAGGATGTTGCTTGGGCTGGAGCATTTCAGCCACGAAGAGAGGGTAGATAGGCTGGGGTTGTTTTCCTTAGAGCAGAGAAGGCTGAGGCTGAAGACTGATGTGTACAAAATTATGAGGGGCATATATGGTAGATAAGAAGAATCTTTATCCCTTAGTGGAGGGGTCAATAACCAGGGGGCATAGATTTAAGGTAAGGGGCAGGAGGTTTGAAGAGGATTTGAGGAAAATTTTTTTCACCCAGAGGGTGGGGGGCACCTGGAATTCTCTGCTTGAGGGGGTGGTAGAGGCGGGAACCCTCACAACATTTAAGAAGTATTTAGATGAACACTTGAAACGCCATAGCATACAAGGCTACAAGCCAAGTGCTGGAAAATGGGATTAGAGTAGATAGGGGCTTGATGGCCGGCGCGGACACGATGGGCCGAAAGCTGTAAAATTCTTTCCGAGCTGTAAAATTCTATGATTCTATGACTTTTCTGCAGACTGATAATAAAATCAATGAGTCTTATTGGGGGTTTGGGGCCTCTAGTGGCTGTAAAAATAACATGAGAGGAGAGAGCAGCGGGAGTCTGAAAACAGCGTGAGAGGAGAGAGCAGAGGGAGTCTAAAAGTAGTGTGAGAGGAGAGAGCAGCGGCAGTCTGGAAACAGCGTGAGAGGAGGGAGCAGCGGCAGTCTGGAAACAGCGTGAGAGGAGAGAGCAGTGGCAGTCTGGAAACAGCGGGAGAGGAGGGAGCAGTGGCAGTCTGGAAACAGCGTGAGAGGAGGGAGCAGCGGCAGTCTGGAAACAACGTGAGAGGAGGGAGCAGCGGCAGTCTGGAAACAACGTGAGAGGAGGGAGCAGCTGCAGTCTGGAAACAACGTGAGAGGAGAGAGCAGCGGCAGTCTGGAAACAACGTGAGAGGAGAGAGCAGTGGGAGTCTAAAAACAAAGTGAGAGGAGGGAGCAGCGGCAGTCTGAACACAGCGTGAGAGGAGAGAGCAGTGGCAGTCTGAAAGTTGAATTAAAAAAACTTTGACATCACAGGAAGTTGATAAGTGCTTGGTGTAAGGGACAGTATATTAGGACTCCAGAGTTAAAGTAGATCTATAAATAAAAGAACCAAAACTTTAAACAAAATAAAATAATTAAATTAAATACCTCAAACACATACCTGTGTAATTCAGAAAATTATAACTTTCAGTTGCAGGTGGTACTAGCATTTAATAAGCACAGTAAATCCTAGTATACATAGGAATTATTCTAAGTCAATTAAGGAAGTAATTAAATTAAATTAACCAAATAACATAAGCAACAAGGACAGGTGTTATGTTGCAGCTGTGGAATGTGGGTGCTTTTGGACGCCAAGGCAATACAGAACAAACACGTCTGCAGAAAGTGTAAGCAGCTAGACAAATTCCGGATCAGGGCAATTGATCTGGAAGCTGAGCTGCAGACACTGCGCAACATAAGGGAGGGGGAGAAATACCTGGACACTTTGTTCAAGAAGATGGTCACAACTCTTAGGGAAGGACCATCTGTTTTGGTCAGCAGTGAGGGACAGGAGGATGTGACTATGAATGAGGCAGGTTAACGGACTGAGCTGGCAGTAGTGGAGGAGCCTCAGACTTTGCAATTGTCAAAAAGGATTGAGGTGCTTGTAACCTCTGTGGGCAAAAGCAAGGTCTGCAAGGTGGATAAGCAGATGGGTCATGGCTCTGGACGCCGTTCAAGCGGGGGGAACAAAAAGGAATGTAGAGGTAGTAGGAGACAGTATGGATAAGGGGATTGACGCAGTTCTCTGCACCAAAGAGTGAGAGTCCAGAAGGCTGTGTTGCCCGCCTGGTGCCAGGGCTCGGGGCATCTGCTCAGGGCCGGCGAGGAACTTGGAGTGGGAAGGGAAGGATCTAGTTGTCATGGTCCATGTAGATACCAACAACATATATAGGACAGGGAAGAAGTTTCTGCATAGTCAGTATGAGAAGCTAGGCACCAAATTAAAATGCAGAACCTCAAAGGTAGTAATATCTGGATTAATTCCTGAGCCATGTGCAAATTCGCAGAGGGAAAATAAGATTAGAGATGAAGGTGTGGCTTAAAGACTGGTGTTGGAGAAGTGGGTTCTAGTTCCTAGGGCACTGGCACCAGTATTAGGGCAAATGGGGGCTGAACAGTTGGGACCGGTGTTCTTGCAAGCCGCATAACTAGGGAAGTAGAGAGGGTTTCAAACTAAATAGTGGGGCAAGGGATCAAATTTGGGAAGATGTGGCAAATCAAAAAGTAGAGACAAGGCAAGAGAGTAAAGTATTAATATGGGAAAGGATAAGCAGACCATGACAGGAAGGGACGGAGAGTACAAATCTAAAAGAAAATCAGCAGATAAGACTAGAGGTTACGAAAATAATAAAAGGACAAAACTTAAGGCTTTGTATCTGAATGCACATGGCATACGCATCAAAACAGATGAACTGGTAGTGCAAATTGAGATAAACAAATATGATTGACTAGCCATCAGAGACATGGCTGCAGGATGACATAGATTGGGACCTGAATATTGACGGGTATGTGACATTTAGGAAGGACAGGAAACTAGAAAAAAGCTGAGGGGTGGCTGTTAATTGAGGATGATATTAGCACAATAGAGGGGGAATGGCCTAAGTTCAGGAAACCAGGAAATAGAAGCTGTTCAGGTAGAGATGAGGAATGATAAAGGCAAGAAGTCACTCGTGGGAGTGGTGTACAGGCCACCTAACAAAAACCACAAGGTAGGATGGGGTGCCAAAGAAGAAAGAATGGGAGCTTGTCAGAAGGGTACGTCAATTATCAAGCGAGGTTTCAATCTACATATAGACTGGAAAAATCAGATGGGCAAAGGTAGCCTAGGTAAGGAATTCGTAGAATGCCTTCGGGATAGTTTCTTAGAAAAGCATGTTCTGGGACCAACCAGAGAGCAAGCTATCCTAGTCCAGGTATTGACCAACCAGACACAATTAATTAATGACTCCACAGTGAAGGTAGCAATGATCATAATGTGATTGAACTTTACATTCAGTTGGAGGGAGGAAAGAGTGGGTTAATATTTTAAACTTTAATAAGGGCAATAATGAGGGCATGAAAGCAGAGCTAGCAAAAGAGAACTGGCAATTTAGGTTAAGGGATTTCTGAATACACAGTTGATACATTCCAACAAAAGAGAAAATTTCCAAAGGGAGGACACACCATCCATGGTTAACTAAAAAATGTTAAAGATAGCATCACACTTAAAGAAAAAACATATAATTGAGCAAAACGGGTGGCAGGTCAGAAGACTGGTCCGAATATGAAAAAAAGCAAAAAATGACTAAAAGATTAATAAGAAGGGAAAAATTAAATAGAAGAGGAAGTACAACACAAAGCTAGCTAGAAATATAAAAACAGATAGTAAGAGTTCTATGGATACTGACCAAAGTGAGTGTTGGTCTTATAGAAAGTGAATCTGGGGAATTAATAATGGAAAATAAGGAGATGGCAGACTAATTGAACCGGTATTTTGCATAGGTCTTCACTATACAGGATATAAATAATATCCCAGAAATAACTATAAACCAGGAATTAGATGGGAAGGAGGAACTCAAGAAAATTGCAATCACCAGGTTAGTAGTACTTAGCAAATTGTTGGAACAAATTGTTGGGTTGACAGGCCCCCAGGCCTTGATGGATTTCATCCTAGGGTCTTAAAAGGAATGGCTAGTGAGGTAGTTGATATGTTGGTTTTAGCTTTCTAAAATTCACTAGATTTGACCAAGGTTCCATTAGATTAGAAAATAGCTAATGTAACTCCTTTATTCAAAAAGGGAGGGAGGCAGAAACAAATTATAGGCTGGTTAGCTGAACATCTGTAATAGGGAAAAGGTTGGAAGCTATTATTAAAGACATTATAACAGAGCACTTAGGTAAATTCAAGGTAATCAGGCAGATGCAACATGGTTTTGTGAAAGGGAAATCATATTTAACCAATTCAATTGTAGTTCCCTGAAGTAACATGTGCTGTGGATAAAGGGGAACCAGTGGATGTGCTATACTTAGATTTTCAGAAGGCATTTGATAAGGTGTCACATCAAAGACTATTGCAGAAAATAGTCTTTTTGACTATGTGTAGGGGGTAACATATTGGCATGAATAGAAGATTGGCCAGCTAACAGGAAACAGAGTACTCATAAATAAGTCATTTTCTGGTTGGCAAGATGCAATGAGTGGTGTGTGCTACAGGGATCAGTGCTGGGGCCTCAACTCTTTATAATTTAGATAAATGACATGGCTGATGGCACCGAAGGTATGGTTGCTAAATTTGCTGATGACACAAAGCTAGGTAGGAAAGTAAGTTGTGAAGAGGACATAAGGAGGCTACAAAAGGATATAGATAGGTTAGGTGAGTGGTCAAAGGTCTGGCAAATGGAGTATAATGTGGAAAAATGTGAAATTGTCCACTTTGGCAGGAAGAATAAAAAAGCTTATCTAAATGGTGAGAGATTGCAAAGCACTGAGATGCAGAGAGATCTGCGTGTCCTGACACATAAATCACAAAAGGTTAGTCTGCAGGTACAGCAAGTAATTAGGAAAGAAAATAGAGTGTTATCGTTTATTGCAAGAGGAATTGAATGCAAGAACAGGGAGGTTATGCTTCAGTTATACAGGGCATTGGTGAGACCACATCTGGAGTACTGTGTAAAGCAGGATGTAAATGCATTGGAAGCAGTTCAGAGAAGGTTTACTAAATTAATACCTGGAATGGCAGGTTCTCTTATGAGGAAAGGCTGGACAGGCTAGGCTTGATTCAACTGGAGTTTAGAAGAGTAAGAAGTGACTTGATAGAAACATATGCGATCCTAAGGGGACTTGACAGGGTGGATGTAGAAAGGATGTTTCCACTTTTGGCAGAATCTGGAACAAGGGGTCACTGTTTAAAAATAAGTGGTTGCCCATTTAAGACAGAGATGAAGAGAATTTTTTTCTCTCAGAGGGTCGTGAGTCTTTCGAACTCTTCCTCAAATGGCAGTGGAGGCAGAATCTTTAAATTTTTTTAAGGCAGAGGTAGATAGATTCTTGATAAGCATGGGGGTGAAAGTTTATCGGGGGTAGGCAGGGATGTAGAATTGAGGTTAAAATCAGATTAGCCATGAGCTTATTTAATAGTGGAGCAGGCTTGAAGGGCCAAGTGGCCTACTCCTGCTCTTAATTCATATGTTCCTAAGTGATCACATTTGCAGATAATGGCAGCAGTCTCCAAGTCCAAAATGAGTCTCCCAAAGTCCCAGAAAGGTGTTGAAAGTATTGAGTTGTAAGTTGTGCTGTAAAAGTCCATTTCCTTCTAAGATGAAATAGAGTTGGAGGTCAAGAATAGCTCATCAGCATGTATCTGAATGCAAGGCTAATGTCTTTCATGGTGCAATGGGGAAAGGGTGCAAAGGAAGCCATTTTGGAGGTCAGATTACATGCTTCTGTAGAAATCAATGAATAAATATCACAGGCAGGCAGCTGTTTTTGTGTGGTCAGCAGAAAAAAGAGGCTGCTTGGCTTTGTAAGCTACTAAAGCTGGATGTAAGAGGGAGACAGTCTCTGATCGAAGCACAGCCTCAAAGGATTCTGGGAGATTTGATCACCAGATTGGAAGCATCATTGGGCCAGGCTTTATTGCTGGTAGTTGATTTAGGAAACTCTCCGAAAACTAAGGGAAGTGTCTGGAGGCGGTCATTCGAAATTACTACTGAGCCAAATGTGGAAATGTGAATCCCATCGGAAGCTGGAAGCAACTGTGGACTGTTTGCTAGAAGGGCTGTTTCTCTGCTGAGAGTGAAATGTGAGTTAAGTATAAAAGGGGAATGTTCCTTTCTGCAGCTTCAAGTATAAGGTACCTACAAAAAAGTGAACGTTTTAAAATGTGAAATCTTGTTGCATCACCCTTTCAGTAATTAACTGGAAGCTTTTGTTTTTGAACTCTACAGAGATTGTATTACACATTATGATCATAACACAATATAGTCAGGGGGATAATTACTGTTCTCTGTAGCTTCAAACAGGAACTCCGAAGTTTGCGTTGCCTGCCTGGTGCATGGTCCACGAGGACAATTCCTCATGGCTGAAGAACAATTTGGAGTGGGAGAGTGAGGATCCAGTTGTCGTGGTCCACATGGGAACCAACATTGGTAGAACCAGGAATGATGGTCTAAGAGAATTTGAGGAGTGAGTGTCCAAATTAAAATGCAGAACATCAAAGGTTCTCCTTCAAAGAACATCCCTGGATTGTTACCCAAGCCATGTGCCAATTGGCATCGAGTCAAGCAGATTAGAGTGGTGTGGGAAAAAGTGATTTAAATTCTTGGGGCACTGACATCAGTACTCAGGGAAAAGTGAGATTATGTTAGGATGGGCTCCACTTTAACCGGGCTGGGAACAGTGTCCTGGTCCATCGTATAACTAGGGTTGTGGACTGGGCTTTAAACTAGCAGAGGGTGGGGAGGGTTCAGGTGAAGGGAGATTTAGAAATCTAAAGAGAAAACTGAGCCATCAGAACACTGTAGCAATGTAGGTAAAAACAATGAGAAAGGATTTAGCCTCAGAAGATCAAGTAATAGAATCCGTATGAGTGGATATTAGGAATAGCATGAGCCAGAAAATGCTGGTGGCAGTTGTTTTTGTGCCCCTGACTGGGAAGAGCCTTAAACAAGGAATTATTGGAGGTTGTAATAAGGAAAATGTAATAATTGTGGGGGACTTCAATCTTCATATAGACTGGGGCAAACAAATTTGCAAGAGTGGTCTCCAAGAGGAGTTTGTAGAATGTTTTCGTGAGAGTTTATTGGAGCAAAACATTTTGGAACCGACAAGGAATAAAGTTATCCTAGATCTTGTATTGTGTAATGAAACAGGGTTAATTACTAATGTTGTAGTAAAGGATCCACTGGGAAATAGTGACAATAATACCACTGAATTCCATGTTAAGTTTGAAAGTGACATACTCCAATCGCAAATAAGAATCTTAAACTCAAATAAAGCCAATTACATAGGTATGAGGGGAGAACTGGCTAAGGTTGATTGGGTAAATAGACTAAAAGGTATGTAGGTAAATGAACAGTGGGAAACAGTTAAAGAAATAACCCAAAATGTTCAACAAAAATACATTCCATTGAGTGAGTAACATTGAGAGGCCACTTCGCTAAGAAAGCAACTTTGATATAAACACAAGAACATGCTATTACAGTTCTAGAAATCACATTGGATCACACAAGAAATAGGAGAAAGAGTAGACCATATGGACATTCGAGCCTGGCTGATCTTGGGCTTCAACTCCATTTGCCCACCTGCTCTCCATATCCCTTAAATCCCTGAGACACCAAAAATCTGTCTATCCTAGACTTAAATGTATTCAACGATAGATCCACAGCCCTCTGGGGTAGAAAAGATACAACACTTTGAGTGAAGTAATTTCTCCTCATCTCAGTCCTCAATGATCTGCTCCTTATTTTGAGATTGTACCCAATGTTTTAGACTCCTTGACCAACAGAAACAATCCCACAGCATCTCTCCCAGCAAACCCCGTCAGAATTTTGCAGGTTTCCAAAAGATCATCTTTTATTCTTCCATATTCCAGAGACTATAAGCCCAATTTACTTAGCCTCTCATCATAAGACAACCCCGCTCATCCCAGGGATGAATTTAGTGAACCTTCGCTGTACCGTCTTCAATGCAAGTATATCTTAAACGTGGAGACCAAACTTGCACACACTATTCCAGGTGTTGTCTCACCAAAACCTTGTACAAATGTAGTAAGACTTCTTTATTCCTGAACTTCATCCCCCTTGCAATAAATGCTCTCTTAAATGGCCTAGCAAGCCACTCAATCAATCCACTAAAACGTTTAAAAGGAATAGATCTGGATGGACCACCTGGCATCAACCTAGGAACTGGAAGCAACACCGGCAAACTTAGCTCTATTGACACTTAGAAACACCTGGGGGCTAGTGCCAAAATTGGGAGAGATTTCTCACAGACTAGTCAGGCGACAGCCTGACAGAGTCACACTCATGGAACCATACCTTACAATGTCCCAGACACCACCATCACCATCCCAGCAGAGGTGTTATAGAGTCATAGAGTTATACAGCACAGAAACAGGCCCTTTGGCCCATCGTGTCTGTGCCGGCCATCAAGCACCTATCTATTCTAATCCCATTTTTCAGCACTTGGCCCATAGCCCTGCATGCCATGGTGTTTCAAGTGCTCATCTAAACACTTCTCAAATGCTGTGAGGGTTCCTGGCTCTACCACCCCCTCAGGCAGTGTGTTCCAAATTCTAACCACCCTCTGGGTGAAACAATTTTTCCATCAAATCTCCTGCCTTTTTTTAAAACCTTAAATCTATGTCCCTTGGTTATCGACACCTCCGTTAAGGGGAAAAGTTTCCTCCTATCTACGCCCTTCGTAATTTTGTATGCCTCGATCAGCTCCCCCATCAGCCTTCTCTGCTCTAAGGAAAACAACCCTAGCCTATCCAGTTTCTCTTCATAGCTGAAATGCTCCAGCCCAGGCAACATCCTGGTGAATCTCCTCTGCAATCTCTCCAGTACAATCACATCCTTCCTATAGTGTGGTGACCAGAACTGCACACTGTACTCCAGCTGTGGTCTAGCTAGCATTTTATACAGCTCCAACATAACCTTCGTGCTCTTATATTCTATGCCTCAGCTAATAAAGGCAAATATCTCATGTGCCTTCTTAACCACCTTATCTACCTGTGCTGCTGCCTTCAGAGATCTATGGTCATGTATATCAAGGTCCCTCTGACTCTCTGTACTTCCTTGGGTCCTAACATTCCCTTGCTGTGTTAGTCCTCCCAAAGTGCATCACCTCACACTTCTCAGGATTAAACTCCATTTGCCACTGCTCTGCCCATCTATATCATCCTGTAATCTAAAGCTTTCCTCCTCACTATTTACGACACCACCGATTTTCATGTCATCTGTGAACTTACTGATCATATCTCCTATATTCACATCTAAATCATTAATGTACACTACAACAGCAAGCGTCCCAGCACCGATCCCTGCGGTACACCACTCGTCACAGACTTACAATTGCAAAAACAACCTTCGACCATCCTGCCTCCTGCCACTAAACCAATTTTGGATCCAATTTGCTAAATTGCCCTGGCTCTTACCTTCTTGACCATTCTCCCACGGGACCTTGTCAAAAGCCTTACTGAAGTCTATGTAGACTACATCAACCGCACTCATCTACACAACTAGTCACCTCCTTCAAAAATTCAAACAAATTTGTTAGACATAATCTCCCCCTGACAAAGCCATGCTGACCATCCCTGATTAATCCCTACCTCGCCAAGTGGAGATTAATCCTGTCCCTCAGAATTTTTTCCAATAATTTCCCAACCACTGATGTTAGACTCAATGGCCTGTAATTACCTGGTTTATCCCTACTACCCTTCTTTAATAATGCATTAGCTGTCCTCCAGTTCTCTGGCACCTCTCCTGCGGCCAGAGAAGAATTGAAAATTAGTGTCAGAGCCCCTGCAATCTCCTCCTTTGCCTCACATAGCAGCCTGGGATACATCTCATCTGGGCCTGGGGATTTATCCACTTTTAAGGTCGCTAAAGCCGCTAATACCTCTTCCCTTTCAATGCAAATTTGTTATCACAGCCCCCTTCCGTGATTTCTACAGCTACATCGTCCTTCTCCATAGTGAGTACAGGTGAAAAGTAATCATTCAAAACCTCACCTATGTCCTCCGGCTCCACACACAGATTGCCGCTTTGGTCCCTAATTAGCCCTATTCTTTCCCTGGTTATCCTCTTGCCCTCAATATACTTATAAAATACCTTGGGATTTTCCTTTTATCTTGCCAGTGTTTTTTTCACATCCCCTCTTTGCTCTCCTAATTACTTTTTTAAGTACCCCCCTACACTTTCTATACTCCAGGGCTTCCACTGTTTTCAACCCTCTGTATCTGCCATGAGTAACGGCACAGTGGTATATAGTCGGAGGGAATTGCCCTGGGAGTCCTCAACATCGACTCCAGACCCAATGAAGTCTTATGGCATCAGGTCAAACACCATTTGGAGGAAGCATCGAGGGTTACAAGGGCAGAGAATGTACTCTGGGTGAGGGACCTCAATGTTCATCGCAAAGAGTGGCTCGATAGCACCACTACAGACTGAGCTGGCCGAGTCCTAAAGGACATAGCTAGACTGAGTCTGTGGCAGGTGGTGAGGGAACTAACAAGAGGGAAAAAAATACTTGGCCTCATCCTCACCTACCTACCTGCCTGCTACCGATGCATCTATCCATGACAGTATCAATAAAAGTGACCTCTACACAGTCTTTGTGGAGATGAAATCCTGTCTTCACACCGAGGATGCCCTAATTATGTTGTGTGGCACTACCACCATGCTAAATGGGATAGATTTCGAACAGATGTAACAACTCAAGGCTGGGCAACCATGAAGCGCTGTGGGCCACCAGCAGCAATGTACTCAACCACAATCTGTAATGTCATCAAAAAAAAAATTGTAATATTTGCCCTCTGTTAGTAATCCTGTCATATTTCTTATGCATTGGAAGACAGACTGTTGGGGGGGGGCGGGTTGTAAATATGGCAATTGGGGTAAGAGCCAGAGTGACTGCAAGAGTCTAAAACCAAGAGTAAGGAGTGGTTTCGATATAGTAATGAACCAAGAGGAACTTCAGAGTTTTACATAAACCAATAACAGGAGTAATTCTGAATTAAATTGTTTTAGTTCAAAGGGGGATACAGGCAGGTTATAAATGGTGTAAGGTAAAGATAGGGTAAGTTTGTTTTTTGTAAGTCTAAGAGCTAGGGGAAAGAAACAAATTTAATCAATTCTGGGAAGAAAGCACTTCTAAAGAGACTGGTTGAGACAATAGAGAGATGAAAGGAAAGGGACGCATTTGAGGAAATACTAAAGCCTAGGTAATGGGGTAGCTGCTTAGATCTCCTAGAAGACAGCAGGAAACTGGTCAGAACTCCTAGAAGACAGTGTGAACAATGACAGACCTGAAGAACCAGGTGCTGTCAGCCTTAGAGGTCACCCCAAGGAAAAAAGGCACTGTGTGGTAAAAATACTGGAATTCTATAGATTTTGAAATCTATAAGAATAGTTGCTGGACAGAAAAGGGGACAGTTAGCTCTGAGGGTAGTTAAATTAAGATCTTGTGGAACTGTTTTAAAGTGCTGTTTACTGTGTGAAGCCATTCTTATGTTGAAGTGTAATTTTTTTTGGTGTATCCTTTTAACAAATCTTTACTATAAAATCATCACAAGTATTCGGAGACATCATTTCCTGATTTCAGAACCTCTCCTCATACTATGCAAATTGCAATAACTATTTTAGCAGCTGTTTCAAGTTTCCCTCTGGGATTTGGGCAGTTCGGCATTTACCATCAGCCGTGCCATAACAGTAACCTCGTGGCCTGGCATATCCTCCACTCTACCATTACCACCAAGCCAGGGGATCAACGCTGGTTCAATGAAGAGTGCAGGATGGCATGTCAGGAGCAGCACCAGGCATATCTAAATATAAGGTGTCAAGGTGGCGAAGCTACAACACAGGGCTGCTTGCATGCTCAACAGCAAAAGCAGCAAGTGATAAGACAGAGCTAAGCGATTCCACAACCAACAGATCAGATCTAAGCTCTCCAGTCCCACCACAGTCAGTCGTGAATGGCGGTGGCCAATTCGAGTCATTCCACGTGATATCATGAAACGGCTGAAGGCACTGGATACTACAAAGGCTATGGGCCCTGACAATATTCCAGCAATAGTACTGAAGACGTCTGCTCCAGAACTTGCCACACCCCTAGCCAAGCTCTTCTAGTACAGCTACAACACTGCCATCTACCCAGCAATGTGGGAAATTGTCCAGGTATGTCCTGTACACAAAAAGCAAGATAGATACAACCCGGACAATTACATCAGTCTACTCTCCATCATCACAAAAGTGTTGGAAGGGGTCCTTAACAGTGCTATCAAGCAGCACTTGCTCAGTAATAAGATGCTCACTGACACTTAGTTTGGGTTCCGCCAAGGCAACCCAGCTCCTGACCTCATTACAGCCTTGGTTCAAACATGGACAGAAGAGCTGAACTCCAGAGGTGAGATGAGAGTGGCTGTCCTTGACATCAAAGCAGCATTTGACTGTGTGTGGCATCAAGGGTCCCTAGCAAAACTGGAGTCAATGGGAATCAGGGGGAACATCTCCCAACTTGTTGGAGTCAAACCCAGCTCAAAGGAAGATGGTTGTGGTTATTGGAGGTCAATCATCTCAGTTTCAGGACATTACTGCAGGAGTTCCTCTAAGTAGTATCCAAGACCCAACCATCTTCAGTTGCTTCATCAATGGCCTTCCTTCCATCATAAGGTCAGAAGTGGGGTTGTTCGCTGATGATTGCACAATGTTCAGCACCATTTAAAATTCCTCAGATGCTGACGCAATCCATGTCCAAATGCAGCAAGGCCTAGACAATATCCAGGCTTGGGGCTGACAAGTGGCAAGTAAGATTCGTGCCACACAAGTGCCAGGCAATGACCATCTCCAACAAGTGAGAATCTAACCATCGTCCTTTGACATTCAATGGCATTACCATCGCAGAATCTCCCACTATCAACATCCTGGGGATTACCATTGACCAGAAACTGAACTAGAGTAGCCATATAAATACGGTGGCTACAAGACCACATCAGAGGCTAGAAATCCTGCGGTGAGTAACTCACCTCCTGACTCCCCAAACTACAAGGCACAAGTCAGGAGTGTGATGGGATACTCTCTCCACTTGCCTGGATGAGTGCAGCTCCAACAGCACTCAAGAAGCTTGACACCATCCAGAATAAAGCAGCCCGCTTGATTGGCACCGCATCCATAAATATTTACTCCCTTCACCACTGACACGGTGGCAGCAGTGTGTACCATCTATAAGATGCACTGCAGGAACTCATCAAGCCTCCTTAGAAAGCACCTTCCAAACCCACAACCACCACCATCTAGAAGAACAAGGGCAGCAGATAGATGGGAATACCACCACCTGGAAGTTCCCCACCAAGCCACTCATCATCCTGACTTGGAAATATATCGCCATGCCTTCACTGTCACTGGGTCAAAATCCTGGAACTCACCCCCCCCACTAACAGCTCTGTGGGTGTACCTACACCACATGGATTGCAATAGTTCAAGGCAGCAGCTCACCACCACCTTCTCAAGGGCAATTAGGGATGGGCAATAAATGCTGGCCTAGCCAGCAACACCCACATCCCATGAATAAATAAGAATAATTGTTCTATTCCAGCCAGTAGTCAGTATGGATATATATTCCACAAACTGGCAGAATAAAGCAAATTAACTCACCTAAAGGCTGATCTATTCTCTCAATGAAATGATGCTAAGGTATGAAATGATCAAACATTCTATGTAGTACTATACTGCTTTTGTTAGCCATTACACTGTCACTTGGAAACGTAGTTTGGTTAAGTATTGGAAAGGTTGAGAACTTTTTATTCTTATGAAAGTCCACAACAGGATACATCATACAAGGTCCACTGAATAAAGTGGGCTTGTGGAGCCAAATGGGGGTGTTGTTTGTTACAAAAGCTGCGCAAGGTCAAGGAGGGCAATTTCACCATAGTGCCAGAGAATGTGGTTCATGACCTGAGAATGGTTTCAACGTTGTGAGAGGCACACAAACATGGTTAATGATGTAAACAAAAGTTGTGGGAGAGTGGGGCATAGATCTGAGAGGCAACAATACAGTCAAATATTTTGCAACATAAAGGGAGGTTGGAGATGGAGACGGTAGCAAGGAGAAAAGGGTTAAGACTAGTGTTCCCTCTAAGCTGTGTACATGCATGGTTATACAACAGCCTGGAAAATACCACACAGGCCACGCAAGATTTCTGTGTATTAGGTTGTACAAAAAAAAATTAAAGGTGCCTTGCATTCAAAGGCCGTGCACAATGAATAATATTTAGAGAGGACATTGATCAATGGTACGTTTTTGAAGAGGGGTTGGCAACAGGTGTTTTGAAAGGGAGGATGACAGAAGTTGAGGAGAGGGAGCCATATACAATGCCAGCTAGCCTGTAGTCCAAGAAAGGAAATAATCTAGTGGGAAGTCTGGAAGGAGTAATTTGACAAGGAAGTATTCAATGAACGGCATGACACTAGGACGTTCTGAGGAACAAAGGGACCTTGGTGTGTATGTCTATAGATCTCTGAAGGTGGAGGGGCCATGTTAGTGGGGTGGTGAAAAAGGCATATGGGATACTTGCGTTTATCAATCGAGGCATAGATTACAAAAGTAGGGAGGTCATGTTGGAGTTGTATAGAACCTTGGTGAGGCCACAGCCCGAGTACTGTGTGCAGTTCTGGTGGCCACATTATAAGAAGGATGTGATTGCACTGGAGGGCATGCGGAGGAGATTCACCAGGATGTTGCCTGGGATGAAACATTTTAAGTTATGAAGAGAGGTTGGATAGACTTGGGTTGTTTTCATTGGAGCAGAGAAGACTGAGGGGCGACCTGATCAAGGTGTACAAGATTATGAGGGGCATGGAAAGGGTGGATAGGGAGCAGTTGTTCCCCTTAGTTGAAGGGTCAGTCACGAGGGGACACAAGTTCAAGGTGAGGGGCAGGAGGTTTAGAGGGGATGTGAGGAAAACCTTTTTTACCCAGAGGGTGGTGATGGTCTGGAATGCGTTGCCTGGGAGGGTGGTGGAGGCCGGTTGCCTCACATCCTTTAAAAAGCACCTGGATGAGCGCTTGGCATGTCATAACATTCATGGCCATGGGCCAAGTGCTGGTAAATGGGATTAGGTAGGTAGGTCAGGTGTTTCTCATGTGTCGGTGCATACTCGATGGGCCGAAGGGCCTCTTCTGCACTGTGAGATTCTGTGACTCTGGAAGTCATGGGAACAGGAGTCAGCTCACTCAACTCGATAAGCCCAGGGAAGGCATGGTGAGAGCCGGGGGTGAAACCTGAAATATGGATTCAGAGGTAGAGCCACTTGTTAAGTTTGGATTGGTGGTAAAGGGAAGAGAGGGGAAGTATGATCTCAGTCTTAATAAGTGGTCACTGCCGACTAAATTTTAAAGCCTAGATTGATAGACTTTTGTTAACCAAGAGTATTAAGGGCCAAAGGTATGGAGTTAGGTTGCAGATAAGCTATGATCTCATTGAACGGCAGAACAGGCTTGAGGCGCTCCTGTTCCTATATTCCCATGTTCCTTTAGGTCCATTAAAGCTCACACTTGTTGGAGGTGAGAGTTTAAGGAAAAGGTTCGAAGTAGGGAAGCAAAGCCAGATATTAGCTTCGTTCTTCAGTATGACACAAGACCAGCAGGTGGTTTTGTTAGAAGAGGCGCAACGAGTAAAACTTGAGGTGCATACAGATCTGTGATATATGTATAAGTCAGTTTTGTGGCAAGTTTGCTAGAGGCTCTGACCCTTGGACCTAAGCGATTGAACATAAGGCTGTACCGGGGGTGGTCAGGATGGAAGATGTTGAAGGTTTTGCCTGAAGACACGGGCATCTATGGCAGAGATGAGCAGAGCAACATGTGCACAGAGATATCAGGCTGGATTTTCATTCGAATCAGGTAACAGGAGTTGGGAAAATTCCTGGCAAGGATGGGATTTTCATTGTGGGGGCAGGGGTGCTGCGGGCTACAGCTGGACCACCAACCCGGGAGAAAGTTCAGAGGTAGCCACAGGGGCTACCGGGTGCTTAAGTGGGCTTGTTTAAAAGGTCCTCCTTGGTGCTTGGGACTTCAACCCAGTTATATAAAAAACAGAAATGTTTTCCAGCATTCACCCCTCACAAACCTGCCCCTCATGACCCCATGCCAAGGTATACCATCAAAAGAACCCCTATGGCCCCTCATCCCAAGGTATGCCTCCCACTCACTCCCTGTGGCCCCTCATGCCCCCAAGCCAAGTAATGGCACTTCCATGCCCATTCACCCACAGAACTGTATAGAGCCAATAAATACTATAGTGATCATAGGATGTGGGAAAAGAAGGCTTTAAAAAATATCATTGATAACTTACCAATTTCTCAAAAAAAAACTCCTTTTCACTACAGCCCAACAAAGTGTCAATCATCCAGACCCTTTAAAGTATCAGTAACTGAAACTGCAAGCACTTGAAACTGCTTTATCTTATGAAATAAACATTGTGAAATTGACAGCATAGTTCAGAGAACCAGAGCTGTAAATCAAGCAATGTTTCCCTGGGGCTCAGGTGTTTCGGAGCACTCTGCCAAATCTTATTATGTATGTGTCATCAATGAATGACCTTTTTAAAAGCTCTTTTTTAAAGATATCCTGTCACTACAGGCTTCATGAGGGGCCACAGGCATTGTTTAGAGTCATACCTTGGCATAGGTACACGAGTGGCCGTAGGGGTTGATTGGGGAGACATGCCATGGCATGGAGGGGTATAAGGAGCACCTTTTGAACTTACCTTTCAAAACTTCCCTCATGCAGACTATGGTTCACGACATCTCTGAGGTGCCATGAACCACGGCTCTTTGAAAAGCTAGCCTGACTCCATGCCTACCCCCACAATGGAGCCAGCCAGGTCAGGACTGCAGGGTGTAGGCTCGCGACCTGAACAAGCCCACACCCTTAAAAGGCACTCCCGAAAATCGAAATCCGCAGGAATGGGGTTGGGAATCACGGAATCGGGGCCCGACCATACACAGAGGCAGGTGCAGAAGTAATGGGGTTAGAAGGCCGGGGATCTGTGCAATGAGAGATAAATGGAAGTGGTCAGACAAATATTTTTGAGTTTCAGAATTTAAAATTTAGGAAACTGTCTATATTGATAATTTTTTAATAACCCACAGTGCTGTGTCTCAACATTCTATAACTTGACCATGAATATATTTTGAAACACTAACCGCTTTTTGCACTCTTTCCGAGTTTCACTTGATAATCTAGGGCATTTAGGAGAATGCAGCGATTCTTGATTATCTGCAAATTTCCTTTTTGGTGATTTTATGTCTTCACGAAGCCTTCTTTTTCTTAACTTTTCTGTGGGAAAAATGAAAAACAATTTTAAAAAATGAAATCTGGCTAAATTTATAGAACATATAATTAATAACTGCATATTTACACTCTCAGCATTTTCATTTGATTTTAAATCAAGCATTATTCATACCTTCAGCAGCAATGATAACTGCAGCATTACAGACACATTTCAAGTCAGTTAGTTAGCAAAGCACTGAGCTTTGGATGAAATAAAGACCACACCAACACATTTTCAATTTTGTTAGCATCTCATTTCAAGCTTTTATGTAGAATCCCATTTTCTCAGCATTAGTTTTGCACATAGCCTTTGCCAGCCTGGCATTCATTTCTTTACCTTCCAAGGCTCTTGTTCTTCATCCATTTTGCATGCCTTAACCACTGAAATATTCTCACTTATGCTTAGTAACTGCATAAATCACTACCCCTTAGTGCTGCAAATGAACATTCTCTACTCTCATTTGGGACCTAATATCTTCTGTGGAGTGCATTCAAAGCATATACAGCCACTACAATGTCAAGGTGCAATGGCACACAGCCTATTCATCTGGAAGGATGCAGCTACAACACTACTCAAGAATCTCAACACCATCCAAGAAAAGAGCAGTCTGCTTGAATGGCTTCCTTGCCACTTGACTCAATGGGTTAGGGTTTCAACTTTTGAATGCAATTGGCAGTTGGAGTTGCACTTTTATTTTCAAGTTTCCAATCAAATTCATTTTAATGTTGCTGAGCGTAAACCCTGCCATGAACCATCACAATTGGGCAGCATCTCAGAATAATTTTTTTTAAAAATTGCTTCAATACAAAAGAGTATCTTTCTGTAGTTTGTCTAGTACAGCTAAAAATGGGCATCACAAAAAATAAGCACTTTTGATAAGTGTCAATCAACCAGCTGAGTAACTTGATTTTAAATTATTCAAATAGACTTTTAAAAAATATAGTCATTTACTAGTTATATAGGGCTACAGTAGTCTTAATAAAAAAAATACATTCAAAAGCTTTTAAAATATGCCCACTATCATCCTTGGGCCCAAAAAAAGGTTAATTTTTTTTTTAAAAGAGCCTCCTCGAAGGCCTGCATACAAGTGCAATCAGCAGAAATTCGCAATGGTGATTAAAGAGCGTGACCAGTTTTGTAAGCTTCCAGTGCAATGTAACGCATTGATCGCAAAACATTGTGGAAACTCAAGTTGCATTGAACATAATTTCCATTTCAAATTCTGCAATTTTGTGTGAGATTTATGTCAATTTCAGGGAATTGTGCCTAAGAAGAAGAAACTATACTGTATTCCTTCCTAAGATGCACTGATGCTGAAGCATGTATTGTCTACAGGATGCAGCAACTTACTAAGCTTATTTCAACAGCACCTAACCCTAACCCTATGACCTCTCTCACCGAGAAAAACAATGACAGAAATGTGAAGAAATGTCATGAAAACATCACCAGGTTCCTCTCCAAGTTACACACCATTGTGATGTGGACATGCATCGGTGCTTTATTATTTTCCTGGATCACAACTCTGGAATTCCCACCTAACATGAGGGCACCATATCAAGGGATGCATTGGTTCAAGGCAACAGTTCACCACCTTCTCAAGACAACTAGGGATAGACAATAAATGCGGCTATACCAGCATCACACACAGTAGACTTGTCCAATCTTGTCGTTTGGCGGGGAGGGGGGTGGCATTTCAATTTTTCTTACACTCGGATGGCCGATGAGCGAATTTCGGAAAAATAAGGTTTAGCACAACATGAAATATGAACTTATTAACATGATAGATGAAAAGAAACAATTTGCTAAGAAAAAAAGGTTAACAAATTGATAATTAAAAAAAGTGAGTAATAAATAAAGATGACCATTCGAGTATGAAAGAGTGAGAGTGTGTCAAGCTCATTCCCAGGCTCAAGGTGCTCACTCACCCTCATTCACTGTGAGAATGAGAAAGAGTGCCTGTTGGTGTGTGGCGGAGAGGACGAAAGAATACTGAGACTGGGAGTGAGCCAGAAACACACTCTGCTCCATCTCACCCCGCTGTCCCTCGAATACAGACATGCGCGCACACATTCACCGCAGCTTGCTCACACACTCACTCGTCTATATCTCACACATCCACACATGCCCGCACACCCCCCCTCTTATACACACACTAACGCACCTCTCTTTCACGCATCCTCTCGCACACACACTCCCTCTGTCACACACACATATATACACACCCCCCTCTCTCACACAAGCCAGTCTCTCACGCAGGCATGTACAGCCCCCTCTCCCTCACACGCACACATGTGCACCTCTCTCTCACACAGCCCGCTCTCTCTCCCTCTCTCACACAGCCCACTCTCGCTTGCTCTCAAGCACCCCTCCCTCTCGCTCGCTCTCACGCACCTGTCCCTCTCTCTCACATGCACCCCTTTCGCTCACTCTCACATGCACCCCCGTCTCTCTCTCTCTCACACGCACCTCTCTCTCTCTCAAAGACCCCTCTATCTTTCACACACTACCCTGTCTCTCACACCTTTCTCTCTCTCAGACGCATGCACCCCCCTCCCTCACACACGCGCACCCCCTTCTCTCACACACGCGCACCCCCTCACACACACGCACCCCTCTCTCTCACATTCACACTTACACACCAGATCTCTCACACACCCCCCTCGATCTCTCTCACACACCCCCCTCTATCTCTCTCACACACCCCCCTCTATCTCTCTCACACACTCCCCTCTATCTCTCTCACACATCCCCCTCTATCTCTCTCACACACCCCCCTCTATCTCTCTCACACACCCCCCTCTATCTCTCTCACACACCCCCCTCTATCTCTCTCACACACCCCCCTCTATCTCTCTCACACATCCCCCTCTATCTCTCTCACACATCCCCCTCTATCTCTCTCACACACCCCCCTCTATCTCTCACACACCCCCCTCTATCTCTCTCACACACCCCCCTCTATCTCTCTCACACACCCCCCTCTATCTCTCTCACACACCCCCCTCTATCTCTCTCACACACCCCCCTCTATCTCTCTCACACACCCCCCTCTATCTCTCTCACACACCCCCCTCTATCTCTCTCACACACCCCACTCTATCTCTCTCACACACCCCCCTCTATCTCTCTCACACACCCCCCTCTATCTCTCTCACACACCCCCCTCTATCTCTCTCACACACCCCCCTCTATCTCTCTCACACACCCCCCTCTATCTCTCTCACACACCCCCCTCTATCTCTCTCACACACCCCCCTCTATCTCTCTCACACTACCCTGTCTCACACACAACGCCCCTTTCACCCTCTCACACACCCGTCTCTCTTACACAAAATCGTCTCACACACACATCCCTCTCTCTCTCTCTCCCCCACACACACCCCTCTGTCCCTCTCTCTTAAAAACGCCTTTGCCTCACGCGCCGCTCTCTCGCTCACACTTCACCCCTCTCGCTCAAACACAACCCATCTCTCTCTCACACCCGTCTCTCCCTCTGACGCACCCCCGTCTCCCTCTCGCACACGCAACCCTCTCCCTCATATCCGTCCCTCTCGCACACGCAACCCTCTCTCCCTCATATCCGTCTCTCTCACACACCCGTCTCTCTCTCTCTCTCACACACCCGTCTCTCTCTCTCTCTCTCTCTCACACACCCGTCTCTCTCTCTCTCTCTCACACACCCGTCTCTCTCTCTCTCTCTCTCACACACCCGTCTCTCTCTCTCTCTCTCTCTCACACACCCGTCTCTCTCTCTCACACACCCGTCTCTCTCTCTCTCTCTCACACACCCGTCTCTCTCTCTCTCTCTCTCACACACCCGTCTCTCTCTCTCTCTCTCTCTCACACACCCGTCTCTCTCTCTCTCTCTCTCACACACCCGTCTCTCTCTCTCTCTCTCTCTCACACACCCGTCTCTCTCTCTCTCTCTCTCACACACACGTCTCTCTCTCTCTCTCTCACACACCCGTCTCTCTCTCTCTCTCTCACACACCCGTCTCTCTCTCTCTCTCTCTCACACACCCGTCTCTCTCTCTCTCTCTCTCTCTCCTCACACACCCGTCTCTCTCTCTCACACACCGTCTCTCTCACACACCCGTCTCTCTCTCTCTCTCTCTCACACACCCGTCTCTCTCTCTCTCTCTCTCTCACACACCCGTCTCTCTCTGTCTCTCTCACACACCCGTCTCTCTCTCTCTCTCTCTCACACACCCGTCTCTCTCTCTCTCTCTCTCTCTCACACACCCGTCTCTCTCTCTCTCTCTCCACACACCCGTCTCTCTCTCTCTCTCTCTCACACCCGTCTCTCTCTCTCTCTCTCTCTCACACACCCGTCTCTCTCTCTCTCTCTCTCTCACACACCCGTCTCTCTCTCTCTCTCTCACACACCCGTCTCTCTCTCTCTCTCTCTCACACACCCGTCTCTCTCTCTCTCTCTCTCTCACACACCCGTCTCTCTCTCTCTCTCTCTCACACACACGTCTCTCTCTCTCTCTCTACACACACCCGTCTCTCTCTCACACACCGTCTCTCTCTCTCTCTCTCTCTCACACACCCGTCTCTCTCTCTCTC